>NW_016107327.1:4485355-4518196 GCF_001604975.1 Cebus imitator | reverse complement strand
AAAAAAAAAAAAAAAAAAAAAAAAAAAAGTCTACAGAAAGGCAATCCTAATCATGTAGTGAGAGGGGATTCCAAATCATTTGTTCCTCATAGGTCTAAGGGATTTGGTATAATTGCCCTAGATTTGCCAATATTTTAATAAGGAGAACCACAAAAGATTCATTTTTTTGACCAGTTAGGTGATCTCATTCTTCCAGTAGCATGACTGACAATAGCAGTGTGGGTCTAAATTGTATATATGAAGTTTTCCAGCTTGAAATAAGTAAATTTGCATTTAATTCTCAATGTTTAGGGTGTTTGGTTGATACATCTAAGTCCTTGAGTATTTTATTAACCTTTGTAAAATTGGGACCCAGGGGATCTTGGTGTTATGTTAATTCACGGTTGGAGGTGTCAATGGAACTGCTATCCACTCAATTAGGTGGCAGCTGTGGGAAAGAGGAGTACAGCTTGCACTGAGGCATCTGAATGGAAGATCTCTGCCTAGGACTAAGGGAAATAGAACACGAGCGAGAGGAGAATCTCAAGCTGTACTTTTCTTGGCTGTTGTTCAATCTAGAAAGGAAGTGGCTGTTGGATGGGATGAAGTGGTAAGCCATGGCCGCTGCTGTACTGCTTGTATGCCGGGTAATAGAACACCTCAGTGCCCACGAAGCCTTCCCTGGGGCAGATCGAGTGCTGACTTGTTTTTTCCTTCAGCCAAGCAGCCTAAACCACAGCCAATCCAGGGTTGCCGTGCCTCTGACCTCGCAGTTTTCTCACCCCTGCATCAGGTAGCCAGGTCATTTCGCCTGTCTCTCTGAACTCTGATTTTTGTACTGCTTGGTTTGAGGTTTTACAATTTTTCCTGTTGTTTTAATCAAAGTTCCTCTGAGCCCTATACTGAGCCTGAATCATCAGTTTTGCCTAGCTCTTATCCAAAGAGTGCTTCAGCAGGCTGTGGCAGAGTGCACGGTGAAAAGAGGCTATGAGTCAAACGCCAAGTGCCTAGAAGATCAGGTGGAGGCAGTAATGAGAAGAGACAGCGTAAGGGAGGTAGTGACAGAAGGTATGTGGCATGAGCTTCAAAGAGATTCAGAGTATACATGAGGAAGAATAATGTTGCTTTGAAAACTACATATATTTTATAGGCCGGTGTATAAAATAGGCCATAGTGTAAAATCAGTCAGCACGTCTCAGAATGGCATTATGTGAAATGACCATCACAGTGGGGGTACCAGTCCCGAGCTTACACTAGACGTTTCATTTTATTAGTGCATCTAGAGCTGATAAGAGCATGTGCTTGTGAAAAGGAGAATGTTACTGTATGTGTTTTAACAAGAAATAGAGCTGTCCATATAGAGTAGGACAGAAAGCTTGGAAAATTATACAAGGTAATTCATACAATTTTCAGAGAGTTATTTAGTAATTACGAAAAGAAACAAAAGGGTACATTTTTATACTAACTCTTCCTATGGCTAAGGTACACCATGCTGGGAGAGTCAATGTATCCATCCATAAAACACAGACATCAGCCTGACAAATATCCTGAATCACAGACTAGAGTTTATCAGGATGCCCTCTTTCCTAAGCTGGGAAACAAATTATTATAGACACAGATGCAAATTTTACATTTTGTCTTTTCCCCATCTCTTCATCCATCATCATTAGATTTTCTTCCTGAATTCTAGGCATACCACCTTCTTTTACTGACTTATCATTTATTATAGATAAATTAATATCATTGATTAAGTTCCAGCAACCTGTTTTACCAATTGATCCTGGTCGTAAATGATAGATACACTTACGGGTGCTGGATAAGTTGTTTCCCACACCTCCTTAGCTACTCATTTTTAGTCTATCCCCGTGTTCTGGGAGCATCTTACTATTTTATTCCAAGTTCTGGCACCAGCTACGTCTTGTTTAGGTGGAGAGTGAATTATATGGTCTACAGTGCAAGCTGAATTTCCAACAACTATTTCTTTTAATGTATTCATAACATATCAAGCAAGTTTATCTTGCAAGATAATGTGACCTCTGGGAGCTGAACCGTCACTTAACCCCAGAGATCCAGGTGTTTAGAGAGAACAGACATCTAAGTAGCTGTTATAAGCTTCTTCAATGAAATTAAGCTTTTCGTTTTGGAGAAAGAAAAACATTTTAAAGATAAGAAGATATTTAAACAAATGAAAAATATCTAGCTTAATATTTTACATGTCTTTGTTCTAAGTGACTTATCAAATACTTACAGCTAGTTCGTGTTATCCCCACGTAGTATCTTGGAAAACCTCTCTCTCTCTCTCTAAATTTCTCTTTCTCTCTCTGTCTCTCTCCATCTTTGACTTCAAAGTAGGATTGAAGGATATTATCAGAAACCATAGGAGTACCATGTGTACTGATGAAACAGCTGAGGGCAGCAGAAAAACAAGGGAGGAACATTTGCTCATGAAATTAAAATTCAAGTAAAGGAGGAAAATAAAACAAAATAAATCAAGATTTTATTTTCCTTCACACAGTCTCCCTCTCTCTCTCTCTCTCTCTCTCTCTCTCTCTCTCTCTCTCTATTTCATTGCAATCTATTTATTGACAAAATTTGGTGACTGACAAAGACTGGCAAGTATACAAATTGTTGGAACAAATACCTCAGGATTCTGATAATCCATTGAATGGTATCGATCATTCTTCAGCCTTTCATATATCTTTTTCCTAGCAACATGTAAGCTGACATATTTAACTGTTTTCCAATTTACCCAATGCAATGCTTCTGAGTTAGAATTTTTCTTCCACTTTTACAAGGGAATAAAGATATTTTATATGCTAAAATAACACCCAATGTTCTCACTGTGGTATATGCTGCATTCTAAACACATTTATATATCTTGCATCATTATTTTGTTCTAAGTATTAATTAGAATAAACAAGTGCAAAATTCCATTTTGATTTTATATTCTAATTTTTTATAATTTTATTCAGACAAGTATTTAAAGTTGGTTTTTCTCATATTATATTTCTGGATCTACCACATACTGATTTTCTCATGCAAAAGAAAAAATTAAAGGGAAAAATCTTAGTGTTTTTCTCTGTTTTCCAGTTTTAGCAATAAAAGAGTGATTCATTGAGGAGAAGGGCTACAGATCAGGTAGAAATTTTCTTTTATCTTTTTCTTTTTTTTTTTTTTTTNTTTGAGACGGAGTCTCACTCTGTCGCCCAGGCGTGGTCTCAGCTCACTGTAACCTCTGCCTCCCGGGTTCAAGCAATTCTCCTGCCTCAGCCTCCTGAGTTGCTGGGAAACAGGCATGCACCACCATGCCTGGCTAATTTTTTATTTTATTTTATTTTATTTATTTATTTATTTAGTAGAGACGGGGTTTCACCATGTTGGTCAGGCTGGTCTTAAACTCCTGACCTCATGATCCACCCACCTTGACCTTCCGAAGTGCTGGGATTACAGGCACGAGCCACCGCGCCTGGCCAGAGATTTGTTTCTTATAGTTCTGGAGGCTGGGAGATCCAAGACTAAGGTGCCAGCAGTGGTGTCTGGTGCTGATTGTTCTCTGCTTTCAAGATAGCACCATCTCACTGTGACTTCACATAGTACAAGGGCAAAAGAGTGCTCCCTTAAGCCTTTTATAAGGTTAGCCCTTTTATCACCAATCCCAGTAATAAGAGTGGAGTTTCTATGATTTAATCACCTCCCAAAGGCTACCCTCTTAATAGGAATAGTATTGGGGATTTAGTGCCAACATCAGTTTTTAAGGGGACACCATCATTCAAACCATAGCAGTAATTAAGTATGGAATTAACTCTTCATTATTAAGCCAGGGAAATTTTAACCAAACAGATAGAATAAATCAAAATATTAAAATGAACAAGATTGAAAGAAGTTGTTGGTGCCTACTAATCCTTTAGCACAATTTCTGCTGTCATTTCTTGGAAGCAGTAGAGAACACTTCTTTTAGTTTTAGACATGTCCTAGAAGACTTGGAAATCAACTGATAAGCTTTTATTCTACGTATTACTGATGACTACATTTTAAAAGAAGCTGATGAACTATGTATAACCAAGGAACCATGTATCGAATTTCCCAGCTTTTCTCCAGGAATGTTCACTGCTTAGTCAAGGGAGAGACAGCAAGAAATCAGAAGCCTACTTGGAAAATGGATCTCTAGGGCCCTAACTGACTACATGTTCATGCCTTGGACTGATGTCTTTCTGAGGTATGGGGAAATCAGGGTTTCCCCTATGAAATTAGGAGTCTGACGTAGACCTGGCAAAATTTGCCTAAGAATTCCAAAAGGGAAATAGAAACATGGCTACACCGCCTCCTCTGGGACATCCAAGTGAATCACCTTGGACCAGACTGCAATAACAGTACATGTTCTTTTGACGAGTCTCAACTAGTAATGAGGAACCTTGGGAAACCTCTAGCTGAACTTCCTCATTTTACAGAAGAGGAAACTTAGTCCAGGTTACGTCCATTTCTAGTGTGTGGACCATATACACTTCGCACACAATCGTTTCAAGAATACTTATTTATGTAGTGACTTTCACAGAAATGGTTGAAAACTTTATTTTTTAAAAAGCCATACTTTTCTACTGGATTTGTGCAATTTAATACCACATTATTGAACTGTTTGAACATCTGCAAGGTAATTTTTTATATCAGTAAAGTTAAGGCTGTTATTAATTCATTGTTTAGCTAAAGCTCAGAGTGTGTCCTTGAGAATAGAAGATTTATTTCTTGAAGAGATACTGACTTTCTATTTAAAACATGTGCATTATTAGATGGAAAGTTTATTTATTCAAAATAAAAAATATAATGTCTAAACAGTGTGGTTGGAAATTATTCTCTCATGTGGACCCAGGAAGAGGCTTGATTTCATCAACAATAAAGTAAGAATTGTAATCTGAATCTACCATAAAATGACTATTGAAAAGAATAGTATCTCACTCATATACAGAGGTAAACATGCTGTCACTAACTGCCCTGAGGCTCTGTTGAAAGCCTCTTTAAGAAAGTCATTCATAACAAAGATAAGTTGTTTGCCCAATTTAATTAGAGAAACATTTAAATACCCATTAACCACTATTGAATAGTAAGTGTTGCAAAAATGCAAATAACATTTTAGCAATTAGGTTTTAAATCTTTGACTGACAAAACAATGAAGATGTATCTTTTCTACAGAATTCCCTGTACTTGAACCATCCCCCACCCCAACACACACACACACACACACACACACACACACACACACACACTAATGCCCTGCAAAGGAAAAAAAGAAATGTGAACTCTTCTTTGGAATTCTTTTCTTATTAGGAAACAAAATTTTATAAATAGGTGTTAGGGTTTATGTACTCAAGCAGATTGACATCTTTATATTTTCTTCCATATTGAAAGAACCAGAGAATTCAGGACTTTTACAGTGGCACATGCTATACATTTATTTACAAGATGTACTGATAGTGGTACTGATATTATTTCATCTTCCTGAAGTTTTCTCATCACAAGATGATGAAAGAATTTTGGCATTCTGATCTGGATCTCCCACTGCCCCATCAAAAAACACCTGTACAAACATCTAAAATTAAAAGGGCAGTCAAGAAAGGAGAGATATCTTACTCATGCAGTGAGCTTTTGTGTCAATGCTAAAAGTTGCATTGCATTACTTATGGGAAAAAAAATCATAGCTGCAATTTCAGAAAAATTAGTAAAAAATTACTGAGTTTGTTGAAAGCCTATTTCAGAAAATAAAAGTCTAGAATTGTCTTTTTGAATTTGAGAATCAGAATCAGGTTAAATTTTTAGTACTATTGTCATGATGATATGACTAATAGTCTAATAACCCAATGCATCAGCAAAAACTTATAGCAAATGGACAGGAGATTACATCCAAAAGGAAGTGGATAGATGCTTTTTCAAACCTTGTTGAAGCTATATGAATTATTCTGTCATGCATGCCTGACAGCTCTGCTTCTAGGATCAGCCAGTGTGGCCAAGCATAAAACTATCCATCAGAAAAGGGCTAATTACTTAATTAAAAGGAGAAGCTTTACATGACTGCACCATTAACTTGATGATAGTTGAGTTAAACACAAGGCCAGATGCTTTTGTGTTTGTTGGTTGTATTTGATTTTCATGTGTTTGTTCATTGCCATGCTTAGCATTATTGGACTGCTACAGTCAAGAAGAGAAAATCCTTTAATACTCTATTTAGAACTACAGAAGACAAAGCTTGATCAATACTTTTTATGAATCTGTAAACTATTACAGCACAGCATGTTCCTACAGACTATCCCCTGGTGACATGGCTATATTATTTTGGGGCCAGAGGCCAAGCAATATTGAAATCCTGCTTGAATTCATCTTCTACAGTCCATAAAAGTGACAAGATCCCCAAAGATTTACATTTTTTTATGCTATAGATTAATCAATCTTGCAGGTGGAAAGAGAAGGATTTTGGTGTGTGCGCTATAGAGTATCTTTTCAGCCTGAGGAGAATGTAAGAAATTAATTTCCCTTTTCCAACAGAAGAGGATAGTGAGGGCAACTCGTCTAACTCAAAGAAAATGCAGTTAAAGTTACTTTTTGCCAAAAGCTTTTTGATAGATTCTGACAATTATGTCAACAGTGACATAAAGAAAAACCTCTGGAATGCATAAATTTATGGAAAATAATTCTTTGGCAACAATAAAATAGCAGGTTATTTTTTGTTGCTGTTGTTAAATTCAAACTCAAATACTGATTCATAAATGTGTGCTCAGAATCATTACTAATTGCAGTATTTATGTCTGGCATTGTTCAAAATGGGATTCATGTGGATGATTTTTATCCGCAAAACTATTACAGAATTTGTTAAAACAGATATGTCCAAATTTGCTTCACTTATTTAAAAACAAGTCAAATTTTTCCATATTTATCTTCTAAAAATAGAATTGTTATTTTTTTCTAAGGACTTTATCGATTATTTAAACATAGCAGCAACTAGTTTTATTCTCTGCTTTGGACCGTCCTTTAACATAAAAATACCACTCACAATTTCAAAATAATTGGGTAATTTACAGACTATGAATTTATTCTAGAAGTGTTAACTATTCTGTTCCATCAGTTTAAATAAGTGAAGATTTTTCTCACAAAGAGTAAAGATAATGGAATATGCATTTAAAATTTCAGATAGTTTTAATTTATTTAAAAAACTTAGAAGTACAATTTAGCAATATCTATGAAAATTAAAAGTACATAACGCCTTTAACAGAAATTCCATTTGTGGAAATTTATTTTATAGGTATACTCACACATATAGATATAGTTTCACATGTGTGAAATGATTTGTCTTCAAATTATTTACAGAATAATCTTTGTAATAACAACAAAAAATATCTAAATGTCAATCCTTAGTACACTTCTCAAACATAGCATGTTCCAACTATATTTTGGATTACTACGCAATGGACATACTGATGTACTGACATAGATTATCAAGACATTGTTGGGCAGATAAAACGTGATAGAAAATAATGAATATTGTATGTTACCATCCATGTGTAAAGAAGGGAGGGAGGGAGAATATATGTTTATTTTTAATGTAATCTCTGGAAAAATATATTTGAAACAATACAACTAATAATAGTGGCAAGGGGCAAAGCAGAAAATAAGCATTGGAAGAGAAGAATGGGAGGAGGCTTTTCTCTTGTCTCACTTATAATTTTTTATGTTTATGATTGAACCTTGTGAATATGTTTGGTAGGCAAAAATTAAATAAATAATTTTTTAAATAAAGAAAGGTGAATAACATATACACATCACCTGTAAGGGGACCAGCATTTGTTAGATGAATTTGGTCATTGATAATTCAGCACATTTTGTGGAAAATACTGTCCCTGCCTGTGCCTGCTCCAATCCCCTCTGGCTTCATGGCTTTAGTGTGAGCCTTCACTTTCAACCATCAGCATCTGCTTCAGTCTCTGCTTTACCTTATTCTGGAGCAGGCCAGAAGTACTGAAGAATTAATCCCCTACCTCAGAAGCACCCCGTAACCAATCATTGGAGAGGGTGGTGCAGTCCATACCCCAGCTCACCATCCCTCAGGTAGATGGCAGTGAGATCTGCATTCTACTCTGGAATTAAGCGATATCGCCGAAGATGGTGACTTGTTTGATCATGCATCCCTTCTGGGCTGCCTTCCTTTTTCTCTCTCACTTCTTCAGTCCTTTACTGATGCTCCCTGATGTTATCTTCAAAATAAACTACCTGCACTCCAATCCTCATTGCGGGGGTTGTGTCTGGAGGAACCCAAATTAAGACAGTTGGGTGGTGAAGTGGTAATTTCTGGTGTGCCAGAGCATCATCATATGAAGACTTAACCTGTGGAATGGGACAGAGATTCAAGGGGACAAACTGGGCTTGTGAAATATCTCTAGCATCTTGAGAGACAAAGGGGCAATGATAATTGTACAGATTGTAGAGTGAGTTGATTTTTCCTAAGATTAAATGAAGGACTGTGGGAAGCTTTTCATCACCAACTGCTATCTCAAGGCATGGTGAAATCCAGAAAGTCTCTGTGGCAGTGTTTAGAGGGACTCTTGTCTGCAGTTAGAAAATAGCTTGTGCTACAAAATCAACCAAGGATCTGATGTTACAAGTATTAGCATTACACAGAAGGATAAATTCATGGTCTTCTACAGTCAAATAAGAACTCTGATGAGGAAAGATTGGGACCTAGAGACCTGGGCTGAGAAAATCAGAGGATGCACTTGAGCACTCTGTAACTGTGTCATGGAACCCACAGGGCTAGGAGGAGTGGCACACTGCCCCTTGCTGGAAAGCAATAGCATCCTCTTGTGTGAAGACCATGCAAAGCCCGTACCTTATGCAGACAGCCCCCAAGTTGATATTAATCTCCCTCAAGATCTGCTCCCACCTCTCCTTGTTGTTTCTGAACTAATAACTAGGGCCATATCACAGCATGGTCTACTATGGGAAAAATAGACTATTTACCAGAAAAGTCACAGGATCTGGCTAAAATGTACCAGGATGAACCAGGAGAACATGCCTGGGAAGGGACTGTGAGGGTGCGAGGCTGAAGTGAGGAATGGCATGTAAGAAAGAATAAGAGAGTTGATTGCCATGGGGGCACTCTCTCCAGACTGAGGATTTAACATTCTGACAAGGATATCCGTACTGCTGAGATGTCTTCTTACAGCTTTAAAAAATTATGGCAAACCATAAATTAAATGCCTTTGCCAGAACTTCCTTAGCAGAGTATTGAGGATTGGTCAAAAAGCTAAGAAAGCTGATCACGCTAAAACAAATATTAATTAGGACAGATATTATTTTCACCAACTGCCTGTGTAGATATTGGGAGGGCCCAGAGAACACTTCTTTTTCTAAAGCAGTAGAGACTGCAATACTGAAGGGGCAATAGCATCATTGAGAAATTCAGTGGTGTCTACTCTCTGTATGAAGGATGCCCAGTAAAATACAGGATACAATATTTGGGATATACTTATATTAAAAAATTACTTGTTATCTGAAATTCAAATTTAACAGAAAATTGTGTGTATGTGCATGTATGCTTTCTTTTTTGATAAATCAGATGATTTGTATCATAGGCCAGTGCTGATGATAGGAAACGCCACTATAAAATGGGCTCCATAGTGTCGCAGAAGATGAAATGATTTCAAAACAATAAAGACAGGTAGTTGCCCCTCATCATCAGAGGAAAGGGGAATAAAATTCTAGAAAAGGGCAGCAGTGCTGGGTTAGCAGCCAGGCTCTGAGTAGCAAGGATCCTTAGCAATGGCTAATAGACCATGGTATTCCTATGAGCAACAGAAACGGGCAACCAATGAGAGTTCCATTTAACCATGATAACCAGAAAGGATCAAAAGTGGGTGATTTCACTGCTGCAACAGAAATTTTTGACTTCTTGCCAAGTTTCTAGACCTGGCCAATTCTTACATCAAGAGCCCATTAATCTAAAGGGAGGCCAAATTCTTTTAGGGAAAACACTGAATTATCACAACAAGCATCAGGAAACATCCCCCAACTCTTCCTCAAAGGGATCTGCTACCATATCCAGAGTACCTGAACACAGGTAAGAGGAAATACTCAAATCCTTTTAGGAATTCTAGACGTAGCACTTGAATGAAACTGATATCAGAGAATCCAAAACACAGCATGGCCCCCACAGCAGGGAGATGAGTAGGGAGTCCTACAGAAACCAGGCGAAAAGTGGATTCCTGGACTGAGCCTGTCTCTCAGTGAGTTTAATACACCCACACACCACCTGGATCATTTCCCTACACTGGGAGTGTGTAATTAGATTTGATGCTTAGCAGGTGGCAGAAACCTCAACGTGAGCTTTTGATCTGTGGAGTAAGAGCTGTAAAGACAGGAAAGGCCAAGCAGAAACCACTAAAACTGCCACCTCCCTTCTGGCCAGGAGAGGACATTACAAAAAAATCTGCACCCTGGAAGAAAGAGTCAACATTAGAGCCATCCTTTAAACTTATTAGTCATCCTCATTAGGTCTGTACTGAATTCATCAGTCTCCTATGGTGCCTCATGCTGAATGACAAAAGGCAACTGTGAATTCAACGAAGTGTTAACCCCAATCTCAGCCATAGTGCCAGATAGGCTCTCTTTACAGAAAAGGCATGCTACTTCTGATCTGGTAATTGGATTTTTTTTCGATCCCCATCAGAAAGGAGAACTGGAAGTTTGTATTCGCTTGGAATTGACACTAGTACACTAGTAAAAGTCTCACCCCAGGGCTATGTTGACTCTTTCACTCTTCTTCACAGTGCAGTCCAAAGAAAACTTCGTCATCTGAATGTTAAAGCATTGCACAGCTCCACTGCATTGATGACCTTATGTTAATTTAACCTGAGAAGCAGAAATGAGCAAGTACTATATACGTCCTTATAAGAAACATTCACCCTTGAATTTAGAAGAAAAACCCTTCAGATATAAGAGGTGGGCTACAAAGTGAAGTTTTTAAAGAGGTCCAGTTATTCAGATTCTCAGGGCAAGTATTACATCTTGCACCTCCCTAGAAGGACGCCCATTATTTAGTAGACCCCTTCCAATTTTGGAAATAGCACATACTGCCCCTGGTGCCAAGTTGATTACATAGGGCCCTCCTCATCCTATAGGGCAGTAACTCATGCTTCTTTGGACTGATGCATGTTCTGGGTATAGATTTGTCTTTCCTCTCCACAGTGCGTCATCCTACACTGCTTTCTGAGAGCTCACAGAACGCTGGTGCATTACCACAGACTCATACATAACACTGCTTGGATGAATGAACCCACTTTATGAGGGAGGAGGTGTGACAAAGAGCACATAATCATGAATTCAGCAATCTTTCCTATACACCACACTAACCACTAACACAGCCAGAGAGAAAATCTGAATGGCCTCCTCAAGATACAACTTCCCTTTCCTTGCCTCACGTACCCAAGTATGTCCTGGATCACCTCCCAGATAAACTATTCACCCTGGACTCCTTCAGTGAGTGCTTGCTTCTGGGGCAGCCAAACTAAATAACAGTATAATAACTGCCTGAATTCTTGTCAGTTTGTTAACATCAATTCTTTCTCTTCTAAGCATGCCTTGTTCCACTCCATTTACTGGGCTAGAATAGCAAAACATTTGTCTGCAGCCAGCATACATCAACATTTCCCATAGACACCACCTCTTATAATCAGGACACAGAATTTATTAAATTTATGTCAGACTCTGAACTTCACTTTCATTGGGTCTAGCCTGATTTATTTTTAGTGCCTTAAACCCATGCTTACTTCCACAGGAAAAAGCACATTGTAGTAAATTAGGCGGGTTTCATAGGCGGATATAGATAGTATTGAGTTTGGGTCTAACTTACTTTATGGTAATGAAGGGTGAGTACCATAAACTCAGAGCTAAGTTTGAATATTATAAACTCTGAACCAAGTTTCATTCCCTGTACTCTGAGAATATAATACGCATTTTGTAAGACTTTTTGGAATGTTACCCAAAACAAGTTCTTTCTTGCCCAGCATATAATGTATCCCTAATGAAAGTTAATTTTTTTCTTACAGTTCACCCTAGCTCTGTGTGTAAACACCTTCTTCTAATTTTCAAAAATTATAATTTTAGGGGAAACTCTGACTCATCACAGCAACCATCTGGAAATATTTCCTGAACTCTTCCTCAAAGAGAGCCACCACCATATTCAGAGTACCTGATCACAGGTAAAAGGATATACCCAAATACTTTAAAAACTCCTTGATATAACATCTATTTGTCAATTCTCATTCTACTATAAAGAACTGCCTAGACTGGGTAATTTATAAGGGGAAGCGGTTTAATTGACTCATGGCTCAACGTGGCTGGGGAGGCCTGAGGAACCTTACATAGTGGAAGAGGAAGCAAGGCACCTTATTCACAAGGTGGCAGGAGGGAGAATGAACATAGGAGAAACTACCAAACACTTATAAAACCATCGGATCTCCTGAGATCTCACTCACTATCATGAGAACAGCATGCGGGAAACTGCATCCATGATTCAATCACCTCCACCTGATCTCTCCCTTGACACTTGGGGATTATGGGGATTACAATTCAAGACGAGATTTGGGTGGAGACACAAAGCCTAATTATATCATAGCATTTGAATGAAACTGATGCCAGAGAACCTAAAACATCTGGTTACGGAGTCCTACAGAAACCAGATAGGAGGAATAAGTTCTAGTGTTCTGTACTACTGCATTCTAAAGGATGGAAATAATGTCTATGAAGATTGATGGAGATAAAATAAGTAGAGTGCTTAGTATACAATAAGTGCTCAAAAAATGTTTATACCTTTCCCATGTAGCACTATTTCTGACTGCTTTAAATTATCAGACTTTCAAAAACAACTTTAATCATTACTGGAGAGGAGAAAAGCAGATTCTTTAATCAGACTTTTCTTCTAGCAATTTATTTTCTAGAGCAGCAATTTTTACACATAATACTTTGACCCTTATTTCAGATTATCTTATCACCCGAGTTGGTGCAACAAATACAGTTTCTATGTCTTCACCCCAAAAGCATCAGCTAGGAGGTTATTGCCCCCACAAGGCAGGCAATCTCATTTTTGTGCATTTCTGTTACAAAGATTAGAGTAAAACAGGAGCTGGGGGTGGTGGCTCATGCCTGTAATCCCAGCACTTTGGGAGGCTGAGGTGGGCAGATCACAAGGTCAGGAGTTTGAGGCCAGACTGGCCAATATGGTGAAACCCTCTTTCTACTAAAAATACAAAAATTAGCTGAGTGTGGTGGTGCACACCTGTACTCCCAGCTACTTGGGAGGCTGAGGCAGAAGAGTCGCTTGAACCTGGGAGGTAGAAGTTGCAGTGAGCTGAGATCGCACCACAGCACTCCCGCCTGGGCGACAGAGCAAGACTCTGTCTCAGGAAAAAAAAAAAAAGTATGGGGAGTAGGTGTGAAGATCAGAGCAAAGGCATCAAGTCAGGACAATTCTCCTGAGACAGCAATTGTGGCCAGTGCTCTGCCCTTCAAGAGACTGGCCTGGGCTCCAGAATTTCTAAATGAGATGGAACAGTGGCTTACCAATGTTAGAACAATGGGTGCAGTCCACCCACCTGCCCTCAATAATAAGGATCAATGGCTGTAGATAATTTAAAAACAATAATAAAACTTTCCAAAAGTTAACCTGCTTTGTTTTATCACTACTAACTAGCATTTCTAAACAATGTTAGTGTTTAAAAAAACTAAACATTAAGTTTGGGGAAATCAGCTAGGGACAGACAGTTAAACATCACATGTTCTCACTCACAGGTGGAAACAAAAAATAAAAAGTTCTTACAGAAGTAAAAAATAGAACAGAGGACACTAGATCCTGGGAAGGGGAAGAGGGAGAGATTTGTTAAAGGATATAAAAGTACAGCTGGATAGGAGGGATAAGTTCTAGGGATCTATACGACTGTAGGATGACTACAGTTAACAATAATATATTATGTAGTTTCAAATAGCTATTAGGATATTGAACATTCTTAACACAAATAAATGATAAATATTTGAGATGATGGATATGCTAATTGTGATCATCTGATCACACTACATTATGTGTATCAAAACATCACTATCATAAATCACTTCATAAATATATATATATCATGTGTCATTTTTTTAAAAAAAGATATAAGACAACTAAAAAAATCTTCTCTGAAAACAATGTTATTGGTCTACTAAATAATTACTCTGGGTATTGTTGACGTTTCTGTTCTTAGTCTTTAATATACATTGTATTTGGCCTGGAAATGGATTCACTCAACCGTTGATCCCATCCCCTGTACATGTGGACTCAGCTACGTGCATTTAGTTCAGAGTCATCTAAGCCTGTGTCAAGAGAAATTTCTATCTCCTCTCCTGGTGGTATGTTATAGATTTCTGCATTTAAACAGTAGATTTGAAATAAACATTTTAGCACAGAGAAGATTACAAAGAAGAAACAACTGGAGTTACTACAATCCTGTTATGCTATGTGACCATTCATGTTTAAAATTTAAAACAGTGACAGAATGAATGAACACTGTAGAGTATATTATTTTAGTTTGGTAAGTATGAATTTTTGTCCATATGAGAAATGTGTTTGTGCTACTTCGTGATTATTACTGAAAATAACTGTGTTGTATGGAAAAAGGGGCTTTAAAATATGACCTGCTTTGAGCTATGTAGCTACACAGGCTCCTGAATGAAATTAGGGTCCTAATCTGGTGAGGAGATGAGGGTAGGGGCTTTGTCTCGAATCCATATTTGCATAGGAGTTTCTATATTTTTAAGTTTTTAAAAAATAGATTTTGGGGGAACAGATGGTGTTTGGTTACATTAAAAAGTTCTTTAGTAGTGATTTCTGAGATTTTTGGTGCACGTATCACCTGAGCAGTGTACACTGTACATATTGTGTAGTCTTTTATCCCTAATCTCCCTCCCACCCATTACTCAAGTCCACAAAGTCCGCTGTACTTTTTATTTTTTTTTTGAGATGGAATCTTGTTTTTGTTGCCCAGGTTGGAGTGCAATGGCACAATCTCAGCTCACTGCAACCTCCGCCTCCCGGGTTCAAATGATTCTTCTGCCTCAGCCTCCTGAGTAGTTGGGATTACAGGCACCCATCACCACGCCTGGGTAATTTTTGTAGAGTTGGGTTTTGCCATGCTGGCCAGACTGGTCTCAAACTCCTGACCTTAGGTGATCTGCCTGCCTAGGCCTCCCAAAGTGCTGGGATTACAGGCATGAGCCACCATGCCTGGCCCGTTGTTTCATTCTTATACCTTTGTGTCCTCATGATTAACTCCAACTTATGAGTGAGAATATACAATGTTTGATTTTCCATTCCTGAGTTGCTTCACTTATAATAATGAAGCAACTCCAATTCCATTCAGGTTGCTGTGAATGCCATTATTTCACTCCTTTTTATGGCTGAATAGTATTCCATGGTATATATATATATATATATATATATATATATATATATATATATACATATATATATATCACATTTTCTCTATCCACTTTTTTATTGATGGGCATTTGGGCTGGTTCCATATTTTTACAATTGTGAATTGTGCCACTGTAAACATGAGTGTGCAAGTGTCTTTTTCATATAATGACTTTTTCTTCTGGGTTGATATCCAGAAGTGGGATTGGTAGATCAAATGGTAGATGTACTTTCAATTCTTTAGGAAATCTCCACACCGTTTTCCATAGTGGTTGTGATGGTTAATACTGAGTGTCAACTTTATTGTATGGAAGAATGCAAAGTATTGATCTTGGGAGTGTCTGTGAGGGTGTTGCCAAAGAAGAGTGATTAACATTTGAGTCAATGGGCTGGGAAAGGCAGACCCACCATTAATCTGTGTGGGCACAATCTAATCAGCTGCCAGTGTGGCCAGAATAAAAAGCAGGTAGAAGAACATGAGAAGACTAGACTACATCTATCTCCTGGCTGGATGCTTCCTGTCCTTGAACATCAGACTTTAAGTTCTTCAGCTTTGGTACTTGGACTGGCTTCCTCACTCCTCAGCTTGCAGATGGCCTATTGTGGAACCTTGTGATTGTGTGAGTTAATACTCCTGAATAAACTCTCATTTATATCTATGTGTGTGTGTGTATATATATATATATATATTTATATTTATATTTATATTTATATTTATATTTATACACACACATACATATATATATATATATATGAAACCCAGTAATTCTGTCCCTCTAGAGAACACTGACTAATATGGTGGTTGTACTAGTTTACATTCCCAGCAACAGTGTAAAAGTGTTCCATTTTGACCACATCCGTGCCAACATCTATTATTATTTTTATTATTGTTGTTGAGATGGATTTTCACTCTGTCACTCAGGCTGGAGTGCAGTAGTGTGATCTCGGCTCACTATAACCTTTGCCTCCCAGGTTTAAGTGATTCTCCGGCCTCAGCCTCTTGAGTAGCTGGGACTGCAGGCATGTGCCGCCAATGCCCAGCTAATTTTAATATTTTTAGTAGAGATGGGGTTTTACCATGTTGGCCAGGCTGGTCTTTAACTCCTGACCTTAAGTGATCCACCCATCTCAGCCTCCCAAAGTGCTGGGATTACAGGCATGAGCCACTACGGCTAGTTCAACATCTATTATTTTTAGAATTTGGCCATTCTTGAAGGAGCAAGGTGGTATTGCATTGTTGATTGATTTGCATTTCCCTGACAATTAGTGATGTTGAGCATTTTTTCATTTGTTGGTCATTTGTATATTTTCTTTTGAAGATTGTCTATTCATGTTCTTAGCCCACTTTTAGATGGGATTTTTTTTTTCTTGCTGATTTGTTTGAGTTCCTTGTAGATTCTGGGTATCAGTTTTTTGTCAGAAATATAGATTGCAAAGATTTTCTCCCATTCTGTGAGTTGTCTGATTACTCTGCTGATTATTTATTTTGCTGTGCAGAAGAGTTAGAGTTTAATTAAGTCCCATATATTTATCTTTGTTTTTGTTGCATTTTCTTTTGGGTTCTTGGTTATAAAGTCTTTGCCTAAGGCAATGTCTAGAAGGGTTTTTCCAATGTTATCTTCTAGAATTGTTATTGTTTCAGGTCTTAGGTTTATGTTTTGGTCCATTTTGAGTTGACATTAATATATGGTGAGAGATGAGGATCCAGTTTCATTCTTCTACATGTGGCTTGCCAATGATCCCAGCATCATTTGTTGAATAGGGTGTCCTTTCCCCACTTTATATTTTTGTTTGGCTTTTCGAAGATCAGTTGACTATAAGTATTTGGCTTTATTTTTGGGTTCTCTATTCTGTTCCATTGGCTTATATACCTATTTTTATACCAGTACCATGCTGTTTTCGTGACTATGGCCTTATAGTATTATTTGAAGTCAGCTACTATGATGCCTCCAGATTTATTCTTTTTGCTTTGTTTTGCTTTTGTTCAGTCTTGCTTTGCCTATGCTGGTTCTTTTTTTTCATTCTGTATGAATTTTAGGATTGGTTTTCTAGTTCTGTGAAGAATGACGATGGTATATTGATGGGAATTGCATTGAATTTGTAGATTGCTTTTGGCAGTATGGTCATTTTCACAATATTGATTCTACCCTTCCATGAACATAAAATGTGTTTCCATTTGTGTTGTCTATGAGTTTTTTCAGCAGTGTTCTGTAGTTTTCCTTGTAGAGATCTTTCACTTCCTTGGTTAGGTATATTCCCAGGTTTTTTTGTTTTGTTTTGTTTTGTTTTGTTTTTTCCCCTAGCTATTGTAAAAGAGGTTGAGTTCTTGATTTGATCCTCAGCTCTTGGTCACTGTTAGTGTATAGCAGAGCTACTGATTTGTGTACCTTAATTTTGTATCCTGAAACTTTGCTGAATTCATTTACCAGTTCTAGGAGCTTTTAGGATTTTCTAGGTGTACAATCATATCATCAGCAAACAGCAACCATTTGACTTCCCCTTTACTGATTTGGATTTCCTTTATTTCTTTCTGTTGGCTGATGGGTCTGGCTAGGACTTCCAGTAGTATACTGAATAGAAGTGGTGAAAGTGGGCATCCTTGTCTTGTTCCAGTTCTCAGGGGGAATACTGTCAACTTTTCCACATTCATTATAATATTGGCTGTGGGTTTGTCATAGATGGCTTTTATTACCTTAAGATATGTATCTTCTATGCTGATTTTGCTGAGGGTTTTAATCATAAAGGATGCTGGATTTTGTCAAATGCTTTTCCTGTGTCTACTGAGATGACCATGTGATTTTTGTTTTTAATTCTCTTTATGTGGTACATCACATTTATTGACTTGCACCTGTTAAAGCATTCCTGAATCCCTGTTATAAAACCCACTTCATCATGGTGGATTATCTTTTTGATATGCCATTTCTTTTGGTTAGCTAGTATTTTGTTGAGGATTTTTGCATCTATGTTCATCTAGTCTGTAGTTTTCTTTCTTTTTTTTTTTTTTTCTTTCCTGGTTTGGGTATTAGGGCTTCATAGAATAACATAGAGAGGATTCCCTCTTTCTCTATCTTTTGGAATAATGTCAGTAGGATTGGGACCAATTCTTTGAATGTCTGGCAGAATTCAGCTATGAATCTGTCTGGTCCTGGACTTTTCTCTGTTGGTAACTTTTAAATTACAATTTCAATCTCACTGCTTCTTATTAGTCTGTACAGGGCTTCTAATTCTTTCTGGTTTAATCTAGGAGAGTTGTATATTTCCAGAAATTTATCCATCTTCTCTAGGTTTTCTAGTTTATGCATGTAAAGGTGTTCATAGCAGCCCTGAATGATCTTTTGTGTTTCTGTGTTATGGGTTGTAATATCTCCCATTTCATTTCTAATTGAGCTTATGTTTTCTTGGTTAATCTTGCTAATGGTCTTTCAATTTTATTTATCTTTTCAAAGAACCAGCTTTTTGTTTCATTTATATTTTGTATTTTTTTTTGTTTGGTTCAACTTCATTTAGCTCTGCTCTGATCTTGGTTATTTCTTTTCTTCTGCTGGGTTTGGGTTTAGTTTGTTTTTGTTTCCCTAGTTCCTTGAGGTGTGACATTAGATTGTCTACTTGTGCTCTTTTAGACTTTTTGATGTAGGCATTTAGTCCTATAAACTTCCTTCTTAGCACTGCCTTTGCTGGATCCCAGGGTTGTTGATAGGTTGTGTCACTATTATTGTTCAGTTTAAAGAATTTTAAAATTTCCATCTAAATTTCGTTGTTGAACCAATGATCATTCTGGAGCATGTTATTTAATTTCCATACATTTGCATGGTTTTGAGGTTTTTTTTTAAGTTGATTTCCAATTTTATTCCACTTTGATCTGAGAGAGTACTTGCTATAATTTTGATTTTCTTAAATTTGTTGAGGCTTGTTTTGTGGCCTGTCATATGATCTATCTCGGAGAATGTTCCATGTGCTGATGAATAGAATGTATATTCTGCAGTTGTTCAGTTGTTGGGTAGAATGTTCTACAGATATGTGTTACATCCATTTGTTCTAGGGTATAGTTTAAGTCCATTGTTTGTTGACTTTCTGTCTTGATCACCTGTCTAGTGTTGTCAGTGGAGTATTGAAGTCCCCCACTATTATTGTGTTGCCATCTATCTCATTTCTTAGTTCTAGTAGTAATTGCTTTATAAAATTTTCGAACTTCAGTGTTTGGTGCATATATATTTAGGACTGTGATATTTTCCTGTTTGACTAGTCCTTTTATCATTATATAATGTCCCTCTTTGTCTTTTTTAAGTGCCGCTGCTTTAGAGTTTGCTTTGTCTGACATAAGAACAGCTACTCCTGCTTGCTTTTGATGTCCGTTTGCATTGAAAATCTCTTTTAACCCCTTTAAGTTTATGTGAGTCCTTATATGTCAGGTTAGTCTCTTGCAGATGACAGGTAATTGGTTAGTGAATCCCTATACATTCTGCAGTTCTGTATCTTTTAAGTGGAACATTTAGGCCATTTACATTCATTGTTAGTATTGAGATGTGAGCTACTATTTTATTCATTGTGATATTTGTTGTCTAAATATCTTGTTTTTTTTTTCATTGTGTTATTGTTTTGTAGGTCCTGTGAAATTTATGCTTCAAGGAGATTCTATTTTGGTGTATTTTGAGGACTTGTTTCAAAAGTTGCTCCTTATAGCAGTTCTTGTAGTGCTGGATTAGTAGTACTTGTTTGTCTGAATAAAGACTGTATCTTTATGAAGCTTAGTTTCACTGGATACAAAATTTTTGTCTGCTAATTGTTTTGTTTAGACAGGTTAAAGATTGGACCCCACTCCTTTCTAGCTTGTAGGATTTCTATTGAGAAATCTGCTGTTAATCTGATAGGTGTTCCTTTATAAACTATCTGATGCTTTTGCCTCACAGCTTTTAATATTCTTCCCTTCATCTTGACTTTAGATAACCTGATGACTATGTGCCTAGGTGATGATCTTTTTGCAGTGAATTCCCCAGGTGTTCTTTGAGCTTCTCATATTTGGATGTCTAGCTCTCTAGCAAGCTTGGGGACATTTCCCTTGATTATTCCCTCAAATATGTATTCCAAACTTTTAGATTTTTCTTCTTCCTTAGGAACAACAATTATTGTTACACTTGGTTGTTTAACATAATCCCAAACTTCTGGGAGGTTATGCTCATTTTTTAAAATCCTTTTTCTTCTTCTTTGTCAGATTGGTTTAATTCAAAAGCTTTGTCTACAAGCTCTGAAGTTCTTTCTTCTACTTGTTCAATTCTATTGCTAAGACTTTTCAGTGCATTTGAATTTCTGCAAGTGTGTTCTCAATTTGCAGAAGTTGTCCCTTAGATTATTTTTTATCTATGCTATTTCACTGGAGATTTTTCCATTCCTATCCTGTATCACTTTTTTGATTTCTTGAGATTGGACTTCATCTTTCTCTGCTCTGGTGCCACCTTGATTAGCTTAATAAACAACCTTCTGAATTCATTTTTGGGCAATTCATATATTGCTTCTTGGTTTGGATCCATTGATGGTGAGCTAGTGTGATCATTTGGGGGTGTTAAAAATCTTGTTTTGTTACATTATCAGAATTGTTTTTCTGATTCCTTTTTATTTTGGTAGAATATGTCAGAGGGATGATCTGGAACTCAAGGATTGCTGTGCAGATTCTTTTGTCCCTCCAGTTTCTCCCTTGATGTGGTGTTCTCCTCCTTGCCTAGGAATGGGGCTTTCTGAGAGCCGAACTGCAGTGATTGTTATTTCTCTTCTGGATCTAGCCAGCCAGCAGAGTTACTGGGTTCTGAGCTGGTACCTGGGAGCGCCTGCAAAGAGTCCTGTGATGTGATTTGTCTTCAGGACTCTCAGCTGTGGATACCAGCACCTGCTACAAGCCTCCCAGCTGAGAAAGCAAGCAGACTCACAGTTCCTCAGCTATCCCATGCCATCTACAGCAGCAATCCATCTCCTTCAAAGTGTCTGTGAATTCTTTCAGCTTTTCTGGTATGTTCCTGTGGTAGTTCTTGGAGCTACAGTGTGGATCTCCACATGCTGCTTTGTCTGTCCAAGTGGGCACTGCAAGTTAGTCCTGCTTCCTATCCGCCATTTTTTCCAGGTCTGTCTACATTTTTATATAGTTCATCTTTTACACTGTTAGCTATAGTGAACTCCAAGTTTATCCTCAAAGAATCAGTATGTCAGCATGTTCAGCTCTCTTATTCTTTAATTCTCCATTTTAAAGTTTAATTTTCTTGTAGTTTCAGTAAACAACCTTTTCCACCAATTCTAATCAGTAGTTCACATCTGTTTACCCACTCCCCCACTTTGTTGTCCTGACTCATCCTGGTCACCTGCTCCAATCACCTGCTCCAGTCACCTGCCCTGGTCACCTGCTTTGACATGAGTCACCCCCGGTCACTTGCTCTGACCTGTCCCATAACTGTCCTTCCAAGCAAGCTACCTACTGCACCACTCCAGCTCATACCCCAGCTCTCTTTAAAATAGCCGATTGGAATTAGCTTAGACTGTGCAGTTTAATCCTAGCCAATAGGGGAACAACACATTGGTAGGGGCTACCTGCGTCAGAATAAGAACCGCTTCCCCTCCCTTGTGTGTTCACCATTGTTCCATCTGTGAGATGCACCCTTCTATTGAAATAAATTGCCTTGCTGAGAAAATTTATACACAAGTGCTACTTCTTTTGTGGCACCAAAAATTTACATATAACAACATGCCAGTTAAAGTAATAATGTACTTTAAAGTTCACTTAGTAACACTTTACATAGGAGAGAGAATCCTTTTTTTTTTTTTTTTTTTTGAGAGAGAAAAAAAATCCTCACCTAGGCTGGAATGCAGTGGTGCAATCTTGGCTTACTGCAACCTCTGTCTCCCTGATTCAAGCAATTTTCCTGTCTCAGCCTTCTGAGTAGCTGGAATTACAGGCATGGGCCACCACACCCAGCTAATTACTGTATTTTTATTAGAGACAGGGTTTTGCCATGTTGGCCAGGCTGGTCTTGAACTCCTTACCTGAGGTGATCCATCCACTTTGGCATCCCTAAGTGCTGAGATTACAGGCATGAGCCACTGCACCCAGCCAGAATCCAATGGTTTTCTAAAAATAAAAATCATATGATAAAAAATAACAACAACATGAAATAGCATCTACATGTAAGTCATCACCATAATAATTTCAATTTAGTGCTAGTACAATGGCATATATATCAAAAGCATATCACATTTACTCCACTCTCAAAACAAACAAACAGGAAACTAGGCTCACATAACTAAAGAGTTAGAGAAGTGCTTTTCTTCTGATGTGTAGAAAGCAAGAGCTTCACAGGTACATCTAATATTCAAACCCTTGACTCCTTTCAGATTTGTAGATAAACCTACACCCTAACTTGTTTGGCTATGTTACTACCTTCATCCTGTAAGTGTTTACCTAGTCACATGGGACAGGGGGAATGGTCAAAATCAAATTGGCATATACAACTCTGAAAGGGTACACACAAAGACCTCAGGAGCTTGAGGTCTCATCAGCCTGTACTCCCTCCCTGCCTTGGCACTATTATTTCTCAGACCACTGGTGATTTATTAATTGGGTTTTGAGGCTAGAATTTAGGACCATGAAATATATTTTTTGGATCAAGTATTCAGCCATGTTTCTAAGACGGATCTGTTGATGGCCAAACTAAAAATAATTCTCTAATAATGAAACACATGCTTAGCCTCTATAGGGAGAAGAGCAATGGTGTCCATGGAAGCAAACCTGATTCATTCTCAATTTGGGGGTCAGTTCCAGCAATTGTCATTGTCTGATTCCCTGCCCCCACCCTTGCTGAGGGATCTGCTGATCATCTAAAATATCTTTGGAGGGCCAGCTCATTTCCATACTTCAAGACTCAGAGCCCTGTGAACAAAGTCTGTTTATCTCCATAAAGATCTTCTGTAAACAGGAGAGAATTAACATCTTAGTTGTTTTTAAGAGAGCTCATGGATTCGGTGAAGTAGCTTTTGGTATAGGGAAAGCAAATGTTATCACAAAGTAAGGGGATCTAGGCAATTTCTTTCTTTTGCTTTCTCCATTATTGAATATATTTATTTATAATTCACTATGCACAAAAATCTCTTCCTTGTTGCTCTTGTACATTCCTGCAGAGAATTCTGAATGCCATAGTGGTGATTAAGATATTATAACTACATAAACAGCATAATGTCTTCCCTTCATGAACAAATAATAAGTGAATTTGGTTTTCACATAATGATAGTACTGAGTTCTTTTAAAGAATTCTGTTTAGGAATACTGAAGACAAAAATTGAATGCTTATGAAATAAGGGAAAGTTGAAAATCACTTATTTTCATGATTATTAATGTTATTATTGATTAAAATTGTTGGAGTTGAATCATTGGGAAGTGTTATTTTTATAAATAGCATTATTTTAGCATATTAATATACTTTCTTCAAACTAAAATATTTACAGTGTAATAAAATTTTTACAATGTAACATAATTTAAAAAAAATGTATTCCACCTCTTTGAGATATCAGAATTTTTCCATATTTGCAAACTTGAAAGGATATGTAGTGTAACTGCCCAACGGATTCTTTTTGTCCACTGCACAAGCAAAACAAAATCTCAGAGAACTCGGCATTGCCATAATGAGAGAGTTTAATTGACGCGAGGCCAGCCATGCCATGGGAAAGATGGAACTATTACTCAAATCAATCTCATCGAAGGCTCAGTGGTTAGGAGTTTTTCAAAGATATCTTGGTGGGCAGGGGCTAGGGCATGGGGAATGCTGATTGGTTGGGTTGGATATGAAATCATAGGAGACTGAAGCTGTCCTCTCCTGCTGAGTTGTTCTTAGTGGGTCCACAGGCGCAGCTGGCAGGTCCAGGTGGAGCCATGAGTAGTCAAACATACAAAAACCCTGAAAAGAGATCTCAAAAGGCCAATCTTAGCTCTTCAATAGTGGCATTATCTGCAGCAGTAATTGTGGAAGCTGCATGACTTGTGACCTAGGGGAATAATGCTGGTGATCACAGCAGAATTCAGGCTCCTCTATCCTCCCACCCTGGTGGTGGCTCATAAGCCTTACAAATGCTTTACAAAAGACTTTTGGGGAAGGGCTGTTATTATTTAAACTGTAAGCTAAATGTCTCCCAAATTTAGCTTGTCTTAAACCAAAGAATAATTAAGGACAGCTTTGAAGGCTAAGGGCAAGATAGGGGTTGGCTAGATCAGATTTCTCCCATGCCTTAATTTTCTTACTACTATAATTTTGCAAAATGGTTTCAATGGTATGGTGGTCAAAAGCATATTTTGACCACCATACCATTGTTTTTTTGTAGAGACGGGGGTTTTGCCATGTAGCCCAGGCTGGTCTTGAACTCCTGGTCTCAAGCTAGCTGCCCATTTTGGCTTTTCAAAATTCTGAGATTACAGGCATGAGCCACCATACGTGGCCTGTTGGCCTTTTCCTGATTGGTGTGTAGGAGCTATGTTTTGTTAACATAATTCAAGTACAAATCCTTTGTTGGTTAGGTGTCTTGCAAAGGAGGAACTGTGTTAGAGGAACTTCCAGGGTTGGCTAGGGACTTTGTTCCCAGTGCTGCAATTTTGCAAATAAAGCTTTAATTGGAAAACAGCCACACTCATTCATGTATATGTCATCTGTGGCTGTGCTGGCACCAAAGAGTTGAGAAACTGTAACAGAGCCCATGAAGTCCACAAAGTAGAAAATATTTATCATCTAGCCCTGCACGGAGAAAAGTTTGCCAACTTCTGCTGTATACTATGAACACTTCAGCATTTGAAAATTCTTAATAACTGTGTAAAATATTTTCCTGTTATTAAAGGAACAATAAGTAACTTCAGAAAAAAGCTGCTGTCATACTGAGTGAGAAGGGTTCCCAGAGTGGGAAAACCAGAGAAGGAAATCTCCTCTCACACTGAGTGAGAGAATCCAGAAAGATGGAATCCAGGAGAGGAAAGACAGCTTCCACACTGAGTGAAAGGGAATTGAGAGAGAGAGAGAGGAGTTTAGGAGAAGAAAAGCAGCTTCCATGAGGGTGGAAGGGGATCCCAGAGGGGGAATATCCGCCGGGGATGAGGGAGACATGGACTTTTAACGTGGGAGGAATTCCCTCCTTCTCCAAGTCCCTTGGTCAATGAAAAGAGTTCCCTTAAACTTCCACTGGAGTGACTGACTTTTGGTTCTTTCCAATTTAAAACAGACCGTTAAATCTCCTGGATGGAGAAAGATGGGAGAGTGGGATGGAGCTGGGAAGTTCTTGCCCTTAAACCTACGCCCCCTTTGGACCTGGCAAGAGAACACATTCCCTCATTATCATATAACTCCTGTAGTTTTAGCTTCATCATAGTAATGTCTTCTCTCTTCTAGAAAGGAACAGCATCAGGGCACATTGAGGCTCAGAAATTTATATTCCAGGTGGATACCCAGTCTTAAGAGGTGCACAGGAAGAGAGAGCAGATCCAAAGGTAAATTGTTCATAAGTTCTAAATTGAGCTGGGTTAAGATATTTGGGATTCGAAAAGAATGCAGTGTGAAGAATTATGGAACAACCCATAGACGTGAAATACTTGAAAGAATACAGAGTTTTGGAATGTTTACCTTAAGTCTGAGTAAAGATCTGTCAAAAATCTGTGTAAGAAGCATAATGTTAAATTACTCCAATGATAAAGCCTGCCCTTTTTGCTTCATATGATAATATTTCTGGTAGAAAGGATTCTCTATATTAAAACTGGAGAAGACATCATAAAGAAGGCCAGAAATGCACTGTTTTCCATAAAAATGTGCCAAGTTTCAGTTTGGCAATCTGTGTAGGAGAACATTTGTGCAGGAGACATCTCTATTGGAGAAGTTCTATCATCACATTGCTTTCACTGTTCACTGATATTTTGAGAAATGAGGCACGTGGCAAGGAGAAGCCATGCTATGGCTTTCAGAGACCAAATGAAATTATTCACTTCAGGACACTTCAAAATAAAAATAAAAGTACAAATATAATTTAGGCATAGATCATTCTTGAACTAATTTAATTGCATATTTCTTTAAAGCAGACAAGCACTTGGAAGCAGTCATAACAACAGCAATAGCAAATCAGTGTTGGTGGGCAAACTAAGTTAAATATTAACATCTAATTATATACTGTCTTGGAAGCAGCTGTGAGTTTATTTCCTTTTTAGAAAAGTTTTAATAGTTTATAAACATAGCATGCATCTATTATCTTATCCTCACCAAAAACAGAACTATTGATTTCTACAAAAAAAACCATAAATAAGCACATACCTCTAAGGCTTATTGGAGTTATCTAGTGCTTCTATCAAATATATTACTAACAACCATCTTTGAGAATTTTTTTTCTGGAAAAGGCTTCCAGTACTTCAAACTGACGCAACAGAAAAATCAAATTATATATATATGTTTAAGTATTTGTGTATTCTCATCAAGAAATTGATCATCCAGGCAAATGTATGAACCATAAAGTAATTAGAAGTTAATATAAGTGTCCCCTGACTCTAGCGAGCACCTCAACTCTTAAGATATTTTTCAATTTCATGTTTAAAGACACAAATACAATTGGATCAGATTTTCCTCAAACCAACAAATACAGCACAACTCCTGGAACTAAGGCTGTTTTACAGATACAGAGAAGAGGAGGCTGTCTAGGCAAACTGAATTTCAGTCTTTGAACCAAAAGCAGCAGTTTTGAGAAGTTTACCTGCTCACTTTTAAGTCAACTCATTTTCTTTCTTTAAGTAAACAGATTTCTCAAGTGTTTTTAAAGTAGGCCTATACAACTGTATGTGTATAGTTTCTTTAACACTATCCACTGAGGATAGTCAGTGAAACAAGAAACATGATCCCTATCATATAAATTTAAACAGGAAGCTCTTGCTTCCTGGAAATGAAAATCTAATATTATAATGCAACATAAACCAGGTGAAGTTGCACAGTGTTAGGTAATTTTATTAGGTTTCTCTTAGTTCTCTCTGAAACTGGGGATATGTTAGAAAGAGGCAATGGACATAAAAACACATTTTATAAAGTTCAACTTATTAAAAAGAATTCATAAGTAATTAATCTGTAAGATTACTGCCATAAATCCTATATTAATTATTAACTAATTAATGATTTGCTATAACCTAAAATTCTGGTAATATTAGCTCTGCTGTAAAACAAATGCCAAGTGCCTTCAAAGGAATTACTACTTGTGACAGGAATAACACATATTAAAAAGAAAAGGATATTTTACATTCTTCTCAGTGGTGAAAGTCCGGTAATTGAAAATTAGCCTTGTATCATGTGGATAGTTCAGTTGTTAGAGAGCCAGAATATATATTTCCTAATAATATGGATCAAAGATAATACACAGTACAGTCACTCTTGACTAAAGGAGTCTGACATTTTCTTCTTAAAACTTGAGGGGAAAATTGATTAAGTTTTTTCTTTTTTTTTTTTTTTTCCAGGTGAAAAGATTTGTGGTGTGTGAGTGAGATATGGCCCTTTAGTGCTGTGAACACAATGAATCAGTGTGGTGTCCTAGTCAACACTTTTCTGACCATTTGTTAGTAGGCACTTTTGGAGATCTTGTAGCCATTCCACCCCTCCAGAGTCATAATAAATTACAGCTTGCCATTTTCAAATCTGCTTTCGGGTATTATTTCAGTGGCATTAGCATTAAAATACTTTTGTTCAAGATAAATGAATTAAATATAAGAATGATGAAAAGAATATTTTAATCCTCTAGTTGTAGAATAGGCCTCGCTTTAGATTCAAGATCAGCTGACATCAATTTGCCCCATTAGCTGCCGGAGACAAATTGGTCAAATAGCATTTGACTAACATTATGAGATGACAGGCCCTCTCTAGTGAATCTGATTATATATTCACTAGCTTTTTGTATGTTCTGCTTTGCTGGTCTACAGATTACATGTGTAAGGTATAACCACACAATGTAGAGGGCTCACATTTTCCTCTCAATGATTAACCTTTCTTTTCACATTTCTCAACAGGGGTAATGAAATCAAAGCAGAAAGTGATGAACAGTGAATGGTTACTTCTTACATAGACTCAGGTGTCCTCAGGTATCAATATAATCAGCATGAGTTTGTAGGCTGTGAATTTTCAAAATGGCAGAACAGAACAATGTGGAGAAAGTAGACTTGGTTAAACCTAATTTTTTCTCCTACAATGTGACACTGACAAACCAAATACCATCAAATCCAACTTCTGTTTCATTGGTACACTTTGCTTGAATGTTTTTCAAACAATCAGAGTAGAATTTTCCTAGATTAACCTAGAAATTGAGAATCTCCAGAATCTAGGAGCATATTTTTGCACTTTTAACAAATATTGTGATGTGTGGATAATAAAACTCACTAATTTGGTACAAATAGATAAATCTAACATAAGAGAATCTACATAAAAAAATAAGACTGCCACATATACATCTCCAATGCTGCATCCATGAAAAACAATCTACTCTTTCAAACAAGCTCAAGTTTCCTGTGGGTAAGTCTCACTGATTTAAAATGACTTTTTTGAACATCTATGAAAGCACAAGAAACACAACTAGCTATTGGGAGGAACAGAAGTCTGACAGGTGATGGAACATTACCAGACTGTCTCTAAATTTGAAGAGACATTATAAATCATCTAGAATAATTATTTTCCAAACTTCAATCATTTAAACGCCACCCTCACAACTTTGCCTATCCCTATACCCTTCTTTATTCATCTGTATAAATTTAGGGGTTGCAAGTGCAGTTTCGTTACATGGATATACTGGGTAGTGCCGATATCCTTCTTCATTAGTTTCCTACTGCTGCCACAGCAAATTGCCATAAGCTTGGGAGCTTAACCAACATGGATTTATTGTCCTGTAATTCTGTAAGTCAAAAGTTGGACATGGATCTCATGGGCTAGAAGCACAGTGTTGGCAGGGCTGCATTCCTCTCTAGGGGTCATAGGAATGAGTAGGTTTCCTGGCCTTTTTTATCTTCTGAAGGCCACCCACATTCTTTGGCTGGTGGCCCCCTTTATCTTCAGAGCCAGCAACATTGCGTCTTGTTGACTCTTCTCTCCTGACATATTTTTCTAACCACAGCTGAGAACAGTTTTCCACTTTTCAGAATTCATGTGATCGCAATAGGCACATTTAGGGAATCCAAAATAATTTTCCCATGTCAAAGGTTCTTAATCCCATCTGCAAGATTCTTTTTGTCATGCAAAATAACATTCGCAGGATCTGGCGGTTAGGATGTGGACATCTTGGGGTGTGGAACATTTTTTGCTTTCTACATCTTCTAATATAAGCTATGAAACATTTTTGTTTAAGTTGACTTATATACAGAAATTTTTATCATTGCTATAAACGGAAAACTAAAATTAGAATAACTTCAGTGAAAGTAGAATAGTATCTGATCTGGTTAACTGGATATTATTGCCCCCTGCATTCTAGAATCTGTTGCTTTCTTGGTTGAAAGGTGGGTTAGCATGTTTGAATAGTATTATAGCACCAATCTGAGGCTTTCCCTCAGGCAGTAATGGAAGAAGTGAAACAATAATTGAAAAGGGAATTGAAAAGTCTCATTAGGAAGGTCAGCGATTTTGAATGCTGCATCCATGGAGTTCTAAAAATCATTTCATGACACTCTAATAGTTCATTTACCATTAGCAATGTATGTTCCACATTCTGAGAAGCTCAGAGGTAGTGATGCAAGTCACTGTTGGTGCAAGAGATCCCTGGGTAAAACCCTTGTCACATGTCCATCCAGAAAATGGTCAGGGGATTTTTGGCCAGGCAAGTGCACTCATTAAGTCAATTTTTTAAACGTATAAAGGCATTACATATGGTGCTTCATGTGCCGATAAATGTTTCTCTCTGGAATTTCCCACCATTTATCCTAGCTTGGCACTCTGCAGCAAGGCAGAACTGGTCAAATTACCCAGCAGAGTAGACAGAGAATAGTTTGAACCAGAGTATCAGGATTCAAGCCACAGCTCTGCCACTTACTGGTGAAAGAGTTTTGGAACAAGTCTATATTTTTTCAGGCTAAAAAATGGAGAATAGTATAATAATATTAATACCAATTACACAGGACTTTTGTGATGCTCAAATGGGCTAATAATGTGTAATCTTTTAGGCTATAAATTTGGTGACCATATAATAATCGATTATCCAAATTAGAACATTTTTATGAATGAAAGAGGGTGCTATTGACAATTGTGTTTCAACAGTAGGTACAAACTGGGACTGACTCAGCAATCAGGATGCAGGTGCAGACTGAATGCAGGGGAATTCATTAATTTTAGTCATTTGTGTTTTATGTGGAAGCTTTCCTAAATTTGATGTCAGGTGACCATATTATCTCTGTTTTTGGATAAAACAGATAATCTCATATTCTCTCTGTTTTAGCCAAACAGGTCCATTTCTTTCAAACATTTCAAATATGATATTTCTCAGACTTTTTTTCTGGTTAGCCTCATATAGGTACAGTCTAGATTTTAAAGTTTTGTTTTGGAGTATGAGCAGAGTGTGGAGTGCTCAGGTTCAGATTTTTACTTCCACCGCTGACCGGCTTGCATACAGTTTTCAATCTCTCTGTAACACAGTGATCTCTTCTACCTCCCTCACATAGTAGTAGTGAAGAGTAATGAGTCAATATCTAAAGGACTTAGTTAGACTCATGCTTGGCACATATAGACACCACGTAAGTGTTGTTAAATAGAATAAATAAATGAGGCTACTGGAACCGAACAATACTCAAAACAACAAATTGCAATATATTTGGTAGTGCCCATCCTAGACACTAAAGATAAAATAGTAAACAATGAAGGCACAGTCCCTGCCCTCAGGGAACTTCCAGACCAGCAGAGGGAAAAGGTGTTAATCAAACTGTTGTGTAAATTAATGATTTGCAATTGTGACTAGTGCTGTGAAGGAGAAAAGCAACATGCATTGTGTTTGCCTTTTTTGGGGACCTAGTTTTATCTGGCCAATATAGATCATAGACAATTATGTCTCCTGTGCTGGCACCAGAATCCCAGTAATGAATGTAAGTGTTTATTAGCTCCCAGGCAACTGCGTCACACTTGAAACTCACGTTGAGCTTGTGGTCATTAATACCCTCAGGTTTCTCTTTGCATATTCTGTTATCAAGATGGAATCCTCAGCTTTGTAATTCTTTAATTGAATTTTTAAAAAATCCAAATGGGTTTTAGTTGTATGTATGTTTTTATTTATTTGTCGAGATGGAGTCTCGCTCTGTCGCCCAGGCTGGAGTGCAGTGGTGCAATCTTGACTCACTGCCACCTCCACCTCCCTGGTTCAAGCAATTCGCCTACCTCAGACTCTCAAGTAGCTGGGGTTAGAGGCACCTGCCACCATGCCTGGCTAATTCTTTTGTATTTTTAGTAGAGACTTTCACCATGTTGGCCAGACTGGTCTTCAGCTCCTGACCTTAGGCAATCCACGCACCTCGGCCTCCCAAAGTGCTGGGAGCAACCGTGAGCAACCGTGCCCTGCCTAGATTTATTTTTAATAACATTTATCTTGATGTCATTACTCCTTCTTCTGGTCTGTCAACATAATTTTAAATTGTTGATTCTTCCTAACACTGTATTAATGTTCTTTGTAGATTATGTCATGTTTAGATATATATTATTTTAGGTCTTATCCAAGGCATTTGGAAGGTTCTGGAACTTTTTAGTTTAATATTTTAATTGTAATAACTTTTTTTCACCTCAAAACGATACTTCTTTCTGGTAGAAAAATGTAAGAAGATAAGATTTTTTTAAACAATTAAAAATTTCGATCACACTTTCATAACAGAAATTCTATCAACATTTTATGGAATACCATTCTGTTCTTTTCTAATTTGAGGAAAGTGTACTTAAGAACTCAGGAGTGTATGTTACATAAGTCTTTGAATCTGTGGATGGAGCATCATGTATTATTCTTCCATCACACATTAAAAGGTTGTGTGATTTTTTTCATACATACTTTGAGTGTTTAAAAACACGTTTTGTCGGACGATCCAAGATGGCCGTTTAGGAACAGCTCAGGATTGCAGCTCCCAGTGAAAGCGCAGAGGGTGAGTGGACACCGCGTTTTTATTGCCCACAGACTAGGAAATTCCCGGGCGGAGGCGCTCCACGGTCGCCAGCGCGGCTGTTTCGGCCAGCGCGGCTGTTTCAGCCAGCGCGGCTGTGCCGGCCAGCGCCGGCCAGCGCCGCTGCTTTGCCCCGCGCGGCTGCTTTGTCAGCGCCCCGGAGCCACGGTTCCCCGTACAAAATACACCGGTCCGGGGGCCCTTTAGGCTGGCGATTGGAGCCACGGGAAGTCGCCCA
>NW_016107327.1:4436226-4478729 GCF_001604975.1 Cebus imitator | reverse complement strand
AAAAAAAAAAAAAAAAAAGTTCCAGAAATCAGAACTCTTCCAAATACCTTCAATAAGACAGAAAGTACACGTATCTAATTTAAACATGACATAATCGAAAAATATTAACATGGTGTTATGAAGAATCAAACTCTTCTGTTGGGGTTTTATGTTATCTACATTGTCTTGCTATTATAAAATAAAGCTGGGATAAACATCTTTATAGATAAAACTCTAAATACATCAGAAATCAGAGCTTTTTACATCTTCCTGAGATATTTTTCCTATATCGTGAAGGAATGACTTCTAAAGTGGCTTGCTCAAGAAACTTTCTGCTCCTCACTCATCCTTGACCATCTCATTCAAAATTCATCACACCCTCCTCACTATACACAGTCACTTTTTACTTCTTTCTTTGCCTTGTTTTTCCAGAGCACATATCACAAATTAACACATGATCTCATTCTTTTTTTGCTTATGATCTCTAGCTCCTCCCCAACTAAAAACACACTCCGTAGGGCAGAATTTTTGCTTTCTTCACTGCTGTATTGCCAGTGCCTAGCACAGTAGCTAGCACCTGGAAGTAAGTGCCCAATAAATATCCGCTGAAAGACTACAAATAGGTCTCATTTTTTGGTGATCTCTATACCACTAGAGCAACTCTACCAGTTCTTTACTGACAGCTTGCAGCATTTTTTTCTGCCATTATGATAATGTGCACTCATTTATTTCTCTCTCTGGCAAAGGACACTTCTCTTTTCCTCTCTGGGTCACAAGAGGGCATGGAGCTGCATGGAAGCTTGCTTGAATGTTACCTGTGCAGTATATTATTCTAATCTTTCCAACAACCATATCGGTAGGTTTTACTCATTATACCAATGAGAACGAGGGGACTCAGGGAGGTTGAATAATTTGCTGGAGGTCACCATGTTAGTGATAAAATATTCCTAATAAACTGTGACACACTGCCTTCTACTAACCAGCTGAGGAACTCTGGACAAGCTATTTAATCTCCCTGATTCTTTTTCTTCATTTATAAAATTAAGGGGTTCCATCTGATTTCTGAACCTGACACTTTAGAATTATTTTGTGACCTGTATGACCCATGTATCTCTTAAAGGATTATTAATCGTGTTTTGACCCAGGGACTTTTTCCTTTCTACTAATATCTCTATTAAACAAAGGATGGATTTTTGCAGGGAGCTTTTATGCTTAGGATTCTAGAAACAATTGGCAGAAATAACCAGTCACATATTGCATTCTACAATGTCTAATTAACGAGTTACAGTGTGAAACTAGAAAAACTGACCAAAATATTACCAAAAGGATTGTGACATAAACTGTGTTTCTAGGTATTACATGTACATTAAAATTTTTAGTTATTCCTTTATTCAATGAAAATGACACCAATTTCCTGCACATGATCCTGCCCTTGACATGTGGGGATTACTACAATTCAAAGTGAGATTTGGGTAGGGACAAAAAAACAAACCATATCACTGACAAATTTATAGATGAGTCACTAAATAGTAACTTGTGTATTAAAGCAAAAGTTAAATATATTATTATTGCTTCCTTAAATGTCTTATTTCTGTAAGACAATGGCAATCATTGAACACTTAATGTCTGTTCAAATAGTTCGAAACTCTTTAATTTGTTAATCATTTAACCTTCCCAACAATGCTGTGAGGTATATAATATTATTATTCCCACTTAACGGATTTAAAAAAATCAAGTACAGAGAGTTTTAAGGACATTGTCCAAAGTTGTACAAGGTAAGTAGCAGAATCAGGGTTGGACCCAAACTGTGTAATTTCAAAGCCAGCACATTCAGCTACAACACAGTATGACCCAGTGCCTAGAGACTGTGTTGGGATAGACACTGGAATATATTTGTTCTATGACATATGAGAAAAACTTGTGGTATATTTTGAAACCTACTTATATAAAATGGGATTGTAATAGAATACATATATACTATAAAATAGAGTAGAATTCTATATAATTGAATAGACTTCTACAATGACATTTTTCTCTTAGACTGTTCCTTATCTTGTTTACACTTAATTCTAATTATTTTAACAGTTTTTCCTACAGAAATACATAAAATACACTCTCCTTTTTCTTTATATCCAAGCTATATAAATATGTAAGCCATAGTTACCAAATTGTTATCTTAAGGAACTTGTAATAACATATTTAACTTTTTATTATTTTAATAAACATGTTATTTTTTGGTGACTCATAACATAAATGTGTCAGTCTATAAATTACAGGAAAAGTGCCATTCTGCAGTATTTGAGTTAGCTGCTTCTGCTGATAATTAGCCTCTCTCACAGTTATGTCAATTCTCAATTGCTGCACTCCTATAATTTGTGATTCCATTCCTGTTTTTGGCATATTGATAGTCTGTTTTTGATGTATAGATTCTGAATGACCAAATTCAATTAATATTCTTTGAGTCAATTTTCCACTTTGTGTTCCTGGTGAAGACCAGTAATGATTGGCCAAAGAAAATTTAGTAAGTTATTGTTATTCATGCTCATCTAAGAATGAAAGCTATCTAGAGAAAAGAAAACCAAGAAATGTAGCATGTCTACATAGTATGTATTTGTTAAGTATTCATTCAAATGTATTTTATAAGGGAAAGAGACCTGGCTCCTGCCTTCTATGAGCTGTCAGTCTTGATCCTCAAACACGGTCTTACCTAGTGGCCTAATTATAAAAGCAACTTGGTTGTTTTTGCTTATATGTAAGCAAATCATGGTTATGATTCCAGAAATCATTTCATTTTCATTCCCTGTAAGAGAAGTCATTTAGCAGAAGCAGCTAATTCAAATGCTGCAGAATAAAAGCTATGCTGTAGTTCAGAGGTTGACTATATTACAGTCTGTTCTCACACTGCTATGAAGAAATACCTGAGATTGGGTAATTTATATAGAAAAGAGCTTTAATTAACTCACAGTTCTGCATTGCTGGGAGGCCTCAGGAAACTTGCAATCATGGTGGAAGGCATCTCTTCACAGGGCAGCAGGAGAGAGAATGAGTTCTGAGCGAAGAGGGAAGCCCCTTATAAAGCCATCAGATCTCGGGATAACTCACTCACTATCATGAGAACAGCATGGGGGAAACTGCCTCCATGATCCAATTTCCTGCACCTGATCCTGCCCTTGACATGTGGGGATTATTACAATTCAAAGTGAGATTTGGGTGGGGACAAAAAACCAAACCATATCGCTGACAAATTTATAGATGGGTCACTAAATAGCAACTTGTGTATTAACGCGAAAAGTTAAATATATTATTGCTTCCTTAAAACATGTCTGCAATTATGGCTCTAGATTTCTCAGTTGTTTTTTTTTTTTGTGGTGGAGTGCAAACTCTTGATGTGGATTTGCTATAAGTCTAGATGCAAGGAATTCACACAGATTAAATGTGTTTATTATTATAAATATGCACAAATCCAAGTAGCAGAATTCTTTAACGTATCCTTCAATCAGCTAGACATTTAATTTCTTCAAGGAATTGTTATTTTGCAAATACATATATAACATACCTAGTTGATCCTTTCTATGTCTGAATCTTGCTAAATTCCATTTCATTCATTATTATCTAACTATTTTTTCAAAGGATGTTTTATTTATACACTTTTATACAAGCAAAATGCATTACAAGTTAAAATTATTTTTTCAGTCAGGTTAATTGCTGTCACTTGTGTTACAGAGTTTTGATATAGTTTCCACTTTGACAAGCCAAACTTGACAAAAGCAAATATTGGCACAGGCTGTCGGGTCAAAAATGAACTCCTAATATGACAACTAAAGTGAACTGCTGCAAAACCTGGCTGTCAAAATACAAGTTATGGCTTTGTAATGTAAATACAGCTTTAAAAGTACAAGTTTCTCAGGCACCCATCTGTCAAAAGACAGGCTATGCTATGTCCTGTGGTGCTTTGATGAGTTTGCTCACTCCTAAGGGTAGGGCCAGGAGAAATGCCTCAAAAAGAAGAGGCTGGTGTACATTAGACTCCAGGTTTTACTGTTTGTGTTTTCCATGTTTCTTATGATGGTAATCTATTATTCTTATACTGATAAAACCTCCTGTAGATGGAAATGACAGAATCCTATTCTAAAATATGACTAGAAATTATATCCTTGCTATAAGGAAAAAAATACTTCTTACTAAATTTTTAAAGAAAAGAACTAATATTTTCCTGCCTCCTTTCAGGTAAAAAGACAATTTCAGCACCATCTCTGGTATGGTATTGAACAAGACAGTGGGGATTAATGTCTGCAAACTAGATGTATATGGCTTACTACCAATGGGCTGTTTCAGGAAAGCTTTGAAAAAAGTGATGGTGATTAACAAAATAGGCAGAAAGTATAGATTGTCAACATTCATGACACAGCATCGAGGATACAATATGTAATTGGGGAATCAGCTTTTATAAAACTCACATTTTAAAATCTAAGAAAATGACACTAACTACACAAGTTCCCTAATTTGCTATTGACGATTGAACATCAATTATGTATTAAGCACAAATGTAGATACTTAACATACGTCCTTTAACTAAATTACACACATGCAAAAAGGATTGCCAGGGGAGAGGATAATCAGTCCAGGGAGCAAGCATCCATTAAAGAGATTTCTAAGGAAGAGCAATGTTTTTGAAAATAACAGGAGCCAGGATGAATTGCATGTCACACCAGTTCTCAGTGATGTTTGGGGAGGAGTCCAGAATTTTTCCATGAACTTTAATCCATGAAAACAAGCACATTAACTACTTTCCCCCTTCTATTTAGGGCACCATTTTTAAAAGTTGACAACCTCCTGCAGGGATGTTCTGAAAGACAGAGACATCTTGTCAAAATTATGAATGTCCTTGGTGGATGAGGCAGAAAGAGTTGACTGTGTAGGACATTCCCGACAGGTCCTCAGGATTTGAAATAGTAACCATATTTTCTTGGCAAGTTTGTTTTTTTTTTTTTTTTTTTTGATGAGAGGAGATATTTTAAAAGTTCAGTGAAAGACTGAACTTTTAAAATATCTCAGTTTTTAAACTCAGTTACCTGTAGTTGTATGGATAAGGGTATGCATGCAATTGAGCTCATAGTATGTGTTCAATACATACTTATTTCATTGAATCCTTCTCCCCATTACCGTTGACAGCTTCTGAGTTAAGGGTGAATTGCTGACTCCAATGCTGTAGGAAGGGACATATAGCACGACCCAGTCACCTACTTCCCTTACTCTGGTATGTGCAGCCTCTCCTTTGAGCTATTTTCCTGTCATGGCCCCAACTGAATTTATATAAGTATACATAGATACAGATAGCTATAGAGTCACAATGTATGCGTGTATGCATGTGTGCGTTTGTGTGTGCATATACATTTGTACTTGGCATGTGTATCCATCATCTTCCTATCCTTCTTCTGAAAATTGTTGTCCCCCCTTACCCCAACTGATGTAGTTATTATCAATTGAGATAGAACAAGAGTAGGAAAATGTGAATGCTTACAGGTGTTATCTTCCAGGGGTGTATCTATCTGAATTTTTAATAACTTTCTTGAATGTATAATGGGTATTACAACCTAACCCAACATAGCCAAAAATGATTCCTGTCTCTTCACACCGGCTCATGTAGCCCACTCTCTAAACACCACCCTGTTCTTCTGGAGTTTTCCGTCTAAGTAAATGTTCTCACCATCCAGTTGCTTACTTGAGCTCCAACTCTAGGAATTTTCTCTCTTCCTTACTTTCTTATATCTAATCCATCACCAAGCTCTTTTGGTCTTATTCCCAAAATATTTTCCAAATCCATCCCACTTCTCCCCACCTCCCCTGCTGTTATTATAGTCCAAGTCACTGATGTCTTTTGCCAAAATCACTGCCAGACGTTTATAATTGGTATCTCTGCTTTTACTCTTTTTCCCCATCCTGTCACCTATAATGGTTTTCTAGTTCACTTAGAATAACACTGATTTTACAAGGCTCATAGATCATACATTTTCTGGCTCCTGATTTTGTCTCAGCTCAATCTCCTACCACCCTTCTCTTCATTCACTACCCTGGACTTCACTGACCTTTTTGAATCTTGAACATGTCAAGTCTGTTTTTTCTATTGGAGTTTAACATTTGCTGCTTCCTTTCCCTAAACATTTCTCTGGCCCGTGATATTATCTCGAGCTGACTGGAGCTCATTTCAAATATCACCTTCTTGGTGATACCTATCAATTTTCCCGTCTCTCATTCACACAACCAGTTTATTACCTTTCTGTTTCACTTCTTTATGGACACTTAGCACTATGCACAAGTTTGTTTTTCATGCATTAATTTGTTTGCTTGCTTACTGTCTCTTTTGTTCACTAGCATGTGAACTCCATGAGAGCATGGATTTAGCAGTCTCATTCATCACATGTACCCAGCACACCAAAAAATGACTGGCACATAAAAGAGTGAACTAAAGAAAAGAAAGAATGACAGTATTAGCACACTTTCCTCAAATTTCTGAAGCTAAAACAAAGAAAGAGAATCTATTTTATTCACTAAAAGTTGAATCCTAGATATAAAACTCAAGAGCTATTGGTGCCTCTTTTCTGTGATTGGGCCAAATCCATGAGAATAACGAAGCCAACAGAAGTAAAAGCAGAGATGAGAGCAAAAGATAGTTTTGATTATATTTAATTCTCCTTTTAGTTGTTTGAGACCCGTATATTTCTTCTCTTCCCATAGTATGATTGTACAATTTATGCATGAATACCAACATATTTCCAATAATTCCTCTTTTTCTTTTCTTGCTTAAGTTGGTTTGAATTTGGTTTCTGAGATTTAGAATTAAAGTATTCCAAACTATGCTGTCACTGCTTGTTTCTCTTGTCTTTTTTTGCTACCATTATGAAATGCAAAGCTCTGGCCACTATACACTGCTTTCATCTGTCTATCTCTCCAGCTCTCTCTACCTCTGCCTTTGTCTATATTCTTTGGACCTTTACACATGTGTTTTTATACGCTTGGTCTATTCTTTCTGATTTTTCTTAAAAAAAAGTTCTGACAGCCCAAGCTTAGGGTTTGTACTCCTATGATCTACTCTAGAATCATATATTTATCCTCAGTATAGCATGGGCGACCAGTCTTGCATCTCCCTATTTGTCTCTTTCACGGATGTATTTTTTCTTATTTACAACAACATTCTTGGTGCCTAACACAATGCCTGATAGACAAATAGATAGCAATGGAATAAATAAATGAATGAACAAATACAGCTGTTTTTTGGGGACCAAAGAAAGACTAAGAGGCAACAGAGTAGAATTGGAGTGTTAATAGTGTGCTCCAAACCAGGCTTTTTTCTACTGATGCTGCTCTAAAGTATTGCACTGATGTTTTTTTGAATTGAGGCTGTTTACTTTGGGCTTAGACAAAATTTATACCTATATTTTCCAGCACTTTTTTTTCTGAGGACTCTTCTATTTTTCATCTCACGTTCCCCTGTTTTACTTACAGGGCCTTATTTTTTTTTATCAGAGCTATTTTCCTCTAGTATAAGATTCTGAAGTTTCCTCCTATTAGTGCCATTTGGTTTGTCACTTTGTCAAATATTGGCAGCATGCCAAGCTACTAGGCATCCTGTTTAAAATAGGCTTGTGGACAATGAAAATAAATTCATATCATCAGTATCATTTTATATTTAGTATTTTCCATGGGCTATCCTTTTCAAAATCCTTTCAAAAATCAGAAGTGCTGTACTAATCTCTAATATTCCTGTTTTCCACAGTTTTCAGTGCTTAAGGAAACAATGAAAATACCCAAGTTTCTTCAAGCTCATTTAATATTTGAAAAAATAGCATGTCCAATTTACGTCATGTTCAGTCATCCCTAGGGGAGGAGAATGTTTTCATTGACCATGACCTTGACCCATTATTGTATTCTTGCTCTGCGGAGTCTCAAGGAGCCTCACTCAGTGTTCTGAAGAGCTTGACGCGATGATTATTTTTCCTCTTTACACTCCTTGGGTCTTATAACTGCAATGACACTAAATGATTGCACTTTGCTTGTTTTTTCTGGTAGTTTCTCCATGAAATTTGTGCCCTTACCAAATGAATTTGCAACATTACATGAACACTGTCAAAGATTCTTCATATAAATGGATTCTTAACAGAAACATAGAAGGAGCAAAGTGGAAAGCCTTACACAGGGAGGAATGTCAAAGAAGACATCTCTAAATTGAAATGAGTTGTCAGATACTGATGATTTCATATAATACCCTATCATATGATACTGTGTAATGAAGAGGATGGAGAGTGGGCCTGAAAGATTGAACTCTTATTCTCAACATGTTGGCAGATGACGTAAGGAGTAAAGTTTCTCGCTCGAAATAAAGCAGCTATAAAGACATGGAACTGGCTTACTCTTTTTTCTTCAGTTCTGGCCTTAGGAAAAATGAGGAGTGGTGAATTTATCTGTCTTAATTTTCTCGAATATTCCTGAAGCCATGTTAGTGGTCACATTGGGACCAATTGTTCTAGCACTCAGATTCTGAAGGCAGGGTCAATAATTTCAAAAACAGATGGAAGTCATTAAATGTAACCAAATATCTTCATGGTTTAGAAATGAGTTCTAGAGAATCTAAGTCAAAACTAATTTCAAAAGTGATCAATAGAAGGTATGCATTCTTTCAAAGCAGAATTAATCTCTTAGCGTGCAAGGCAAAGAATATCACTGAATGGTATCAGCATTGGAGATTACAGATATTAATTAGGTGCTATTTTAATTATGGTCTCCAATTGCAAACAGGTTATGCATCAAAACTTCATTAGGGAAACAGATATTTGTAAGAAGGAATGCTTTTGTTTTCTATCAAAAGAATATTTGAGATGATAAGTCATTACCAAATTTCTCAGAAAAAGTTGTATAATTCATAATATATCTGAAGAATGATGCTTATCAGATGCCCAAATATTAGATTCTGGTTGCAGGAGGATTTTAAGTGGGGAGAGAATAGAATGGATGTATTTGCTCTCCATTTCTAGTCTCAAAGGTCAAAACGAGTGTAATTTCCCATTGCTGCCCTGTGCCTCCATTCTGCCTAACTCCTTATCTCTGTGGGCAACTCTCCTCTACCCACTAGGCATAGATGCTGATACTGATACCTTTCTGTTGTGGGCACATTAAGCTTCCCCCCTCACACAATCGAAACTCTTATTTATTCAATAAAGATAGACATTAGAAAAGAAAGCGTTCTGATCAAATTAATTCACAATAAGGTGTGAATGACTGAAAGCAAACACACAGTTTAGGCAGACAAAACTCATTGAAATTACAATATGTCTGGAACTGGGTTAGGTTTACTAATTCTATTGTCTCATATCTCTACAAAATATTATTTTATGGAGAAGAACATTGGAGCTCAAATTCTTTAAAGACCTTGCTCAAAGAGTATAGTTAGTAAATTACAGAGCTATGGTGAAAAACATGAAAAACATTCTCAAAATTTTTTGAGGTACTCTTGGTGCCAATTAACTAATGCAGTTTCAGGTTCAGGTATTGGGAAAAGGGAGGTGCTGGTAAAAATGTCAGACATTATGAGGAGAAATAAGTTGGGATAGGTGGTCTTGACTAGGTATCTAGTCTCCTAGACCAACTTCCTCAAGTCAAACTAATTTGTGTATTTTCTTTCCCGCTCTATCATCCTCCATTTTCTAGGTACAACCATACTTTATAATGTATTAATCTAAATGTTATTTGTTTATAGATCTAACTTATTTCTTTGCTTTTTTGTTCAAATTAGCTGGAATTTCAGAAGAAGTACAGGTCACCCTTTCATATTTTCAAGTCTCATTGGCTGTTGATGGGGGTTTTATTTTTCATGAATTTTTGTGCAGGTTTTAAAATTTCTGCAGAAAGGCATCTGGACGTTTGAGACTGTGCTGACCCTGTAGATCAATGTAGAGAGTACTACCATTTTAACATCACTATCTTCCAGCCTGTGAACATAGTGTGTCTTTCCATTTATTAAGTCTTCTCTACATTTTTCAAGAGTATTTTGTATTTATCAGTGTATATATCTTGCACTTATTTTGTTAAATTTGTTCCTAATAATTTTATTGTTTTTAACATCATCATAAATGGAATTGTCTCATTAATTTCATTTTGGGATTGCTCATTGCTGTTTTGTAAAACTTCATTTGAATTTTGTATTTTGATCTTATATTAACATCTTGCAATATTGCTAAACTGATTTATTAGTTCTAATAGGTGTGTGTGTGTGTGTTTGTGTATTCCTTAGAATTTTCCATATTCAAAATTATGTCTTCTTAAGATAGAAATATTTTTACTCTTTCCTTTCCAGTCTGGATGTCTTTTATTTTCCTTTCTTTCCTGATTGTGTTGAGGAAAACCTGTAGTACAATGATGAACAGAAGTGGTAGAAGTGGATACACTTGTTTTGTTCCTAGTTTAAGGGGAAAGCATTCAGTCTTAAACTATTAAATATGATGTTAATTGTGGATTTTTCATGGGAACGGTTTAGCATCTAAAAGCAGTTTCTTCGATTCTCAATTTATTGAGGGGTTTTAATAATAAAAGTTTGGATTTGCCAAAAGTGTTTTCTTTATCTGTTGAGATGATCATACGGTTTTTGTCCTTCCTTTATTCTATAAAATAGTATATTGCATTGATTTTCAGATGTTTAAATAACCTTGGATTCCTGGTGTAAATCTCACTTGATCATCGTGCATAATCCTGTTTACAGGTACCTGATTTACAGCTATTTTGTTAAGGATATTTGATCTTTATTCTTAAGGAAAATTTTCTGTAATTTTCTTTTCTTGTGATGTTTTTGCTAGTTTTGACTTCAGTGTAAAGCTGGTCTCATAGATACACTGAGAAGCATTTTTTCCCCTTTCATTTTTTGGAAGAAATTTAGACAAATTGCGAATTATTCTTTAAATGTGCTTTAGAATTCACCAGTGAAGCCGTCTGAACCTGAGATTTTCTTTGTAGGCAGTCTATTCAGATTTTGTATTTTACCATGAGTTAGTTTTGGTAGGTTATGTTTTTCTAGAATTCTGTTCTTTTGTCTAGGTTATGTAATTTGTTGGCAAACACTTTTTGGTTGTATTCCTTTATAATTCTTTTCATTTCTATAGGGTAGATATTGCTATGTCTTCTTTTATTCCTGATTCAGGTGATTTGAGTTTTCTCTATCTTTTTGTGAGCACTCTAACTAAGTGGTAATTTTTCTGATCTTTTCAAAGAACCAAATTTTTATCATGTTAATTTTCTCTATTATTTTAAATTTTTTATTTCATTTATATCTATTATATTTTTTCTGCTTGCTTTGGATTTTTTTTTTTTAGCCTTTTATTTTAGGTTCAGGGGTATATGTGAAGGTTTGTTATACAGGTAAACTTATGTCATGGGGGTTTGTTGTACAGATTATTTTATCTCCCAGGCATCAAGCCTAGTACTCATTAGTTATTTTTCCTGATCCTCTCCCTCCTCCCACCCTCGACCGTCCAGTAGACCCCAATGTCTGCTGTTTCCCTCTTTGTGTTCATGAGCTCTCATCATGTAGCTTACAAGTGAGAATATGTGGTATTTGGTTTTCTGTTCCTGTGTTAGTTTGTTAAGGATAACAGCCTCCAGCTCCATCCATGTTTCTGCAAATGACATGATATCTTTCTTTTTTATGGCTGCATAGTATTCTGTGGTATATATGGACCACATTTTCTATATATAGACTACTATTGACAGGCATTTAGGTTGATTCCATGTCTTTGTTATTGTGAGTAGTGCTGCAGGGAACATAGATGTGCATATGTGTTTATATTCCTTCCTCAACTTGGAGGCAGCAGATAAAGAACTTTAGTAGTGGCTGTGGCCAAGGGTGTTTTGTTTGCTTCCTGGGGGTTCCACCCCAAAGAGATGCAGGTTAACAAGTGCTCAGTGCAATCAGCCCAGAATGGAAGGTCTATGCTGTGGGGCCAAGCTGGGGCTTCCCTGCCTGGTGATGAATGGGGGATCCCTGCCTGGTGATGAATGGGGGATGGGGATGGGATCCATGAGAGATAGACTGGCCTCCTCTCCTTGGGTTGACTGCAGCTTGTTGGAAATGTCAATAAGGCACTTTGGGTCTTTGCTCCATTGTTAGTCTGGGGATAGCAAGGGCAGTTCCCGTGCAGAGGTAGTTGCAGAAAGGCTTTCAGTTGCCCCTGTCCAGGAAGTTGCAGAGCTGCTTGCTACTGACTCAATAGCTCCGGCGGGGGTGGCTAGAGACCTAGGCCTGTAGGATCTGCCTGGTGAGGAAATATGGGAACAGGCACCACTTTTCTGTAGGGGTGCTGCAGTATACTGGGGAATCCACCCTAGTCCCTAGTCACCACGAATTTTCCAGCATCTGAAGGTATCAACGGTGAAGGCTGTAGCTAGCAAAAGTGGCGGCCTGCCCCCTCGCTCTGCAAGCTCCATCCCAGGGAGGTGCTGATCTGTTGCCAGCCCGAACACACCTGTTGGAATGGCTGGAGACCCCAGTTGAGAGGTCCTGCCCAGTGAGGAGGAATGGAATTGGAAAACCTGAATAAAAAAAAAAAAAAAAGTCTGACCACGTTTTTGCAGTGCAGTTGTGTTGCTCTGGGGGTCCACTGCAGCCCCTAGTTATCACGGACTCTCCAAAGCCTAAAGGACAGAATGGCTAAGCTGCCCAAACAGCAAAGATGGTGGCCTGCCTCACAATTTCTTCTTTCTGTTGCAGGGAGGCTTGAAAGCTCTGTTGGCTGGAAAACACTGGCAGTGCTAGGTGGAGTCCTCAGTTGGAAGGTCCCACCCAGTGAGAAGAAACAAGATGGGGACCTGCTTAAAACAGCCATCTGGCCACACTTCTATAGAACAGCTGTTCTGTGCTGGGGATCCACTTCAGCTCTGGCTGTCTTCAGCCCAAAGGCCTAAACAGCTAAGTCGCCCAAACAGCAAAGATGGTTTCCCACCCTTCCCCCCGGAGCTCCATTTAATGGAGGTACAATGCTGCTGCATGAGGCTAGCTGGAGTTCCAAGCCCGTTATCCTGTGAGACACCATGAAAGCAGGGCCTGCAGACTGTTGCTGCTCAGCCCTCTGGATTCAGCCCCTTTCCTAGGTGTTTGTATGGGTGTCTAACTTCCTGCTTTGCCGAAGTTGCAGCAGCTTTTTCTGGGAAGCCCAGAAAGCCAATGTATCTAAGGCTCCGAGGTCTTCACATATGCCTGAGTGGCTGCTCTGCCAAGACTCCATGTAGGTCTGTAGGTCAGACTGAAGGCCCTGGTGGAGTTGGTTCACAAGGGGATCTCCTGATCTGAGGGTTGCAAAGATCCATGGAAGAAGCATGGATTCCTCGGGTTGCACATTCACTCACTACTTCCCTGGACAGGGGAGGTTCTCCTGGCTCTGTGTGACACCTGGGTGGGCTGTCATCCTGCTCTGCTTTTCTCTGTTCTCAGTTGGTCTAGTTGTTTTCTTGATTAGTCCCAATGCATGTACCTGGATATTTCGGTTAAAGGTGTATTTTCTGCTTTGAGTTATATTTGCTCTTTTCTTTCCAGTTTCTTAGGGTGTAAGTTGGGTTATCATTTTGGGATTTTATTTCTTTTTAAATTATTGGGGTTTAATAGTATGCATTTCCCTCTAATGCTGCTTTATCTGCACCTCATGAGTTTTGGTATATATTCCATAACATTTAGTATTCATTTCCATTTATCTCAAAATATTTGATAACTGTCTTTGTGATTTTCACTTTGATCCATTGATTATTTAGGAGTGTGTTATTTATTTTTACGTATTTGTTAATTTCTCAAATTTTCTCTTATTAGTGATTTCTAGTTCCATTTTATTGTTAGCACAGAATATATTTCACATGACTTCATCTTTTAAATGATTGAGACTTGTTTTCTGGCCTAACATGGATTATCTTGGAGAATAATTCATGTGCATTTGAAAAGAATGTGTACTCTGCTGTTGAGAGATGTTTTCTGTACCTGTCTGTTAAGTCTAATTGATTTATAGTGTTTTCAAACCTTCCATTTCTTTGTTGCTCTTCTGCCTTGTTGTTCTGTCCATTATTGGAATTAGAGTATTGAAGTTTCCAACTCTAATGTTGATTTGTCTATTTTTTCCTTCAATTCTGTTTTGCATTATATATTTTGGAACTCTTTTGTTTGGTGTATATATATTTTTAATAATGTCTTTTTGCTTTACATTTTTATCATTATAAAATGTCCTTCTTTGTCTCTAGTAACAATTTTTGTGTTAAAGTCTGTTTTGTCTTATACTACTAAAGCCATTTCAGTTTTTATTTGATTGTTTGTTTTGATTACCACTTGCATCATATTTTTTTCATCCTTTACTTTCAACCTATTTGTGTCTTTGAATCTAAAGTGTATCCTTATAGGTGACACGTAATTGGGTCATTCAAATAATCTGTTCTGTTAGTTTCTGCCTTTTGATTAGAATGATTACCAGTGTGTAATGAATATCTTATAAGGTAGAATTTACATCTGCCATTTAGTATTTGTTTTCTACATGTCTTATGTAATTTTGTTACTCTATTTACCCATTAATTTCTTTTTTGTTGTTGTTAAATAGGTATTTTTGTTAGTCCTATTTTGATTAAAATGTACCATGTTCTTGTTTTTTTACCATGTTTCTTAAGAGAGTGTGTGTGTGTGTGTGTGTGTATGTGTGTTTGTGTGTGTTTAGACAGAGTCTTGTTCTGTCACTTACTATAGTTGTTTAGTGTTTTTATTTTTTATTTTTTAGACAGAGTCTCACTCTGTTGCCCAGGCTAGAGTGCAGTGGCATGATCTCAGCTCACTGCAACCTCTGCCTCCCAGATTCAAGCAATTCTCCTGCCTCAGCCTCCTGAGTAGCTGGGAATACAGGTGCACACTGCCATGCCCAGCTAATTTTTTATTTTTATTTTTGTATTTTAGTAGAGATGGGGTTTTGTTGTGTTGCCCAGGCTGGTCATGAACTCCTGAGCTCAGGCAATCCACCTGCCTCAGCCTCCCAGGGTGTTGGGCTTATAGGTGTAAGCCACCATGCCCGCCTTTTGAGTGCTTTTTTAGTTGTGACCCTGAAGTTCTCAATTAACATTAAAAATTTAAAATAATGTATTTCAAGTTAATGTGAATTTAATTTCAATAGTATATGAAACTTGTCTACAATATTATTCTTTCATATCTTGCCTTTGTTCTATTACTGTCATAAAACATACAAAATTACATCTTTTAACTTTTAAGTTTATCAACAATTTTATAACTATTGCTTTATGATTTAATCGTTTAGAAAAAATAGAAAGAAAAATTAGTTACAAACAGAGATACAGTTATTATTTCCTTAATATTTAGCTTTGCAATTATCTTTACCAGTGTTCTCTATTTTTTCATGTGGATTTCAGTTACATTTAGTGGTCTTTTATTTCAATTTGAAGGACTCTCTTTAGTATTTCTTGTAGAATAAGTCTGCTATCAATATTTCTTGTAAGTCTGCTACCAACCAGACTTTTTATTTCATTTGGGATCATCTTTATATCTCTTACATTTTTGGTGGATAGTTTTAGTCGACAGTTTTGGTTGATTGTTTCTTTCTGCATCTTGGAAGTGGCATCCCATTGCCTTCTGGCATCAACAGTTTCTGATAAGAAGTCAGATGTTAATCTTATTTTGGATCTCTTCTCTATGATGAGTCACATTTGTCTTGGTGCTTTCAAGATCTTTCTCTTTGTCCTTTGACAGTTTGACTGTGATATTTTTGGTTATGGATCTCTCTGAGCTTATTTTACTTGTAGTTTGATTAATGTTTGATTAATGTTTTCCTTCAATTTGGGGAAGTTCTCAGTCACAATTTCTTCAAGTATTTTCTGCTTCATCCATTTTCTCCTCTCATTTTAGGCCATCAATTTATTTGTACATTGATTTGCTTAATGGTATCTCACATGTCTCCAAGGCTCTGTTCTTTTTTCTTTCTTCTTTACTTGCGATTCCTCAGACTGGATAATCTCAATTGACCTTTCTTCAAGTTCACTGATTGTTCTGTCTGCTCAAATCTGCCGGTGAGCTCTTCTAGTCAATTATGTAGTTCAGTTGTTTTACTTTTGTATTCCCTGTAACACAACCCATTGTAAGTGCTGGAATCCATAATGAGTCCTTTTGTTTGCCTCTGGGAGACCGATGCAAATCAATCTGTTGTCCTGGCTCTTGTTTTTATCATGAATAATACAGACCTTTGTCTCTGATCCAAGAGTCTTTTGTCTTCTTCCAGCATTGTAAATCTTGAAACAGAATATAACTTGTTATTTAAAAGTAGAGTAACAAGACTAGACTTCATGCAGCTTTTTTTGAGTTTTGGCAATGAATATGGTGTGCCAACAGAGGCATGGATTTCTGGAATAGAAAAGATGAGGTTTTCTATAGGCTGGGTTAGGGGTTATGAGAAAACTCATTCCCCAGGATCTGATTGTGAATGTTCTTGCCCCAGCGGTATGGTGGTGGGAATAAGTATCTTCCCAGTGTTCTACCTATTAATGGATGTTTAGAGGGTTCATGGTGAGAGGTAAGATTGAAACCAATCTCCTGAATGGTGCTTAGGTTCATTCTCCACTAAATAAGAGAATGAAGGGATGTTATGATGGCAATGGGGGCAGCAAGCCTCAGGTAGGTCCTCAGTCAAAATGTATTATGGCTCCTAGAGGATCACCGACGGCATCAGCAACAATGATATAGAGCTTTGGTTACCTTTAAATATCTGGAGTATTTTTTGTTGTTGTTGTTGAAACTGAGAAGTCAGCTGTTCAAAACTGAAAGTAAATGCAAAGCCTTGGTTATTGGCACTAAGTGGTTCTTTCTCCAGCAGCCCCTGATGCCTTTGCTTGCCCCCTGCCACATCCTCAGCTGCTTTAATAAAAATCAGTGTGTTAGAGAACTTCAGAAAGGGAGGTTACTCAAACTTTTATGGTGATATCGGATGCAGATATCCAAATCAACCCCTGGCTGTCTCTTTGTGGATACAGGATGCTGGGTGCAAGGGTGGCAGAATGCTGCTGAATATTTCAGGTAGAGGCTGCAGTGAAATGTGAGGATACAAGAAGAAAGATCCTCTGTTTTTGGCAGGACTCAGATGCTGGAGGTGCACAGGGGACGATGTGGCACTGACCTTCAGGCAAGAAGCCAGGGGAGAAAAAATGCTTCCTTGTGTACTCCAGACATCCCTGCAGGCCAGTCTCCACTATCCTTCTGCACTCCCCAGGCTCATTGTGAGGAAGTGACATCATCTCCTGTTAGCTGTCCCTATAGTTGTTAAAGTCCTTGATGTGTGTTCCCATGGTTGGGCGGCGGGGGAGGGGGGAAGTGCCTGAATTTAAAAGATAGTATTTGAGCAAAATGTATAGTTGAAACAACAACAACAACAACAACAACAAACCATTAAAGTGGCTTTATGAATGAAGCCCTTGGGGTCAACTCAACATATTTTGTTTTGAAAATATATAACATGTGCTATAAGTGTTCATAAAGTATCAAAAGATATTACGTGCCTTAGGGCTTTACAAAATGCTGGAATGACAAAGTGCCTGACATTTGCAACTGGTGGAGTAGTCAGCATTCAGCATGAGTTCCTCACTCCTCCGACGTCCAGATTTTTTCCTATGTAGGTGATGTCATGGTGACTGGCAACTCAGAAGCTTCTGTCTCAATTGGCCTGGCTGTGATGCCGTCACACCTCAGCCAGCAGAGGTGGTTAACAAACCCCAGCACAATTTTGGAACTGCATTCCAAGTACACTTTCTTAGGACTATGTGAGTGGATTTATTAATACAGTGCTCAATTCCTCCCACAATCGATCGAAAACTGCTGTCTTTTTTGGCTCCACTATTACTAAAAAGAAGGCCCAACACCTTATTGGATTTTTTAAATATCATAGGTGGTATATGCCTCTCTACTTGTCAATTGAAAACAATGTGTTCATGGAATCGGCTAACCTGGATCCAGCTTCATCTATTTTTTTTTTTTTTTTTTTTAATGAAGGGTGGCAGCTACTCCTTTAGGGAAAACTTATCTCACCCTCTGCTGCCTGAAGCAAAGTTGCTGATTCTGTGGGACCCCAATTCACAGAAGTTCCCCTCAGTTCCGCGGCTTGGTTCACTGATGGTTCAACAAAGCCGAAACTTAATCTTACGTCTCCTGGGATTGCTATGGCTGTTTAGCCTCAGCCCCAGCTACACAGAACTGAGAATAAGTGTGGTGACGCCACTCAGTGGGCAAAACTAAAGGTTGTTTTCATAGCTCAGGCGGATACGTTCTTTGATATTTTTACCAACGCTTGTGCTGGTCTAGCCATTTGGATTGTCACTTGAAAGACCACAAATGGGCAGAGTAAAGACACTCCTCCTTAGAGCTGCAACCTGGAAACAAATTGTGGCTGCTGCTGTAGTGTTCTGGGTCACTCACGTGGCCCATGTGACCTCACATTACTTAACATAAATGCCTACCAGGAAGGGCCTATTCACTGACTGAAGCCAAGCTGCTGCTCACACCTGCAATGCTAAAATTGCTGCTTCTCCACCTGGATCTGTCATCACATCAAAATATGGCAATATATCACCATGGGCTCTGAGGTTCTGTGTCTGATACAGAAGCAACCACTGCATTCTAGATCTGTGATTCCTGCCAATAAATATTTGTTTGTCCCAAGATGAAGGAGGAAGCATTGCAGGGATTGGTGACCCAGTCTTCTCTTGGCAGATTGATTACCATGGATTTTCCTCACTTCCTTAAAGTTTTCAGTGATGGCTCAGTACTTTTGACACTTCTTCAGGTTATGGTATTGTGGTCTAGTCTGTAACACTCGGGCCATTGAAACTAATCTGTGCCGTATTTTCTTTTCCTTTTTGAACCTTCTACGATCTGACAGTGATGTTCTTTTTGTCACAGAGGTTATCAGTAATGGGACAATGGCCAAAGTATTGGATGGACATCACATATCCCCTACTATTTATAAATTTTGGGTATTGTTGAGCTTGGGAAGACTTCTGACTCTACTTCACTCACCAACTCTTGCAATGCTGAAATTGCTGCCTCTCCACCTCTATCTGTCATCACATCAAAACATGGCAGTATATCACCATCAGGCTCTGAGGTTCTGTGTCTGATACAGAAGCAACGATTGCATCCTGCATCTGTGATTCCTGCCAATAAATACTTGTTTGTCTAAAGCTGAAGGGGTTTATACATTTGGGGCATTGTTGAGGTCGGGAAGACTTCTGACTCTACTCCCCTCACCTCCTCCTGGTCTACACACTTCAATAAACATGTGAATGGAGTTATACTTAGAAAGGGATTATATCATTTCAACAACTTCCCAGGTAATGATCAAGAAAATAATGATACGTATGAATAGAAGATAATTGGAGAAAAGATAAAGTTGTAAGTACTCTGGGATTGGAAGCATTAATTTTATGGTAGCAGAAAGAGAGAAAAAATTTGGCAACTAGGGAGGGAACAACTTAGATCCCAGAAGTATAGGGGAAAGGAAATGATAAACTTACTCTGTCTTCTAGATCCAGCACTGCTTCCTGAGTCAAGTCACAGCTGCATCTGACAATCTGAACTGAGGCTGAGGTTGTTATCTCTGTTAACATCCTATAAAAATGAAAAAAAAAAAAAAAAAAGAAAAGAAAAAAGACTCAGGCAAACATGGAAGGCCTTGACTACTCTGCTGTGCCTGATACCATCACCAGTAGCTTCCAAACACAGCAATTACAAACACAGCTTTTTTTCAATCTGACTGATTATATGATTCTCCTGATGCTGAGTGGCCTTAAATTGTGCCATGTGTGATAACCAAGGCTACAGTTACCCAGCGAAGCTACCCATGGGGCTTAACAAAAGCAGTGCAATGGTTGTCCAAATCAGCTTTAACAACAAATCCTCAAGGGAGTGACTGAATAATGACTTCAGGACATATATTTGTGTGTGTGGAGAATGGGCCATGGAATTGGGGATGAAGGTTGCTTTTTGGCCTTTTGTTCCCTATAATTATTGGAAGGCTGATAGCATCCCTTTCATCACAATATTTTGATTAAGACAGTACACCGATCTCTCCAGATTTGAGGATCAATTTCACTATAAGAAGTATATGGGTCATGGGGCCTATAATCAAAAAATAAAAAAATAATAGATGTTGTTATGGATGCAGTAAACAAGGAACACTTCTACACTGCCGGTAGGAATGTAAGCTAATACAACCACTACGGAAAACAGTGTGGAGATTCCTTAAAGAACTAAAAGTAGAACTATCATTTGACCCAGCAACCCCACTACTGGGTATCTACCCAGAGGAAAAGAAGTCATTATACAACAAAGACACTTGCACACGCATGTTTACAGCAGCACAACTCCTAATTGCAAAAATGTAGAACCAGCCTAAATGCTCATCAGTCAATGAGTGGATTAAGAAACTGTGGTATATGATGAAATACTACTCAGTCATAAAAAGGAATGAATTAATGGCATTTGCAGTGACGTGGATGAGATTGGAGACTATGATTCTAAGTGAAGTAACTCAGGAATGGAAAACAAAACACTATGGGTTCTCACTCATAAGTGGGAGCTAAGCTCTGAGGATGCAAAGGCACAAGAATGACACAATGGACTTTGGGGACTCAGGGAAGGAGTGGGAGGAGAGTGAGAGATAAAAGACTACAAATTGGGTGCAGTGTATACTGCTCAGGTGATGGGTGCACCAAAATCTCACCAATCATCGCTAAAAAATTTACTCCTGTAACCAAACACTACCTGTTCCCCAATAACCTATGGAAATAAAAAATTAAAAAAAAAAATATACGGGGTCAGGTGTAGTGGCCAATGCCTGTAATCTCAGTGGTTTGGGAGACCAAGTTGGGCATATCATTTGAGCCCAGGAGTTCAAGTCTAGCCTGGGCAACATGGTGAAACCCCATCTCTATAAAAAATACAAAAGTTAACTGGTTGTGGTGGCATGTGTCTGTAGTCCCAGTTACTTGGGAGGCTGAAGTGGAGGATTAATTGAACCTTTGAGGCTGAGACTGTAGTGAGTTGTGATTGTGCCACTGCACTCCAGCCCAGGCAACAAAGTGAGACCCTGTCTCAAAACAATGAAGTTCATGAAGAATAAAATATATATTGATGCAGCCATCTTTAGAAGATATAATCTGCCACACTTTATTATGATGGAATTTTTCACATCTACTGAAATAGCCTTCAATGATTCCTCCACATCCAACTATAAGCAATCTACTTATTTCAAGTCTAATTGTATTCAAATATTGTTGTGCTATTTATTCATATCCCTTCAATTGCTTTATTATTGTAATCATCCTTAGCATTGTGTGAACAAAATATTTTCATTAAAATCACATCCCTTGGAATGTGTACTCTAAATGAGGAGAAGTTTGTTTTGTTCTTTGCTGTAAACTCAGAGTCTAAAAGAGTGCCTGACATATACTAGATAATAAATGTTTGTTGAGTGAATAAAAACAAAGGCCTATGCCAGCCTTCCTCAAGCAGTTAGCAGGCGAAGTCCATAGTCTGAGAGCCAAAACCTGGGATAAGTAAAAAAGGTCAAAGAACAGGTCAAAGAAACCAAGAAGAGTCAAGTAAGAAATTATCGAAGTTCAAGTGGTGTGCCTATTGTTATTGATTTTTGGAAAATTAAATTCAGCAGAAAAGGTTCTGTCTTACCAGGGACTGTTTTATTAGCCTCTTCATGTATGCAACAGTTTTATTTACTTGGTCTCAGAAAGGACTTTTGGGGATCTAACTATTTATTTGTTTGAAAATAACAATTGGCCAGTGAAATTCTTACTCATTTACTAGTACTTTCATCTATACGATCATATGTAATTATTTTACAAAACCCAAAGACAATAGTCTCATTTTAAATGATTTACTTGTCCCAGGTCACTGAATTTTAAGTGTCACTTATTTGATTCAAGCTTATTTCTTGTTTTTTCCTCTGTAGCTCAGTTGTCTTGAACAATTTTCCAGTTATCTATTCTGATTTAGTGCAGCTGGAAAAGACAAAGACAAATGTAGTTTCATCCTGTGCTAAGTCACGGGTGGGACAGGAACTGTCCATGCAAGAGTGATTTTAGTTGCATTAGGACGTTTATCTTAACTACAAATACTTCTCCCATCAAGTTACTGATTATAATAATAGCTATAATTGTCACAATTTTCGTAGTAGCTAGCATTTATTTAAATTTATCTAGTTGTGGTAGTGCTAAGCTGTTTCCTAAATGTTTCAGTTCAACTTACATTTTGTCAACATAAAACAGAGTATTTCATATATTTCATTTAATAATTGTAATTAACATTTAAAGTGCAACTGTCTCTTGCAAAAGTAATAAATCCATTCAGTGTAATATTAAATATTTCTTGCTTATCTGCTTTATAAAAATCCTTGAGATCCCAGGTCAAATTTCTTCACCAACTTCATTGCACTTGTGAGGTCATCATTTTCTAAACTAACAGCTTTTATTGTCTGTTTGGTTTATTTGATATTAACTGTCTATTGTTATTGATGTGGGTATCTTTTACAGAGTACTTTCTATTAAACATAACTTTTTTTTTTGTTTTTAGAGATGGCGTCTTGCTCTGTCACCCAGGCTGGAGTGCAGTGGCATAATCTTGGTTCACTGCAACCTCCACCTCCTGAGTTCAAGCAATTTACCCGCCTCAGCCTCCCAACCAGCTAGGACTACAGGTGCACACCGCCATGCCCACGTAATTTTTTTGTATTTTAGTAGAGGCGGGCTTTCACCCTGTTTCCCAGGCTGGTCTTGAACTCCTGAGAGTAGGCAACCCACCCTCCTCAGTCTCCGAAAGTGTTAGGATTACGGGCGTGAGCCACCACACCCAGCCAATACAACATTTTTTTGTTTGTTTTTTGCAACAAACACAAATAACAAAAACATTTACATGTTTATTTGTTTGAAAATAAGTTTTTTATCTTCTTGTTTCCACCTTGGAGGCAACTTATAGAAAATATAAACAATAAAATAAACATGAAATTAGAAACAGAAAAACATAACTTAAAATGAAAAGTAGTGAACAGTTCAGAAACTAAAATGCAAATGAAATAAATTCCTTTTGCTCTGCTTATCCTGGTAGTCCAAGGAAAGGAAAATTTAAGTAGTCATCTAATTTATACTGAAGAAAACACATTGGGCTTTCAGGTGGATTAAATGATTTCCTGGGACTAATTTTTCTAATTAATTTCTACCACAGAGACATTTTATGGGGACCCTGGACAAATTAACAAGCAATATCCACAACATCAACATCAGCATACCCAGTAGAGGTTTTTTAATTTAGGTAGGTACAAAAGTAATCGTTTTTGCCATTGCCACTAACCTAAATGGTTATTCTTATGTGTTCCTTATATACTTCTTAATTAAGACAGACTTTATAACACTAAAGCACAAGTCAGTGAAACTAATAAGAGGCATCTCTAAAAGAATGATGTAAAAATAAAGATTTCTACATAGACCCAATATGACCGATTCAATGTTCAGTAAATGCATCAAATTGTTTATGTTTTTAAAGAAATTAGATGCTACTTACAAAGTGCTTATAAAGGTGATTAGTTGATGAAAATTCATGCCTTTTCTAGGGCTTGGGTTTTGTTATCTGGACATGTAGCCCTCACTTTGGAGACTTGGGGAGTTTGGTAAAATCAAAAACTGGAATATTTATTTTTTAAAAAGATAGCAGAATTAATTTCCATTTTCAATTCCAAAATTGAGCTTGTTCTTACTCCTGTCAAATACAACTTTTCTTTTGGGATGAAATCTTGATGAATCAACCTCCTTGACAAACAGAAACATATAATTTTCCCTAAATAATGCAATAATTTTTGGGGTAAACGTTATTGAAAAAGAGCAACAATGTAGAAAAGTGCACAAATCTTGAGTATTCATTAGAACTATCACAAAGTGAATATACCTGGGTAACAATATCCTCATCAAGCAATAGAACGTTCTTAACACCTGAATCCCCATGTTCATTCAAATCGACATTTCCTTCCAACCTAAAGATGGCTGCCATCATAACTTTAAATATCAAATATCATAGTTTAGTTTTGCTTATTCTTGAACTTTTTGTAAAAGGAACAATACAGTTTGCATGCTTTTGTGGGGGCTTATTCTGCTCAATGTTATAAAGAGTATATCAAACAGTTCATGACAAATGGAATTAAGAGATAAAAATAAATATATAAACTTTGTTTTTCAACACAAACTCCATCTAGGTCAAGATACTTTTGTAAGTGATGACATCAGCAATTTAGTTTGTTTTTAAATAACCAAATGTCTTGGGAATTTTAACATGTCAATGCAGTCTTTTTTTTACTTGACTAACAAAAAAAGTGAGTGCATTTTAAAAATTGTTTTAAGATTAGAAGACAAAAAGAAGTCAGAAGAAGCCAAATCTAGAGTATATGGTAGCCTAGTGATTTCCTATCCAAACTCTCACAAAATTACCCTTGTTTGATGAGAAAAAAGAGCAAAAGTGTTGTTGTGGGAGAGAAGGACTCTCTGGTAAATATTACCAGGCATTTTTCTGCTAAAGACTTGGCTAGCTTTCTCCAAACACTGTCATAGTAAGCAGATCTTACCACTTTTTAACCTTCCAGAGTGTCAACAAACAAAATGCCTTGATATTCCCAAAACACTATTGCCATGACCTTTGCTCTTGACTGGTCTACTTTTACTTTGAGTGGGCCACTCCCGCCTCTTGGTAGCCACTGCTTTTATTGTGCTTTGTCTTCAGGATTGCACTGGTAAATCCATGTTTCTTCTACTCGTACAATTCTTTGAAGAAATTCTTCAGGATCTTGATTTAACTTTTTTAAAATTTCTGTTGAAAGCTCTGCTCTTATCTGCAGATGATCTGGGATCAACAGTTTTGGCATCCACCAAGTGGAAAGTTTGCTCAGCTTTAAATTCTCACAAGTCAGAATTGTGTAAGCTGAACCAATTGAGATGTTTATTGTTTGGGCTATTAGTTCTGCTATTAATTGTCAGTCCTTTTCAATTTGGATATGGACAAGATTAACTTAATTCTTGCATATTGATGTGTATGGACTACTGCTTGTACTTTACCTTCAACCTCAGCTCATCCCTTCTTAAAATGAGTTATTTATTTACATGGTGGATTTATTTGGGCCACTGTCCCCTTGAACTTTTCATAAAGCATTAATAATTTTACCATTCCTCTACTCTAGTGTCACCATAAATTTGATGTTGGTTCTTGCTTCAATTTTAGCAAAATTTATGTTGTTCTGATAGGAGTTATTTTAAATTGATAGATTATCCTTCTTAGTGTCTCAAACTAGACTTAGTTCAGCTCTGTTAATAACAAGTTATTGTGTGTTCATTTTGGTGCAACAAATTTTTGAAATCCATGCATAGTTTTTTCACAATATGCATTCTCTATGAATGTTTTGAAGAATCTTTGTATGTGGTATGCAGCAGTAATTCATTCATTTTCATTTCTGAATAGTATTTCATTGCATAAATATACCACACTTTATTTTGCCTAATTCTAGTACTGTTCAGCATGTAGAATTTTCTAGTATTCAGATATTGTAAATAACATAACTTTGAACATTCTCATACAAATCTTTTAGTTCCCATATAGGAAAGAGACTGCTGGATCATTGGAGATATACATGTTCAATTTTAATAGATACTACCAGTTTCCCAAAGTGATTGGACTATTTTATACTCCTATTAGCAGTGTGGGAATTTCAGTTGTTCATCATACTTAACACTTATTTCTCTCAGTCTTTTAATTCAAGTTATTCCGGTTGGTAGCTATGGTATCCCATTGTGGCTTTAATTTGCATTTTCTTGATCGTTAATAAAGTTGGTCATTTTGTTGCATGCTTATTCACCACTTGTATATTCTCTTTATGAAGTCTTTTGCCAATTTTTCTGTTAGTGTGTATTAGTTCTTAATAATGTTAAAAGTTTATATTATGTTATATTAATATGCTGTGGGCATAAGCCCTATGCTTTCAGTCTCCTAATGTTTTATAAATAAAAGCTTTTAATTGTAATTAAGTCTAATACATTGGTCTTGTTTTGTAAGTGAGTGCTTCTTGTATTTTCCATCTAAGGTTCTGAAAATATTCTCCTTCGCTTTCCTTTAGAAGCCTTTAGGTTTTACCTTTAACATTTGGATCCACACAGAATCTTTTCATTACTACTGCAATAAAATAGTAGATATAATAATAATAACAGTGCTGCCATTTTTTGTATGTGAGACAGTTGACATTCTGAAATGTTAATTCTCAAAATAAGACTGTAATATAGATATTATTAACTATATTTTAAAGATAAGAAAATTGAAGCTCAGAGTAGTTAAGTATCTGTTGCTGCCTGTTTTATTTCATACATCACACAGTTATCGTTTCATCTTATCTCCTTAAAGGAGTTCCTGTTTGTGAGCTATGTTCAAGTAAGAGCCTTGAAATCTGTATAGAGCTTCTAAATTTAAAAAGTCCAATTTCATAAGAAAGAAATCAAGTGAATAAAACAAAAATAAGAAGAAACATTTGGTGGAATATTGAAAGCAGCACATCAATAAATATAACAACATAACAAGATGAAAATAATGCACTGAAAACTCAGAAAAGATGAAAATGAATAAAAAGGATTAGCAACAATAGAGACTGACAAATGGAATCATTAATGTACTGCTTCAATCTGCAAAGCATTGTTGAAAAGCAAGCAAGAAAGAGAAAGAGCAGTGAAAATTGATGAAAATCAGGGACATAAATAATTCTGAGTGTCATCACTTCATAGGTTAGATTTCTAAGTTCACACTCAAGGGGCTTCTTATTTCCTTGCTATTACTTTGTTTTCATTCAGGTAAGCTTTTATATGGGGAGAGAAGATGGTTCTGTTTCAGCATATCAGCTATTGTCAACATGACAAAATGGAAAGGTTGTGTTTTATCCCACTGGTGCAATAAGAATATTGCTTTCTGTTAAATGATTTTTAAAGCAGACCTCTATTTAAATGGTACACATCAGTGAAATAGATAGCTCCAAATAAAGTTATGAATATATAAAAACAGTATAATTTCATCACTCCCTCACTAATTTTTAGCATGTGATTGCTCTGTTTCAAAAACAAAAAAGTAAAAGAAATAATTCGTCCTAGGCTGCCCAAAGAGAAAGTCATGATGATCCTTTTGAATTAGAAGACAGATTCTATGGGGACAAATTACTTTACCTATTTATTTACCTATTTATTATTTTCTTATGATAAGTTTAGTAGCCCCTCAAATCTGTGTATCTTTATATTGTTATTGTTGCAAAGTTAGTGTTTTTTGTTAAATTTTCTTTAGTAACACTGCAACGTTAAAAACTGCCACAGTTAGAGACTATATTCCTTAGTGCAGTCTAACCTTTAAAACAATATTTAAAAGGACTTACTACAGTTTGAAAGCAGAGAGTTAAAGCTGTCTCACCTCAGCTTTTGGGGCATTTATCTGACTTGATGACAATAGTTTTATAGGGAGGCTATTGAAATAGATAAGCTACTTACAATGTTATAAATTTGACATAAAATATTATAAATATACATTAAAACTTTATCACCACCCAAAATACTTAAGCAATATAAAAATGTATTACAATATTTTAATTGAAGGAAATATGAGAATTAAATATAATATGTGAGAACAAAATGTGCTTCTGGAGTAGGTAAATTTTTATGGGGATATTTGATATAAAATAAGCAACTTTCAAGTGAATTTGTTTCTTCTCTTCTGCGACTCTAACACTAAACAGTCACCAGGAGATACTCTGTGTTACCCACCTAGTTATTCACCTACAGAGATTTTCTGTGCTACCCACTAAGCATTCACCTACAGAGATTCTCTGTGTTACCCACAACTAGTCTCTTGACTAAGTTGATGAACGTATTTGGGAAAGGCCCATGTGGAAGAATGGAAGGCTGCATTATCTTTCTCAGACAGACAGGCAGGCGTCTCTATGGAAGACAACAGTGACAAACTAGGAAGGAGTGACACAGTAAATGAAAATAGAGACATGCAGTGTGAGAGAGAAATGCTACTTATTTTTTCTTAATAAAAGAAAAATGAGAATATAAAGAGGAGGAAAACAAATGAAACTTTAAAAAGTTCACATGATTTGGTTGCATTCAGGTCCTTACATGAAAAGTAGGTAATCTGTTCACCAACCTAAAGAGGTGGTCATCTACTATTTCTGTTACAAGTGTAGAACTGCCTTGTATATAATAAATTTCCCTAGTAAAACTTGAAATAGTTATTCATTCAATAATTCATTTATTTAGTAACAATTTATTAAGTGCTATTTATGAGATAGTCAGTTTCAGAATCTGGACAACTGAATGAAAAAATACATATATATTTCTGACCTCAAGGAATTCACTGCTGGTAAAGGGTATATCCAAGTCAACAAATCATCTTAAGACAGTAGTTGCCAGCGTGGTAATGGTTTGAGTAGAGAGGAAGAATGCCACATTTCACCACCACATTTCTCCTCGAAGCAGGAAGCTTTGAGGAGAAGATGCCTGAGCTAATTTTAAAACTTAAGTTGTACATTATCAAATGGACAGACATGAAATAGTCATTCCAGAGGGAGATAATACAAAAAGTATCTAAATATTAAATGTATGGGCTATTTGGTAAAATTCAGGTAATTCCATAATGCTGAAATGTAGGTTTCAAGATTCAGGTAGAATCATACTGCTGAAAGATAGATGCATAACCCCAAAAAGTGCAGCAAGGGCAGTCTAGAGAAGTAAGCACGGGCCAGATTCTTCAAGGCCCTAGACACACAAGCTCATTCTCAGGCTATGGGCAGCCTTTGAAGAATGTCCAGGTCCACTACTGGCATATTCTGGGGTTTGCATCTCAGTTTCCAGTATCCTGTTGAGGTTATTCTGGAGATGGCAAAACCAGGGGTAGAAATGGTAATAATAAAATCCAGCATTCCAGATGTAGAATCCATGGAATTAAATGCAACATTATTATATCATGAAGGAGCTACTATTGATGACGCAAAACAATATGAACTTAAGAAAAAATGTTTGAAAAGAAAATAGGAAAAATAAGAAAGGTATTGAGTAATATTTAGGGCATACAATCAGTAGGACTTTGTAGCTAATAGAATATCAGGAGTGAGTGTGATGCTTGAGTCTAGGATAACTTTTGAATCTTTGGGTTGAATTTTATTCACTGCATATGCAGCTGCTGAAATATGCTGATCACCATGTTAAGTCATTGGACTACAATGCTGAGTGAAAATACAGCTGATTTTTATCCTCAATTTTATAAGTCGAGGAGATTTTTATTAATTAAATAATCACTCTATTTGATGTAAATTGCAAGTGAAGAAAGAAATATTTTCATTTCTACTGTTTAAAAATGAGAGCATAAGGAATTTGAGCCAGACTTATGGTCAAGAAAGGTTTTATTGAGGAAGTGACACTGGAGCTGAGATCTGAGGAATAAATGAGTAGAAGTTACTTGGTGTGGGGCTCCTTGTAAGTGATGGTGTGTCATGCCTCCCTTCAAGGGAGGCTTGAAGAAAGGAAAACACATTCAGGAAGGATGCTTGAAATATCGAGGTACCATAGACATCCATGTGCAAACATGCATTGGATAACCGCAAACATTGCTTGGCCATTAAGAAAATTCATCTGCACAAAATCTGGGCACTTTCCTGTTCAGTGGTTTGATGACGTATATGTAGGTGACATCATACAGGAAGTACATGAAAAGTGAGAAAAGATGTGAGCTAAGGGCTGGACCAGTGTAACATTTAAGGGCTATGTAGAGAGGGAGTGTCCTAAAAAAAAAAAAAAAAGTGTGGGTGGGACATGGTTAAGAGAGAAGAGGAAAGCCAGACTGGAAGTACTGCAGAGGAACAGAACATCTTAAAGGGGCGTCACAAGTGCCACAGAAAAGGCAGTTCCAGTAATAAGTGCAGACAACTAATTTGGTAACTAGCCAGCTACCAAACTAACCTTTGTAGTGTTAGTAGCCCAGTTAACTGTGACCTTTGTAGTTAATGGGACAACTGTAGTGGAGTGGTGACAGCACAAGGCAGATTGCGTTCAAAGGAAAGAAAAGTTAAGAAAATACAGACTGTGATGCATACTTGCCCAGCTGTTTCAAGTGGCTTGGCTGTAATGGGTAGGAGAAAACAGACTACGACCAGAGAAAGTGCCAAGGAAATCTTTTGTTGCTTGCTTGCCTTATGTATTTGTTCACTGATGAAGAGTCTAGCAAAAGTTTGTAAGCCCAAAGGAGAGGGGTCATGCAGAGAAGGAAGTTGACGCACATGATGAGCCATAGGGGCTCACTGACTATGTGAGGGACAGGATTGACTCCAGGCACACAGGGAGGGAAGAACATTGACCAGAGGCATCTCGTTATCTGATTCAGGAGGGGTGAGATATATGGACAGATGCTGCTGCCGCAGGTGGTGAATGTATTAGTCAGCAGGTATTAAGTGCTCAGGTACCGGGCCCTGTGCTGAGCTCTGTATCTGTGTTTTCAGTTTTCAGATTCACATGCTGGCATCAAGTCACTCATGTTAAAGTTCTGTTTGAGACTAACTTTTATGGTCTTTTAAGCATTCACATTCTTTCTCTTTCTTATGCAAGACATTTATTCACAATTCTCCAATTCTGTTCCTTTATAGTTGACATTTTGGTAGATATTTTGGTAGAAGAACATGAAGTTTTCAGTTTGTTGCCATTCCTATGGTCACTGGTATAATTCTTAGCCACTATTTTTGTGTGTACTTGGAATAGTAGAGTTCATGTACAGGAAAACCTGGACCCAAGCTGCTGGCCGCATAAGGGCAGTGATCCTGAGGTGTAAGGAAACTGAAAATATAAGTTGGAAGTATTCGTTGTTGGTATGAATGTGTATCCTGTTACCTGAAGGGTCTGGTTAAGTAGCCCCTCCTGGTATATGTGATAGCATTTGTCAGTGGGTACTATTCAGAGCTTTTGGCCTACTCAGACCTGTTCAGGGTCTTCAGAGGATCTGTGAGAACCAGCAGGTCTCCAAGGACCTGAGGGAGCTCAGCCAAGAATACTCATCCGTTCTGCCTCAGTTGCCTTATCCTGAACTAAGTCAACTCTTAAGCAGAGCTAAATCTGACACTGGGGTCTAAGTACACTGCAAGTGTATGGTGCTTCATCATTGGCATGCAGTCCATGGCATTCATGAATGTGGTCAGTGACACTGGCCAATTTTTCTCCATCCCCACAGCACACATTCCAAATTTGCACCCATTCCTTAGGCTACTTTCCTGTTCCACAGCCAATGGCTTCTAGAGAGACCATTGAGGTTTTTAGACATGACTCCCTCAACTTCCCACTCCTCTATCCCTATTAAAAAAATACTTGCAGCAAAACGTTGTGAATCAATAAGTGCACAAATTTTTGGAACATTTTTTTTGGGCTGCAGGTGGTGAATGTATTAGCTAGCAGGTATTAAGTGCTCAGATACTAGACCCTGTGCTAATGCCAAAAATTATGCCTGCAGAAAAGGGTTGGGAATCAATAAGAGTACAAATTTTGGAATCAGACAGTTGTGGTTTCAAGTTCCAGCTCTGTCACTTATGAGCAATGTGGCCTTAGGCAAGTCATTTTACCTCCCTGGGCTGGTTTCTTACTTCTTGGGATTGTTCTAAGTCTTAAAACCAAAGTAAAAAATACTGCATTGACATTGTCTGTCACAACCATTTAGTGTTTGTAGCAAGCAGAAACACAAGAAATGGTCAACATCAAGACATCTAACGATGTAAATTATTACTTCAGTATTTACTTCAACAACACCCCCACACAAAAAGAGGGAAAAATCCACAAGATGAAATGCAGTTAATGAAATTCAACTATTCCTATTAAAAAAAAATCATAAAACCAAGAATAAAAGGATGCATGCTCAAAATGATACAGAATAATTATTTTAATACAGCATTTTTAACAGAAAAAATATAATACCATTAGCACATTTTTAACCAAAAAACATTAGCAGCATTTTTATTAATGGACTAAATAAGGGTATCAAAAATCTCCTATGTGACTTAACATTGTTATAAAGTTCTGTTGCGGACATTAAGAAATGGAATACAAAAAAGAAGCTTAATTCTTGGAAAAAAGGGAATATAACTGTTTCCCAAAACTATTATTTGATTGACTAAAAATCCAAGAGAATATACAAAAAAACCCTCATGAAGTAAGAACATTACATAGCTTTGAAACATCAAAAAAGTCTATTTATCAAAATCACCAGTTCAAATCTTCATTTATTTATTCCATAAACAATGGAATATCAACAAAATCATTGAGCAACTGAATCATATATTGACTATAAAAACAAAACAAAAGCTATAGAATAATACAGAATAGAAATAATAAGGCTTTAAAAGAGAATGAAATACTACGTCCCAAGTACATCTGAAAAGCAGGAAATGATGGTTAGGAGTATGTACAATGGAGCTAAGAAATGTCAGCTCACATCTTGGCTCTACCAGTTAATAGCTGGATAACCTTGAACTGGATCCTTAACCTTCGTCAGCCAAAGACAGCCCTAGCTCAGCAAATTCCCACGTACACAGTAAATGCAGTTAGACTGTTTCAACCTGTCCTGTCTCTGAAACATTTGGGTTGTTTATGATGTTTTTGACAAATAAAGCTTTTAAATGTTTAATTAGTCAGATCTGTAAATCTTTTTTATGTGTTTGCCTCTTGGCATTATTTTCCATCTCTCTCCTTGGAATCTTCTTTTTTTGGCTCTATTCCTAGGTTATTTTCTTTTGTCTGAAATGAGAAATCTTTATTTGTCCATTCACTTTTCTCAAGAGAAGCGTTTCACTACCTTCTCCACTAGTAGAGATATATGTTTGCATTTTGTCAAATTAAAAGACATACTTATTTTTTTATTGTGAAACCCTACAGAGTGAAGGTTTAGGGTGAATTTAAAACTAAAATACAAATAACTCCTATTTTTAAAAGTATGTATTAATCTCAAAGTTACCTTTCCTCTCTCATTCTTCTCTCTGCCTCTCTTTCACACACACACACACACACACGCACACACACACACACACACACTCTCTCTCTCTCTCTCTCTCTCTCTCTCTCTCTCTCTCTCTCTCTCTCTCTCTCTGTCATCCATAGGTTTATTTTCCTGGGCTTATTTTCTCATCTACTTCTTAAACTAATGTAGACTATGATTTTTGTAAGACAGCTCAAATTGTTTTCAGAACAAGACAAGATAAAGATAAATGATAATATCAGAATATTCTGCCTGGAGAGATGCAAGAAGCTGCCCTCGCTGTATTCTCAAGGAAATAATCTTGAAAAGTTTCATTATCACATAACTGTTTCAAAAGAGCTTATTGAAAATGTACTTCATCCAAACCTCTATGACGATGACAGTGCTGAGGCTTCCTGAGCTGCTACTTCCCATGACCTTGGCCCACCCCAGCCCACCCTAACCCTGCTGTTAACTTTCACTCTTCAGAAGACTGAAAAATAAAATGTGAATGCAGTATTTTTTATTTTGATTTGCATAAAAATCACCTGAAAAGAAATGCTAAAATGCAGATTCTATGGCAATACTCTTAGGAATTCTCATTCAGTCAGTCTGGGGGAGGCTGAGTTCGAATATTTAGAAGTAACCCTCTGTCCTTGCTCTCATGATTCTAACACATGAGATGCACACCAAATTTTGAGGAACATCATTTAAGTAAATCACCAAATTGTATTCAATGGTATTGGTATTTTTGTTATTGTTGTAGTAACATAAAAAGTAAATTTAACCTAACAAACATTTTTCACTTGTTTTTAATAAGACTTTGACGTATTTCTGTGTTCTGGTTTTGCGAGCTTCATTAAATACATTGGTATCTTGTAAAAGATTTAAAAAATGATGTTATCTATTCAGAAAGCAAAACCATTTTCTGTTACTTAAAATTTTAAAATAACAAGTAGGCAACATAATCTAATCCCAATGTGTTTTTTGTTTGAAGTAATCCTTACAGAGCATATTATTATGCTATGGTTACTGATCTGACAAAAATTGCAAATTGGTTCAGAGATGGAAGAGTACAAGTTTGGCTAGAATGTGTCATACACAAGAGGGTCTAATGGAATATAGGACTAGAAAATTCTTATGGGACTTAAATAGGTATAGAATAAATACCCTACAAAGCACTTATATATACATTATATCATTTTATGTCTATAATAACACCACGAAATAGGTATTGTCTCCATTCTTATTTTATAAATGAGGAAACCAAGGATTGGGATTTAGAAGCAGGGCACTAATTAGGAAACCAGATTCAAGTGAGTATCAGTGAGGAAATACATCCTTAGGAACTAAATAAAATGTCAGAACACAGCATCCACAGTGCTTGGGATCAGATGAGCTAGGTGGAGCTCTGAGCGGCCAATGTGAGAGCAGTCTCTTCTGGGTGTTTGGTATTGGTAGGCTCACAGTGTAGTTTTGCCATCTCAGAACATCTTTTGATGTTTAGTTCATCTGAATCTATTTTTTGTAGTTATTTGGCACTTCTCAAGCAGAGGGTCATCCAGGTGATTTGACACTTCAGACATATGTATTTTAGGGGCTATCTTTAAGTAAAAGAATTTCTCAAAACTCATTTTTGTAACATTCATAAAAACAGACCATGTTATCACATTTCTAATACTCCTTCTAGTAACCCATGAAAATGAAGGGACATTTAGCAAAAGTATCTTTAGCTTCATAATAAACCTGCTTCAGTCCTTGGGTAAGAATATAAATTTTGGGCTGGGTGTGGTGGCTTACACCTGTAATCCCAGCCTTTTGGGAGGCTGAGGCAGGCAGCTCACCTGAGGTCAGGAGTTTGAGATCAGCCTGGCCAATATGGCGAAACCTGTCTCTATTAGCTGGGTGTGGTGGTGTGTGCCTGTAATCCCAGCTACTTGGGAGGCTGAGGCAGGAAAATTGCTTGAATCCAGGAGGTAGAGGTTGCAGTGACCCAAGATTGAACCACTGCATTTCAGCCTGGACAACAGAGTGAGACTCCATCTCACACATGTATATATGTGTGTATATGTATATGTATGTACATGTATACATACATATATATGTACACACACGTATATATGTGTGTGTGTGTATATGTATGTACATATATACATACACGTATATGTACATATATGTATGTGTACATACACATATATACATACATATATACACACATACATATATACATGTTATTCCTATAGATGTACAAAGGAAGTCATAGAAATTTGAATAGAAAAATGGGGTAACTTGTTCTGGAACTCTCAGGCTAAATGCCTCTATGTTCGAAAGGTAAAATATCTCCTCTCTTATTCAACTGCTATGTACTAAATTGTGTCCTGCCTGCTCCCCTCCCCCAATTTCATATGTGGAAGCACTGATTCTCAATATGATGATATTTGGAGGTGAGGCCTTTGTGGGATAATTAGAGTTACATGAGGTCATGAATGGGCCCTTCATGACAGAATTAGTAACGTGTTAAGAAGAGACATCAGAAAGCTTGCTTCCTTTTCTCTCTCTCTGCCATGAGAGAATGCAAGAAGGCGGTAGTCTTTAGGCCAGAAAGAGAGCCCTTATCAGGAATGGAACCCTGCAGGACCTCAGGCTTAGATTTTCCAGTCTCCAGAACTATGGGAAAATCTGTTTCTGTTAGTTAAACCTCTCTGTTTATGGCAATTTGTTATGGCAGCTTGAGCAGACTAACACATCCATCATATAGGTAATTTTCGAAATGAAATGTACAAAGATAGTTGAATATAATAAAAGTATCACGTGAGACGTCAACATTACAGTAAAAAAAAAGTCTTTTAAGTAAAAATCTTTTAAGTAAAAAAAATCACTTACTTATCTACCCTGCTATGGCAGTTCCAGCTTGAATTTTACGTTTGTAATGATGCAACAGTCTTCATGGTGACTTCCTGAATGTGGATTCTTCTATATCTATGCTGTTACAAAGTTAATTTTTCTTTAAAACATGTATATTTACTTCTATTCCTTTATTCAGTTAATCACTTAGCTATTTATTTATTCATTTATTTTGGAGAATCAAAGGCAAAGAAGTCATTGTCAGGGACTGGCAGTCTAGTGCATATTTGCATATGGCTAGAAACAAGACACCTCAAAATATATGTATATCATACACTGGGAACTATGCAGCTCAGAAAGGAGAGACATTCCTTCAGGTTGGGGTGTAGGAAGCTGAGTTTGAGCTGGATCTTGGTGTCTGAATAGGGTTTCAACAGGTGGAGATGAAGAAAAGAGCAATTTAGAGATGAAATAATACAATTCAAGGCATAAGGAAAAACTGGCCTGTTCTTTAAGGACAATTACATACAGCTTGCTTTTATTAGTTTATATGTAAGAAAGATAAAACTGAAAAAGATTTTGAAACTACAAAAAAAATTTAAAAAGTAAAGTCGCTGACTAAGGTTTCCAGGTTTTGTTCTGCAGGTAAGGGAGAATAATTAAAGGATTTTACAGCATTTTATTAAGCAGCAGCAATACAACAATTAAAACACTTGAGTTTTAGATCTGCTTTCAAAATGGCACTGTCAGTTCATTGTTCATCAGGTAATTGAATCAGCTATATTGAGAAAGATGATGTGATCCAGGACGTGATCATCCTCAAGATGGTGAAATGGGAGTACATAAAATCACCAAGGGAGAGAACATTTAAAAAAAAAAAGAAGACTAGAGGACTCAGACCAAAACCATCTCTGAATGGGGAGGTGGGAAAAAAATGAGAAAAAAGTATTAAGAGAGCAAGAATTCTACAAAGTCAGGATGCTAAAGAAAGGGACTTTCAAAAGGAGAGATTTTAGTCCTGTCCTGCATTATATTTTACATGTCTTGGGCTTATCTGTTTTCCTTTTCAGATAAAAATATATTTCTATTTTGTTAGGGCAGTGGTTGTTATTGTTATTTTAACAATGTTCAACACCATGCTTAAGATACTGCTAAGGACATTATTAGGCATTTAATAATACGTGCTTATTGATCAACTTTTATAGTATACAAATAACGATAAAATTTCTCATAGTTAATACTTATTAAATTTACAATGGGCAGTTCTAGGGTCATTAAATAGATCATTTATTTAATCCCCACAATGAGCAAATGAGATTCATTATTTCAATGAAGGTAGAATAACAACCTAAAAGTGTATGTAATTTGCCTTGAAGAATCTTGAAATTCACTTTGAATTTTAAAATTGTGAGTTGAAACTCTTTATCTTCTTTATTTAAAAGAAATATTTTCCAAGTACACACTTTGTGAAAAGCATTATATCAGGTATTTGTGGGGTCCAGGGGAGGCTGGTAGGGCGTGCCTGTTATCCACATTGTTAGAAAAGTTTCATTCTCTTCACCTTCACCCTTAACAACCTTCTCTAGAAGAAAAAAGCTCTAATTTCACCCCAACAAGTATATTAGTTAGACCATTTGAAAAATTATAATTGGCGATTTCCTAATTTAGAAACTTTAGATTTAAGGTTGCTAGTTAAAAATCTTAATTCATAGTTTTTAAAAAACAGAAAATAACAAGTGTTGGTGATGACGTGGTAAAACTGGAAACTCGTGTAATCTTATTCTTGGTAGAATTGTAAAATGGTGCAGCTGCTGTGAAAAAGGATATGGAGATTCCTCAAGTCATTAAAATGGAACAACCATATATGATCCAGCATTTCCACTTCTGGATATACACACAAAAGAATTGCAAATAGGGTCTTAAAGAAGTATTTTTACACTCATGTTCATAACTACGTTATTTATAATAGCCAAAAGGAGAAAGCAACTCAAGTGTTCCTTCATGAATAAATAAACAAAATGTGGTATATACATGCAAAGAAATATTATTCTGCCTCAAAAAGGAAGGCAGTTCTGACATATGGCACAACATGGATGAATTTTGAGGCCATTATGCTACATGAAATAAGCCAGTCACAAAAAAAGACACATACTGTATTATTTCACTTATATGAGGTACCTAGAATAGGCAAATCCATAGAGACAGAAAGTAGAATGGTTACTACCAGGGACTAGGAGGACAGGAGAATGCGGTGTTGTTTAATGGATACAGAGTTTCAGTTTAACAAGAAGAAAATAGTTTTGGAAATTGCTCTACTATTGTTGGAATGCACTTAATGCTACTGAAATGTATGCTTAAAAATGATTACATTGGTGAATTTTATGTATATTTTACCATAATGTAAAAACAAGTAAAAAATTTTAATTCAATTTTATAGAAATAGTTTGTTTTTAATTATTATTGGTACATAATAAGTTTATATATTTATGGGGTGTACATGATGTTTTGATACAGGCATATAATGTAATAATCAAATCAGGGTAATTGAGTATCCATCACCACAAACATTTATCATTTCCTTGTGTCAGAAAAAATATTTTAATTCCACTATTTTAGTTATTTAAAAGTATACAATAAATTACTGTTAACTATAGTCACCCTGTTGTGCAATCAAATGCTAGATCTTACTCATTTTATCTAACTATATTTTCATGCCCATTAACTATCCCCACTTAATTCAGTTATTCATATAAAGTGTAAATCTATTTTATTATCAGGTTTTCATAGCCTTTGAACACTGTATCCTAACGCACGGAAAACCACATTTATGTTGTGCATCTTTGGTTGAGTATACGGTGCACATATGGATTCCAAACTCAAAGAAGAAATTGGCCATGAACAAAAGAGAAAGTGAATGAGTGCTTACACCCTCATGACTAACAATGTGCTTAACTATTCCAAATGGGAAATTTTAGAATGCTTTAATTTAGGTTGCCTGATCAAAAGCCTATTTTTTACTTGAAATGAAGAACAATTAATTTTACTATTGGCTTCAGTAGTGATGATAATACAGGACCTGATTATACTTCATAATGACACCAGACAAGGTAATTTTAAAAATGTTTTATTGGATCTATAAAAGGATCATTGTGTGACCTGCATTTAAAAAAAAATGTACTCTCCAAAGAATTATCTGTGGTTAGGCTATTATTATTAGGTCAAGTTTTGTGTTTGCCGCTGATTAATCCCTTTCTTGAGGTGCTTGCTGTAACTCTTACTGTTTACAATTAATCCTTTCTGTAATCTGGCCCTGAGTTATTTTGATGGGGAGTCTGAGAATCCATGCAGTATTCATTTCCCATACACAGATGCATAATGGTGGGCAATAGTCTTGCCATTATCTATGGATTAATTCAAATTTGATAGAATCATCTCTCTCCAGAGATAGATTATGAAAGACTTTTAAGGGAACAGATTTCCATACTAACTTTGAACTTAATCAGCTATTTCATAATTATTCCAGGACTGCTACAAGGAATCCCATGGCTTCTTATTATTCATAGCAGCAAGAAAAAAAATGTATGCAACCTTTCTTCATTTTAGGAGGTGGCAAAAGGTCTCAGAGATTACCCTTCACATGCTAATATTTCAGAAATCTATTATTTTGGTGGAGTGCTAAAGGAAAAGTAACTTTCAAGAGTCTTCAGTATTCTCTTTTCTTATTCTCAAAAGCATCTTTCATGTAACTAAAATTCTTTCAGTCCTACTGTAGTTATCAAAAGAGCTTTCATTCATAATGTTTCACTAGGGAAAATATTGAGTTTTTGCCATTTGAAATGGAAACGTAAAATAGAGTTTATTCTTTCCACCATGTTGCTTTATCCCTTCAGCTGCGGCCAAACAACTGGACTTCAGAAAGATTTCTGAGAACATCACTGGACACCATAAAGGATCATATATCCTGTTTTGCTTTCTTCCCATCTTGATTTTACTTTCTACTTGCTAATAATTTATATATTAAAATAATATCCTCTAAGAATTAAATTCTTATGTACAACATATATTACACTCCCTATATTTGTTTCTATCAAATTGCACGCTGCATTGTTGCTTGAAGTAGGTAAAATATTTAATTGCACAGGCATATATGACTTCAATTATAAATATTTTTCAGTCTTTGCTCCAGATGTGTGTTATGGTCTGAATGTGTATCCTTAAATTCATATTTTGAAACTTAATTACCAATGTGCTAGTATTAAGATGTGGGCTGAAGTGAGGTGGTAAAGTGCTCGGGGCCCTTCCCTCCTGTATGGGATTACTGCCTTATACGAAAGGCTTCACACTGCATTCACCCCTTTCTGCCCCTCCCTCTTTGACCATGTGAGGATGCTGCTGAGAGAAAACACCATGAAAGGAATGGGTCCAATCAGACACCAAACCTGCTGGTGCCTTGATCTTGAACTTACTGGCTTTGAGAACTGTGACAAACACATTTCTGTTTTTTATGAATCACCCTGTCTTGGGTATTTTGTTAAAGCAGCACAGATGGACTAAGACAAGGTGATTACCTAATTCATGAAGACTTGGGAAGATTTTTTTTTGTTTTCAGCTGTGTACTACCAGATGCTTCTATCACTTTTCCTCTCAGTACTGTAAGCTTATAGAAATCAAAGATTGTCTTTCCCTGTTACATGTATTTTATGAAAGCTCCATGGGCTATTCTGATGTACAATATGATTTAAGCACCAGTGTGCTAGGAATATATCCCCACAATACTCTTGAGAGAAGGAGAGCATGTGGCTGGTGCTTATCCAGCAGCAGGGTTCGTGTGTTCACAGTGGGCAGTGCTAATTGACTGTGGGTTTTCTCCAGATTAGTCTTTAGCAATCATCTCTAGAAGTTACCACATTGGCACAAATGTTAGAACTTATTTGTCATCCTTAGCCTAAAATGTCCTCTATTTGTACAGCAATTACAATCTGTAACTTCTGTTGGACAAATCTATTTCACGTATTGCTACAAAGTAATAACAAGTGATATCCCAGTATTTCAACAAGTTCATTTTTCAGTGAATTGAAATAATTGAAACTGATGCTTTTTTCTTTTTCTAAAATAACTTTTCTTTTATTTTCAGTAATTCATGCTCCCACCCAGAAAATACTCTGTGAGTCAAATTTGGTATTTCTGTTTTTAGTCTCTCAACCTAAAGAGAATAATATCCTCTAGTGATTAAGCACATAAACTCGTCATAGTGTCTGAATCCAAGCCCTAGCTCTTCCACTTACTCCGTGACCTTAGAAAGGTTATAGAACCTTTCTGTTGCCTCAATTCTCCCATTAGTAAATAAGTATATAACAGTTGTGAAAAACAAATGTATGAGAAAAATTAATAATACACTGGTGGATGAGAGAATCAGAACTGTGGTGGGTTATAGTAGAATTTACCTAGTTGTTATTCGTAGTAGAATTTAGAAATACTGTTTTGTATTGCCTTTTCTCAAAGTGATGTTTTCTGGCAGTAGAAACTTCAGAATTTTCTTGTTTGTTTTAGATGCAGTTGTTTAAGCACTTTGGGGGTTGTTTGTCACTGTTTAAATATATGTGCAGCTATATCTATAAAAGGATGACTAATACTTGGTTTTGAAACCTAGACTATCTCTGGATGGTTTCACTTTTATTTATCCATCTGTTCTTTATCCATCACTGATTCAATAAATATTTAACGAGCGCCTTCCACAGGCCTTGCACTGGTGAAATAAAGATAAACAAGGCACATTATCTGCCTTTGATGATCTCTATGATAGGACCAGTGAAAGACAGACAGGTAAAAGGGCAATTACAATACAGGCATAACTTAGAGATACAGCAAGTATCTCAATGAAAGAAGCTGCAGGGGGGGACGATCCAAGATGGCCATTTAGGAACAGCTCAGGATTGCAGCTCCCAGTGAAAGCGCAGAGGGTGAGTGGACGCCGCGTTTTTATTGCCCACAGACTAGGAAATTCCCGGGCAGAGGTGCTCCACGGTCGCCAGCGTGGCTGTTTCGGCCAGCGCCCGCCAGCGCCGCTGCTTTGCCCCGCGCGGCTGCTTTGTCAGCGCCCTGGAGCCGCGGTTCTCTATACAAAATACACTGGTCCGGGGGCCCTTTAGGCTGACGATTGGAGCCACGGGAAGTCGCCCATACGCTGGTTCAAAAAGGGGACTGAGCAGAGAACCAGGACAGTAGATTCCAGGGCAAAAAGAAAGAAAAAAAAGCGCGACAAACCTCAGTGCCGCTGTTTAAGCCAGCGCAGTGAGTGGCCGCAGGGAAAAACAAACAGACCCCGTCGCCTCTTCAACAGGCGACTGGAACACCAACTTAAAAGAGGCTCTGAGGCGGGGAGCCAGGCGATCAGGCTCGGCTGGCCCCACCCCCACAAAAGAACAGCAACCAGAAACTCTGGATTGAGAGTTTCACAGCAAGCGCAGCGGAACCTGGGACGGTCCAGCTCTGTGGGGGAGGGGTGTCCGCCATTACCGAGGAAGCCCGCCGTTGCCAAGGCAACCTGCCATTGCTGAGGCAGCCC
>NW_016107327.1:4312014-4431713 GCF_001604975.1 Cebus imitator | reverse complement strand
GGAAGGCAGCAAATCACACTGCCACGTGTGTTCCTATGCAACAATTTTGCATGTTCTTCACATGTACCCCAAAACCTAAAATGCAATAAAATAAATAAATGGGGGAAAAAAAAAAGAAAGAAGCTGCATAAGTTTTTAGTTTCCCAGAGCATATAAAAGTCATGTTTATGTTATACTGTAGTCTATTAAGTGTGCAGTGGCACATTGTCTAAAAATTATATATATATATTATATATATATATATATATATTCCTTAATTTAAAAATGCTTTCTTGCTGCCTCTCAAGGCAGATGCCAATTGACAATGGGAGGGGATCTCAGCAGACCAGAGCTGGAACCCAAATGACTCTCCTAATGGGTCTGAGGATGTGTGTGGGCAGAGTGGCTGATAACAGACAGTTTAAGCTGCTGTAGGGTCTTTGGCTTTAACCTGGGTTTTGAATGGTGTCTGCAATTTCAGAGCAAGAACAAGGTGATTCTTCTGCTGGTGTTCTTTGCTGGGCCACATGGGCATGAGAAGACTCACCATCTTCTTTATTCCCCACAAACATCATTAGCTAAATAATATGCCTGCTCTATCTTCAAGTTCATGGGTCATTTTTTCTTCCAGTTCAGTTCTATTATTGTGATACGGATGCTCTAAGACAGTATCTTGCTTTGCTACTCAGGCTGGTCTTGAACTTCTGGCATCAAGCAATCCTCCTGCCTTGGCCTCCCAATGTGCTGGGAATATGGGAATATGCTGTACCTGGCCTGGAAGTTTTCCAAAGTATTAAAAATAGAACAATTCTATGATCTAGCAATACCACTACTGAATAAATATCCAAAGAAAATAAAATCAATGTGTAAGTGAAAAAAAAAAATGCTTTCTTGCTAAAAATTGCTAACAATCATCTGAGGCTTCAGCAAGTAGTAGTCTTTGCTGGTGGAGGGCCTTGCCTTGATGTTGATGCCTGCTGACTAATCAGGGTGGTGGCTGCTGAAGTTTGAGGTGGTGGTGACAATTTCTTAAAATAAGACAATGATAAAGTTTGCTGCATCAATTGACTCTTCCTTACATAAAAAATGTCCATGTAGCCTGCAATGCTGCTTTATAGCATTTACCTACAGTAGAATGTCTTTCAAAATTAAAGTCAACCCTCTGAAGTCCTGCTGATGCTTTATCAATTAAATTTATGAATATTCTAAAGTTTTTGTTGTCATTTCAGCAATGTTCACAGCATCTTTACCAGAAGTCGTTTCCAGCTCAAGAAACCACTTTCTTTGCTCATCCATAAAAACTAATTCTTCACCCTTTCAATTTTATCATGAGTTTACAGCAATTCAGTCACATTTTAAGGCTCTACTTTGAATTCTAATTCTCTTGCTATTTCTACTACCTCTGCAGGTGCTTCCTCCACTGAAGTCTCAAAACTCTCAAAGTCATCCATGAGGGTTGGAATCAACTTCTTCAAAACTCCTGTTCATGTTGGTACTTTTACCTCTTCCCATGAATCATGAATGCTTTTAATGGTATCTAGAAAGTGAATCTTTTCCAAAAGGTTTTAAAGTTACTTTGCCCAGAGAAATCACTGTCTATGGCAGCTGCCACTTTACAAAATTTATTTTTTAAACAGTAAGACTCAAAAGTTGAAATAACTCCTTGATCCATCAGCTGCAGAATGGATGTTGTATTAGCAGGTATGAAAACTACATTAATCTCTTTGTACATTTCCATCAGAGCTCTTTGGTGACTAGGTGCATTGTCAATGAGCAGTAATATTTTGAAGGGATTTTTTTTTTTTTCTGAGCAGTAGGTCTCAACCGTGGGCTTAAATATTCAGTAAACCATGCTGTAAGCAGATGTGCTGCCATCCAGGCTTTGTTGTTTCATTTATAGACTACAGGCAGAGTATATTTAGTATAATTTTTAATAGTCTAAATGCTTTAAGGATTTTTGAAATGATATAAGTGAGCACTGGCTTCAACATCAAGTCATCAGATGCACTAGTCCTTAACAGTAGAGTCAGCCTGTCCTCTGAAGCTTTGAAACCAGGCATGACTTCTCCTGTTTATCTGTGAAAGTCCTATCTGGCATATTCTTCCAATAGAAGATTGTTTGGTCAACACTGAAAATCTGCTGTTTAGTAAGCCACCCTCCTCAATGATCTACACGAGCACTTGCTACTTCATTTTGCACTTTTATGTTATAGAGACAGCTTCTTTCCTTAAACTTCATGGACCAACCTCTGCTAATTTCCTCACCTCTCTCAGCTTTCACAGACTTGAAGAGGGTTTGGGCCTTGCTCTGGATTAGGCATTGACTTAAGTGAATGTTGTGGCTGGTTTGATCTTTTCTCCAGACCACTCAAATTTCTCCCTATCAACAATAAGGTTTTAAAGTTTACTTTATCATGTAAATATTGACTTCAAAACTTTTACTTTCAACTTAACACTGGGCTAACTGATGTAAGAGGCCTAGATATTGACCTATCTCAGCTTTCAACATGCTAAGCTTAATCATAGAAATGCTTTTGACTTGAAGTGAGAAATGTGTGACTCTTCCTTTCACTTGAATCCTTAAAGGCCATCGCTGGGTTATTACGTAACCTCTTTTCAACATTGTTGTGTCTCAGAGAAAGGGAGGCCCAAGGAAAGGAAGAAAGATGGGGAAAAAGCAAATCATTGGAGGAATCAGAACACACACATTTATCGATTAAGTTTGCTCTCTTACATGGGCCTTGTTCATAATGCCACAAAACAATTATAGTAGTAACATCAAAGATTACTGATCACAGATCACAATAACAGATATAATACAAGTTTAAAATATTGTTAGAATGATCAAAATGTATCACAGAGACACTAACTGAGCACATGCTGTTGGAAAAGTGGCACCAATAGACTTCCCCTACTCAGGGTTGTCACAAACCTTCAATTTGTAAAACGTTTAACATCTGTGAAGCACAGTAAATCAAAATACAATAAAATGAGGTATGCCTGTACTGAGTATTAAGCATTTTGATGTGACAATGCTTGGGGTGTTATGAAAAGGGGCACAAAGGAAGAGTTTCAATGCCTTGAGCATCACAGAAGGCATTCAGCTTTTCTAATATTGACCAATTTATTTAAAATGCATTGCATTTCAGTTGACCTCTGCCAAAGAGTTAATTCAGATAAATGCATTCACAGCCTGTAGAAAACACTCAGCACAATCCTGCCTTCTTTGAAAGCTGGAAGACAGAAACTTCTTTTTCAATCTCATGGCTATTTTATTTTGGGGAGCAGAACGCACCAATTATGGCTATTTTGCTGCATCTCAGTCCCATTTGGAAAAGGGTGTTGGTGTATTTTATACAGCTGAGCTGAATAAGTCCTAGTACTTACCCCTGTAATTTACTGAATGTGAATCTGGCCTGTCCCCTGGATAACAAAAGAAACACACCAGGGAAAGTTTCCATCTCACTTTTATATTTAGGAAATAAATCACACTTTGAGCACAAAACACATAAAAAGTTGACAAATCTAGTCTAAGCATTAATAATTATTTTTAAGTCCCATAAATCCTAGGTTACTTTATAGTAGGGCTGTAGGAATCCTCTTTTTTTAAAGATATTTTATTTTTGTCCAGTAAAATGGGTCATTAGTTATATAGAGTCTTTATAGTTTTCAATTTTAAAAGCTGTGTGTTTTTATAATGCTAGTTTGCTTGCTAATTCAAAATATTAAGATAATTCAGCTCTGATTTTTTTTTCTTAGTTCAATGTGTCTGGAAACAAGAAACCATATTACCTTATCACTGGGAATTTATAGGTAACTTAAATCCAATTTAAAAGAAAGGAAGAAAATGGATGAAAACATTGCAAAACTACTGAAAACTATTGCTCCTGAAACATTCAGCTTTTACATTAAATTATTACCAGTGTAGACATTGCTACAAGCACAAGCATACACCGAGTGGGCTAATGATGATAAGGCTTGCCAACTTGAATCCCGATTGCTGGTTGTATTTTTCAATCTCTTTAAAGAAATGTTCTTGGACTACTTAAATAATGAGGAACTAAGCAACATAGTCATTTCTTATGCTATGAACCAGAAACCGAAAGATCAAATGTGCTTTTGGAATGCAATCATTAAAACACATAAACATGGCAGCATGGATAGGAGGAGCCATTTTGTATGGAATAGTTGAAATTTCTTCATTATGTTTGAAAACCACCAATAAAGCCTTCTAATGAAAGCCTTTTCAAAATCCTCCATGACTAATTCAGTGTTGATGAAACAAACAGTGAAAGCAGAAGGCGAAGTGCTCCATCTAGAGTACAAAGGAACTAAGTTTAAAAACACTGGGAGACTTCCCCTAGGATCTGGCTCTCTCAAAATTACCCTTCATATGAGAAACAGACAGAATGAGATGAAACATTATTCTCATCGCTTGCAAAAGTAAATTGCTTCTCAACTTGCTCTGTTTCTCACATTTATCAAGCTAATCATAACATTGAGATAATTTAGGCAAACCCCTAGATTGATTAAATAAATTGTCAGGTCACCTGAAAATACCAAAGTAGTAAATGTGGCATCAGTTTCTTAATTATGGCTTGACACAATATATCTAAAATATTCTTTTTCTTCCATTATTTGTGTAGCATTGATTGGATTTCAAATATTGAATATAGTAGCGTCCCCTATATTTGTCCTCCGGAAGGTTATGCTCATAGTAGAATGTTTTGTTTTGTTGATATTAATGCCCATTTTTTCTTTTCCAGGCAATAATAAGGGAATCATCATTTATCCTGAAGCTAATAATGAAGTGGAGCTTCAGAGCCTTTTACTTTCAATGGAGTGTCATTGTAGTGACCATGGACATATATGAAGTCTTTCTAAATTAAATTTGAGTTGAGGACCCTTTTATGGGATGTATTTAGGTGATTCACCAGCCCTCATCGTAATAGTCCTACCCACCAAAATGTAGCAGAAGATACCCTGCCGCAGAAGTATTTGGATAACAGAAGATGTGGTGGTCAATTTTCAGTGTCAGCTTTACTGAATTAAGGATTACCTGGAGAACTGGTAAAGAATTATTTCTGGGTGTATCTGTGAGGGCATTTCCAGAGGAGATTGAAGTGTGAGTCAGTGGACTGAGTGGGGAAGATGTCCCCTCAATGCAGGCAGGCACTATCCAATCATCTAGGGCCCTCGAAAGAACAAAAAGGTGATTTCTCTCTCTTTTTTGGAGCTGGGGTTCACTTTTCTGTTATCATTGGACATCAGAACAGCAGGCACTCTGGCTTTTGGACTCCAGGACTTAAACAAGTGGCCCCTGGGCTCTCTGACCTTGAACTGAACTTACACCATTGGCTTCACAGTTTCTGAGGCCTTTGGACTTGAACTGAGCCATGCTACCAGCTTCCCTGGGTCTCTAGCTTGCAGTTGACCTGTCCTGGGACTTCTCAGCCTCCATAATTCCATGAGCCAATTCTCCTAATAAATCCTCTCTCATCTTTCTCTGTATATATCCTGTTGGTTCTGTCTCTCTGGAGAACCCTGATGAATACAGAGGAGAAACAAGGTTTAAAATGAGCTGAAGCAGGCCAGCTGCAGTGGCTCACTGTAACCGCAGCACTGTGGGAGTCTGAGGCAGGCGGATCACGAGGTCAGGAGTTTGAGATCAGCCTGGCCAATACAGTGAAAACCTATCTCTACTAAAAATAAAAAAATTAGCCGGGTGTGGTGGTGCATGCCTGTAATCCCAGCTACTGGGGAGTATCAGGCAGGAAAATTGCTTGAATCTGGGAGGCGGAAGTTGCAGTGAGCCAAGATTGTGCCACTGCACTCCAGCCTGGGTGACAGAGTAAGACTCTGTCTCAAAAGAAAAAAAAAAAAAGAGCTGAGGCAAAAGCGAAGTTCATCCTGAAAAAAATCTTCCAAATCTTACAGCATATCTATATCTGATTTGAAAAAAGAGTGTATATATGATATTTATTAGAATTTGTCCCAAATTTGATGACAGTCATAAAAGTTTACATCAGAGGTACCCAAAACAAGTTTGAATCTGAAAGAACCATTTCCAAATGATCAATAATAAAAAAAAATTCATTACTCATGTTAGAGGAAAAACAATCTATTAACAAATTGTTGTATAAAAAGGTTATCAAAGAGCATGTTGGTAAAAAATATAAGAAATAAAAACATGAAAGAAGCATAGGAGGTCATTAATTTATAAAATGTTGTATTGTTGTTTTTGTGGAATGTTTATTTGTTGACTTTAGAAATTTATTCTTTCTTGTGCATTTTTCTTATTCTAGTAACATTAACCTTGTAATTTTGCATTCTTCTTCTAAAAAAGAAAACCCAAGCCATCTGCCCTATCAATAATTCTTATAATGTCTGGAAATAGTTTACAATGAGTGGAATACTCATGCTTCTAGCTTATTTTCCCCTTTTTAAATTAGAGCTAATTTTTAGTCATTTCTTTCTTTATTATATTATTTCAGAAAAAGAGGCCTCAAACTCTCCAGAAATCAATTTAGCTATTTGTTAATAGATATGCTAAGAAGAAAAGCCATAAAAACGATAGTCTTCTAAACTTGTTTACCCCAGATTTCCTCCTCTCACTAAGTAAAGAACCAGATTCCTTTCTCTAAAGCTGGTCCAGGATTTTAGGAAGACTACTTCCAGTAGGACTACATCTGATAACCAGGGATTCTGACTGAAAACAGTTTAATACTGAAAACATAAAGATTCTTAAATGTTTAGTCTTTTTAGTCTTGCATCATTTATTATAATTTGGAAAGTAGCCGTAGCATGATCCCAACTTCTGAAATTTGGCTGGTAGTCTCCATTGTAAGAGGTTGCAATATATATATATATTTTTAACTGAGATAAGAATCTTGCTTTGTTGCCCAGGCTGGTCTCAAGGGATCCTCCCACTTCAGCCTCCCAAAGTGCTGGGATTATAGGCATAAGCCACCATGCCCAGCTACAAATTGTTAAAAATATATGATGTGATATTCAACAATCAGGAATGGTAGTAACAGATGGAATTATTGTAGGAATAAAATGGGTTGGGAAATATTTATTTCTTTTTTAAAAAAAACCTCTAAAATATTTTTCATAAACCAAAACCTTCTATGAGCTCTATTTCCTCTTTGTGCAATAGCTGGGAACTGTGTTCAACTTGGAATTCCAGAAGGGCATAGTAAATGCCATGTTTCATCAACATAAATAATTAACTGGAGAAGGACATGAAATATTCATAGCTGAAAATTATTGAAGTAGACTGCAGAGGGGGAGAAAATATCTGTAAACTGAAGAAAAATGAATCATTTAGCTAATATTCAGCTTATGGCATTTTATTTATTTATTTATTATGAAACTAATTAATGCCTACTCCTTTTGGACCAATGACAAGTGGTGGGTGTGCTAGGCCAAAGCACAATTGGACCATATTAGATTTATGGTTTGAAACTATAAGGGATTTGATGTTTTGTGAGTATTCTGGCAGAAGGTATGCATCAGGGGTAGGAGAAAAGGGAGTCTGAAGCCCATTCCAATAATAAGGAAACTGCTATTTTGGGAGTACGAACAATTGTTCAATTTAGTGTCACAACTTGCAAATGATTTATGCTATTGGAGGTTTTCACTTTTGTGGGAAGGGTTTATAGTGATGGGTTCTAGAAAACCTATTGAATAAATAAATATTCCCTGGCAGATGTTGCTTTTCTGCACCCAACCAATACTAATTGCAAAGCACAGAGTTTAGGGGATGCCTGTGGTGATATTAATTAACATTTTGAAACTTCATGTATGGGTGTCAATGAGGTGATAAACAACTACTGTTTACATGATGTAAAGTGGCTGAAAATGGGTCAAAAGAATTTCTGTGATATCATTTCTCTTGCCAGACATTGGGCCTGTATTTATAGATGTTCTTATTTGTATGAGACAAAAAGGGATTTTTTTTTCCCCTCTTAAAACCTATTTAGTAGTAGTCTGTGAGAGCGGCGATCATTTAGGAAGCAAAAGATACACTGCTTTTAAGTCCAGGAGCCTCGTTAGGATTTCAGAGGAAATGAAATGTGGTTTGATGGGAGACTGAACTAAACCTACCAGTGTAGAATTTCAGTGCTAACCCGCTCATTTTGCTGATGAGGTGATTTCAGGGCACACTCTAAAAGACTGCATTGTTGAGTGTGTGGCCCCAAGAACAATGAGGTACAAATTAGCTGTGTCCAATCACTCAGAAAACTTATCATCATCATCGGACTCTCTGACATGACCCTCTTGCCTTCTTTCCTTTTAGCTCGCAAAGTAATAGGATTGAGGAGCAGAATGAGAAACTTAGGGATCTGACACCAATTTCTCAAGAGGAAAAATGGGGCATTTTTTAACAGGAAAAAAAGATGGTGGTTTAAAACTGTATTTGCTATAGATAACAGGTATACTTTAAAGCATTTAAAAGTGAACTAGTTTAACTCTTTTAACTCTTCCAAAACACCCAGACATTTGCATATAAGCTGTTTCTTTATCACAATGCGCTCTTCATTCTGTTATTACGGATACATGTTAGTCACAATAGAATCTATAAACTTCAATTAGCCATGATACTACACCCCAAATGAAATTTACAATGCAGTGTACACATGATGAACAACCTAGGGAATAATTTGGGCATTCCTGGAAATAGCAGTTTGTAGGCATATGCAATGCTGTTTTATGCATTGAGTTTACATTTTAGTACAGGAACACCTTATGCATTGGAATCACCAGAGAATGAATTCGCCAGAAGAGATTTTTTTTTTTTTTTTGGCTAAGTTTACCACTGTTTTTCCAAAAAGTACCTCACACCTTCAAGGTATCTCTAATACTTTTGCTAAGATTATAATTTGAGAATAAAATTAGGAAAAAAAAATCTCTATGATGACTAAGGTTAGACAACTATTACAAAAACCTATCTTATTGATAATTTATGAGACTGAAGACATTTAAAGCCACTCATATTCTAATTATAGTTATTATTTATTCATGTAGTTATTCATTAATCAAGTATTCATTAAACCCACAGTATGGCTCAAGCATTTGGCTAGGCATCTTATAAAAGAATGGTTGTATTACTTTTTTAAAGTTCTAGCCTACCATAGCATCGCACCCAATCTGCAGAAATACTGCTAACCCAAAGCAGAAAGTTATCAGAGATGAGAAACGCCAACAAAGTGAGTAAGAATTTAATAGTACATTGCCAAGGCTGTCTAAAGGAGAAGGGGTTTCTACATTTCAGCCTACCTTCTGGCAAAATAATGATGGTAACCACAAGCTAACATTTATTTAATATGAGCTGTGTGTTAATATATTTAATCCTCCAATCAGTCTTGCAAAGTTACTATTCCCACTTCTTGAGTGAAGAAACTGAAGCTAAACAGTTTAATGAATTTGCTCAAGCTCACATAAAGAAAGTTTGGAGCCAGAATTTGAATCTAGGTCTTTTTTATTTTAAAGCCCTCTACTTTCACATAATGTGTGTGTATATTATATTTATTATATTATATTAATGTATAATGGCTTGATGACATTAGTTGTTAACCATCCTTCAACTCTTATACGATGTTTATTGAACATACCTTTCTAATTTACTTAGAACTAACATTAAATACTTTCCTTGCATAGAGAGAGTATTCCCCCAATGATTTTGAATGGTTGATTCTCTTGGACATTATATATTTAAAAATTGTTATTAAACAGTTTTGTATTGGGATTTATACTGTCTCCTCTTATGAATTTGACTAATATGAATTAGCCTTTTCCATACAAGCATCACTTCTGAACACATTTACAAATTGGTTTATTTGGTCTACAGAACTCAGGACCAGATCTAGACCAACGTATTTTGAGTATCTAAGCAATATCTACCTTATGATTATCTGTATTCTCAGAAATAATATAGTAGTTTTATTTTTTGTTAATAATATCAAATTCACAAAAAAAGTTTCAAGTGTAGAAAGTTTTTACCTGAACCATTTGAGGGTAAGTTGTCAACATGATATCTTATTATTTGTTGCGGAAAGACAAATACTTTTGGTTAGTCTTAGGTCATTCTCTTCTATAACATAATCTATAGTCCAATGATGAAAATTAGGAAAGTAACATTACTCCCATATAATGCTCAAACCAAATTCACACTTCTCCAATTATCCCAATAATGTTCACTACAGCAAAAGGCCCCAGTCCAGAACTACGCTGGGCATTTAGCTGTCACGTCTTAGTCTTCACCATTGTAGATCGGTTCCTCCCTCTTTCATTGGCTTTCATTATCTTAACTTTCCGAAATAACTTCAGGCCTAGTCATTTTGTATGATGTCCCTGAAATTGGGTTTGTTTGATATTTTCTCACAATTAGATTCAATGTTTGCTTATTTTAAAGGAATATCACACAAGTGATGCTGTGTTCCTCTTACTGCATTCTATCAGGTGGAATGTGGTTTCTATACATGTAATTTTTGGTCATGTTAAATTCGATGACTTTAGTATGCTGGTGTCTATCAGGGTCCTCCTTGGTGAAATTACCCTCTTTTGTTAATTAATAAATATTCTGGGGGGAAGTACTTTGAAAATATATAAATATCCATTTCTCATCAAACTGTCATAGATCTTTTATTTATTTATTTATTTATTTATTTATTTATTTATTGTATTTTTGACATGGAGTCTCACTCTGTTTCCCAGGCTGGAGTGCATGGTAAGATCTTGGCTCACTGCAACCTCCGCCTCCTGGGTTTAAGTGACTCTTGCGCCTCAGTCTCCTGAGTAGCTGGGTTTATAGGCGTGCAACACCATGTCTGGCTAATTTTTTATATTTTTGTTAGAGACAGTATTTCGTCATGTTGGCCAGGCTGGTCGCGAACTCCTGACCTCAGGTGATCTGCCTGCCTTGGCCTTTCAAAGTGGTGGGATTACAGGCATGAGCCACCACACGCAGCCTATTTATTTATATTACTATAGACTCAGGCACTCTTAGCATATTCAATGTAATATATTTACTATTGCTTACTTTGGTGTTCAAATTGTCTAGGATTTCACCAGTAGGAACCTCTTCAGTTTGGCTGCTTTGCCCTTTTGACGTATCTCCATACTTCTGTGAGCACTTAATTTGTGGTACGATAAACTATTCCAGAATCACCTTTTACTTTTTTCTGCCACAGCCCTGGATCCATCCATTGTTCCATGAAACCCTTGTTTCAGTATAGAATGTAATTTAGGTTTGGGCATTAGCTGTGCTATTTGCTGCTAAGGTATCATCACTCCCAGGACCTTTCTGGGGCTATAAGTAGGGTATACATTCATGTTTATGTGTGTTGTGATGATCCTTTGATGTATGAAGAGCACTAAGGTGTGATAAACAATTATTCAAAGACTAGTACACCCACAAAAATTAAAAATTAAAAAATTAAAAACAAAAATCACTAGTCTTGGTGTTGCTGTAGAGATAGTAGATGGAATTAAAGTCCACAATGAATGGACTTTAAGTAATACAAAGATTATCCCAGATATTGAATTTGCTTGATTGAGTCAATTAAAAGACCTCAAATATGGAACTAAGCCTTTCTTGAAAAAGTTCTGCTTCTGAAAAGCAGCTTCAGCCTGTGCCTGAGAATTCCAGCCTGTCCTTTCTGATGGCCTACCCTACAGATTTTAGACTTACCTAGTTAGACCCCACAATCACATAAGCCAATTCCTTTCAATAAACCTCTTACTATAGACCTCTTATATACATGTCATGAGTCATATCAAAATTTCAAATTCTAATCCAACACCTGGTTTTACCCCTTTCATTTGTAATTATTTTCTCTGATAGTGAAAAATATGATTTCTATTATCCTTAATGTGATTACTTATGGGATCAATTCCCATGAGTGTGTCCAATTTTCCATCACTGCTGTCAACTTCTTCTCCCTAATGGGGTCACAAGCTTACCTCACTCTGGCTGTCACAACCCGAGCCAGGTTGCCCAACTGTATGGATGCTTTCTTCAATCTTCATATGCACCCACACTGCCCTCCTTTCTAGATGGACACCCTCCTCACTCTGCTTATTTTCTGACATCCTGTGTTGGCCACTCTCGTGTACTGAAACATTCTTCATCCCACTCAGTATGGGAAAGTCTGTCTCAGACTATTTTCCTTGCACAAAAATCTCTCCTTACTCATCACAGGCTCAGACACCCTGGACTCATTTTCCATATGAGTGGATGCCCTTCTGATCTACACTTGCATGTACTGCTCTGGGTCACTGCACTTCCCTCTTACCTCATCCACCTGTAACAAACAGTCATGTACCTTATGGAGCCTCATCAAATGCTTCTTGGACTACATCATTCAGGAAAGGAAAGGAAGAGGAAGGGAATGTGTGGCAGCAGATATTGCCTAGGCCAGTGGTTCTCAACCTGGAACAATTTTACCTCCCAGGGGTCATTTAGCAATTTGTGGAGACATTTTTGGTTGTCAGAACTAAGAGGCTGTTATTGACTTCTCATAGATGTGGGCCAGGGATGCTGCTAAACATTCTGCATGCACAGGACAGACCTCACAACAAAGAACTATTGACCCAAAAAGTCAACTGTCCCAAGGTCGGGAAACCCTGCTGTAGGTGTTCTGAGAGCACCAAAAACTCTTAATTTTCAAATGCACTTCAGGCTTTTGGTTTTCTATTGAATCACACTTTCATAAAGAGTCATCTTTTTCTGATGATAACCAATACAGATTGACAGATATTCAACTGTGAATCAAATTAAATTATTTTGTTCCTCCAAAAAAAAAAATTTAAAAGTACATTTTATTAGATCAGCTATCCAAACAGATGGATGAGAAGCAGAGACTCTCAAAATTTCATTTAGATTCAAGTGCTGGTGAGTCAGCAAGATTCCTACAAATTGCATCTCACGAGTAGATTGGTTAAATTTTAAATGGTCACATGCAAAACATGCCCTCTAGTAACTGCAGAACTGAACTCATGGGTACTGGATGTGAAAATGCCAAGATGATACCATATGCTGCACTATGAAAAGTGGGATGAGAAGAAGAAACAATGATATGAAACAGTGGCCCTCAAAGTATGTTCTGTGGACCAGCAGCATCAGCATCATCTGGGAGCTAAAAAACAGTCTCAACAGCCAGCTCGCAGCCCACATCACCTGAATTAGGACTTCTAGAAGGAGGGCACAGAAATATGTATTTGAATAAACTTTCAGTAATTACAATACTCATAAAAGGTTAAAAACCACAGGATAAGGAGCATTAGTCTGAGAAACATCAACATTTTCTAATCTGTGAAGTGGAGATCAATTATATCTTCTCTGCTTATATTACAGAATCATCAAAATTATTATGAGGCCATTGATTATATGAGGTAGAATAATACCGTGTTATGACACAGCATTGTCACTAGGCTCAATTGTATTAGAAAACATGTATGTATTTATCTTCTCCATCAGTCATTTCTGCTGATTATATACTTGCTTAGCAAGTATATTGCAGAAAAGCACAAGCTTTGTGTCAAGTACAGCAGCGTCTAAATCTGTTTCTTTCTAGCCATGTGAAAATCCAGTTAACCCCTCTGATCCTCTGTTTTCATGTTTATAAAGTTTTCCTGTTTAGCAAAAACAACTTTCTTGTTTGGTCAGATGGCAATATAGTAAGAATACATATCTGTTATGATTTGGGATCTGGAATTAGGTATAAAAATTTTTAGCTTAAAAAAAAATTTTTTAGCTTAGCATGGTTTTTACTTTTGCATTATTCGTGCATTAAGCAATCAAATACATAAAAAATGTTAGAATACTTTTTAAAGGAAAAGCCAACTCATGTTAAATATTAGTTTGAGATCCTCCCTAATCTAGTGAGCCACACATACTTGAGCTTTGTCACAAGTATTTGAAAGCCTCTGTGGTTGCCAATTACATCTAAATTCTCTGCAGGGTTCTGGAGGTCCTAAGTTGTTGAAAGCCTGCTTAATAATAATGAGAGTCATGATTCTTATATATATAAATATATTAATAATATTACATATATTAATAATATTACATATATTATATATTCATAATTCTTATACTTAGGTTATCCTCAGCAAACTTATGCAGGAACAGAAAACCAAACACCATATGTTCTCACTTATAATTGGGAGCTGAACAAAGAAAACACATGGACACCTGGACACGGGGCGGGGGAATCATCATGCACTGCGGCCTGTCGGGGGGTGGGGTGGGAGAGGAAAGTATTAGGAAAAAGAGAGAATACATGCTAGGCTTAATACCTAGGTGATGGGTTGATAGGTGCACCAAGCCACTATGCTACACGTTTACCTATGTAACAAACTTGCACATCCTGCACATATAACCTGGAACTTAAAAATAAAAACTAAAAAAAAATTTAAAGCCTCTGTGCCCCACTGCAGACTTTCTGCATAAGAATTTGTGGAGGCTGGGCTAAGGTATCTATAGAAACAGTGAGCCCACCTGGGCTTCTATTACATATAGATGTCCAAATCAATGTGATACATGGTTGAGAAAATGATGAATTTTTATGGTTGCTTTTATTTTTAAAAATTTTCTATTTTGATATAATTATAGATTAGTTGTTGTTTTAGAAATAATAGAGGGAGAGCTCATACACACTTCACTCAGTTTCCCCCAAAGATAGAATCTTGCATAACTACAGTATAATACCACAACCAGGAAATTGAAATTGGTGCAATTCATGAACTTTAATCACATTTCACCAGTTTTTATACACTCACTCATTTATTCGTGTATGTGTTTATACATGTTTTGTGTAATTGATCACATCTGTAGATTCACGTGACCTCCACCAAGGTCAAGACACAGGATTACTCTCTCACAAAGGTCCTTTGTAGCCTCGAATATCTCTCTTCTTCCCCACTCCAAAAATACTAGCAATCAGTCATCTGTTTTCTCTATTATAATTTTGTAATTTCACAAATATTAAACGGAATCATGTAGTGTGCAACCTTTTGACATTGTCTTTTTTTCACTCAGCATTATGCCGCTGAGATCCATCCACATTTTGCATGTATCAATACTTTGTTCCTTTTTGTTGCTTAATAGTGTTTCATGGTAGGGAAGTCCCGCAGTTTGTGTGACCATTGACGCACTGAAGAACATCTAAGTTGTTTCCACTTGGGATGCTGAGGAATAATCCTGTTATGAACATTGGTGTACATGTTTATGAAAACATAGTTTTAATTGCTTTGTGATAAATACACAAGTGAAATTACTGGGTCATATAGGAAGAACATGTTTATTTTTATTAGAAACTTCCAGACTCTTCCAGAATGGCTATACCATTTTACATTCCCACTAACAATATACAAGTGATCCAGTTTCTCCACATCCTCACCAACATTTGATATTATCCATATTTTTTATTTTAGTCATTAGGATAGGTGTGTAGTGATATCTTTATGTTTTTAATTTGCATTTCCCTAAAGACTAATGGTGGTGAGTATCTTTTCATGTGCTTATTTGCCATCTATATATCTTATTCAGTGAAATGTCTTATGTCCTTTGTATTCTAATTGGAATATTGGGTTTTCTGTAACTGTTAAGTATGAGAATGTTTTATATATTATAGACACTAGTCCTTTGTCTGATATATAGTTTGCAATATTTTCTCCATATTTGTAACTTGTTTTTGCCTGCTTCTCAGTCTTTTGCCAAGTAAAACACTTTTAAAAATGAGATCAAATTTATGATTTTTCCTTTTATGAGTCACATTTTTGATGTCAAGTTTAAAAACACTTTGTCTGTCCTAGCTCCTCAAAGATTATGTTATACATATGCATATTTGAGAGTTTTATAGTCTTACAATTTGCATTTAGGTTTGTGCTTCATTTTGAATTAATTTTTGCTTATGGATGTCCAATCGCTTCAGCATCAATTGTTGAAGAAACTATCCTTCCCGTATTGAATCACTTTTGGATCTTGGTCAGAAACAGTTGGACTATTCTATGTGCTTTTTCTGGGTTCTCTATTCTGTCCTATTGATGTCTGACTTGCATTTAAGTCTTTGATCCCTAAGTCTGTGTCTCTTGTATTAAATCTGTGTCCCTTCTCTAATACTATATAATCTTGATGACTTAGCTTTATAAGTCTTGAAATCAATTAGATTCATTCATTCCATTTCATTATGCTTTTTCAAAATATTTTGTCTGCTGTAGGCTTTGTGTCTTTCCATATACATATGATGATAAGTGTCCATTTCTACAAAGTTTCATTAGGGTTTTGATGGAAATTATATTAATCCTATAAGTCCATTTGGGTAGCATTGACATCTTTATAATGTTGAGCCTTACAATTCATGAATATAGTATGTCTCTCCATATATTTAGATCTTCCTGGTTCTCCTTCATCAGTGTCTTGTAATTTTTAAGTTATAGATCCTGCATAGGCTTTGTTAGATTTTTGCTTACTTTATTTGAAACAATTGTAATTCATATAGTGTTTTAAATTTCTGTTTCCACATGTACTTTTTTGGTATTGAAAAATCTGATTAATTTTTGTTTAAGTGTGTTGATCTTGTATCCTGTGACATTTCTGAATATACTTACTAGTTTTATATTATATTTAAGTGAATTAGTTGGGATTTTCTATGTAGACAACCATGTTATCTGCAAATAAGGACAGTTTTATTTCTTCTTTTCTAATCTAGGCATTCTTGTTTCCTTTTCTTGACTTACTGTGCCAGGTAGAACTCATAGCATTTTGTTGAATAATAGTGGTGAGTGTGGATATACTTGTTTTGCTCTCAGTCTTAGGGGAAAATGATTCAATCTTTCATACCTTTCACTAAGCTTGATATTACCTGTTGGCTTTTTGTAGGTGCTATTTATTAAGTTGAGGAATTTCTTCTCTATTCCTACTTTTCTTAGAGTTTTAATCATGAATGGGTGTAGGATTTTATCCAATGTTTTTCTTTATTAATAAGATTTTTATTTTTATCCTGTTGATAATGATGAATTCATAAGGCTCAAAAATTTTCTCAATCTTACTGTATTCTTAAAAAGAAGAAATGACGGTATTTTAATTATTCAGATAAGTGTGTTATATCATCTCTTTCACCAGTATTTGGGAAGAAAAAGAATATTGCTGAACCAAATATGAAATTACATATAGAGAAGTTAGGTTCTTATAATATAAACATAACCAATAAATGTAGAGGACTTCTGAAAGAGTACAGTGAAATAGTAAGATGTTTTGCTATAAAATTCTCTCCTTCGCAAGTGAAAATCAGTCTAACAACTTTATGATCTTATGAGGGCATATTCTCTCTCTTATAAACAAGTTATCAGCAAAACATTTTTTTTGGCTAGCATAAAATCATGAACTATGTTATGGCATATATGCAACAGATACTGTTTTTAAGTACTCTGCACATCAGTAAATTTTTGCTTAAGTTAATTCTTCTCTGCTTAATGGCTTGTGTAACTGATGGTGGTTGTCTTGTTGGAGACTCTAATGTATTAGAATAGTGTTGAATCTGAAAAAAATAAATCATATTCCTGTGCAAATTGTGCATATATGCATATACACAAAGAGTTGTGTATAAATACAACATTTTCTTTATATTATATACTATATACTTATATACTATATATTAATATTTACTGTATAAATACATCACTTTACTTACACAACTAAATGACTCAGATGCTCTGAGTATAAACAAATCAAGGAGCCAAGTAAATTAAATACTTTGGAAAATTGCACTATCATGTTTGGGCAACTAAATTCAATTTATGTGCTGAATTAGCAATTCACTGCTTGACTGGAAAATTTAAGACTGGCAGTAAGCAAAGAATCTAGAGGAGTGCATTTGTCCTGCACTCATGGTCCTTAGTAAAGGAGATAAGGCTTTTTAATTGGTAGACATAATTATCTTCAAAAAATCCTTCAACCTTCTATTTCAGTTTCCTAGGACTTTAATAATACTGTAAACTGGGTAACTTAAACCAATAAAAACTTATTCTCTCACAATTATAGAGGTTAGAAGCATGAAATAGAAGTGTCAGCAGGGCCATACTCTCTGAAGGCTCTAAGGAAGAATCCTTTATTGTCTTTTGCCAGTTTCTGGTGGTTGCCAGCAACCCTTGTCATTCCTTGGTTTGTAGATACATAACTTCAACCTCTACCTCCATTGTCACTTGGCCTTATTCCCTGGGTCTTCACATGTCCTTCTCCATCTGAGTCTCTCCAGATTTCTCTTCTATAAGTCATTGGATTTGGGGCCAACCCTAATTCATCATGAGCTCGTCTTTACTGATTACATCTGCAAAGATTCTACTTTCCAACAAGGTCACATTCTAAGTTCTAAGTTCTAAGAATACATAAACTGGGTGGTGGGGGAGTCACTATTTAATCTGGACTCATTCCCATCTTGTTTTGGGGTGCATTCACATTCAGCTTCCTATTGCTTGCCCTTATACAATGAGCATTTTACTGAAGAAGCAGCTTGTGGGTAACATGTCACTCTTTGGTTGCTTTCACAGCGTGAACCTCTGCAGTGACATGTTTCTGAGTGTAAGTTCCCTCCTCTCAGGATACTTTCTCTTCAGCTAAGAACAAGTTTACTTTCTAAATCAGAATGCAGTTTCCCTAACTTTGCACTGTTAAGGGATGCTTTCATTTCCACCCCCAACCCCATCAGCCTATTGTTTTTTAAAAAATTGTGTATTGAATGAATCACAATTAATTAAATTTCTCATGGAATTAACCAGTTACCATTTAATAGAATTCCTTATAAACAATAATATTTGACAATTAGCCTATAGTAATAGTTTTGCCATATATGCAAGCATGATTTTAGTTAGGCATTCTGAAATTCTGCAGATAATTAACAAGCCATTATTACTATCTATCTTGACCTCCACAGTGTTAATCACCATTCTAGGGATTAATAATAAAGAGTGTAGACTTGTGAAAGTAGTAGTTACATTTTCTACCCTTTGAATGGACAATAATTCAATGAAATACAACTCACTTTTCATCATCTCTTCTTACAAATATTACAGTGAGGGACTATTACTAAGACATAACAACAGATTAGGTAGAAAACACACGCAGAAAAAGCTTCTTTTTTTCTTCTTCAGATTTGGGATAGGGAGATGGGTGGGTGGATGAAGAAAGATACAGGAGTTCAAAAGGCCAATGAAAGATATAATACCAAAGAATGGGGAAATGTTACTTCTTTTATAAAACAGAATACATAGAGACAATAGTTTACATTTATCTAGACATATTAACTTAAAATACTTTCAAATGTTATTTTGTTTGATAATGCCAAACTTTGGTGTATGGAAGACAGGTGTTATTTTCCATAATTTCACAGATAGGAAAACTGAAGTTTGTTGGGGTTAAGAGACACACTCCTCAGCCAGCAGAACTGGAATTGTAATCATTAACATTCACATCCACTGTTTTTTCATCACTACAGTTAACTCTCAGCTGATAGCAATTTCTAAAGCATTCTCCATCACATTTTGAACACTGCTATGGGTCAAAATAGGACGATAAAGTTGAAATTAAGAGAATCTAAGTTCTAATTTTAGCAGTTATCTGATCTTAGACATTTGTAAACTGGTGCAATAATGCTTGCCTTACTTCCCTCAGGGGCTGAGAGAATGAAGCAGACAGAAAAGCAGGAGGAGACACTATGTGGGCTGGAAGAGAAGTGGGAGTGTGTGCATGAGCGACAACTTTGGGATTCCTGGTAGGCACAGCTCGGGACAGGGTTTTCTGAGGTTCCCTGTTTCCTTTTATAATAAATCTCCCTGCTTTTAAACTTAAGTTAAATAGTTTTGTGTTGTCATTGTTGGTCTCTATTAACAACATATCATGTTCCAAAGATACCAAGTTTTCCAGTTAGGAAGGAAGACCAACAGTAAGCAAGTAATTCCATCAATGTATAACAAGAGTAGGGGAATGACCAAAGATGAATAGGATTTTAAGGTGATATTATTGAGTCAGATATGGTGGCACATGTCTATAGTTCCAGCTACTTGGGAGGCTGAGGCAGGTGAATGACTTGAGCCCAGGACTTTGAGTCCAGCCTGAGCAACATAGCAAGACCCCATCTCTTAAAAAATAAGGCGCTATTTTTCATTTTTTTAGCATAATTTACTTTAAATCCATTAAAGTTCAGGATTCAACAGGAGTTTCAAATTGTGTGAGGAGGGGCTTCCTGTGAAGTCGAGATGGTTAGAAGAGAATAGCATTAAATATTAAGGTGCATTTTAATACATTTCCAATTTAACAGAGTTGGAAGTGACTTGTCCTCTTCCCCCTGCTCCATCCCCCCAACATCTTTGCTTGTTTACTTCCTTGGCATATACAGTATTGCAATTGATTTTATCTTGGAAGATATTTGGGAAAGGTAAAAATAAGTCCTCTCCTTTTTTTTTTAAACTGGAGGACACTTATTTTATTGTAAGAGGAAGGAAGAAGGAATATGTAGATGCCATACTTGTGTAAAGGTGTAACTCAATTAAAATATACCATCATAGTTTTTTTTAATCATTAGACATGTTAAAATGTTATCACCCTAAAATGTATTCATGATGAAACACAGTGGATGGATGGAACCCATCTGCGCAAAAGGCAATGTATTAAAAAGTTTTGAATCAAGGCTCCTTTGCCAGTGATAAAAAAATGACATTTTTACATGAGGCATAAAGCAACTAACAAATGAGGCTGTAATCATGGGATTATTAGCAAATAAAGTTGCTTGCATTTATAGAGCCATAGATCTGTTGGGAAACATCCATGTGGTAAGTTAAAAAGAGAATTCATATAAATTTATATAAAATTTCACAATGCGATGAATGATTTATTACAACTTTATTTGTATTAACCCAGATGGTGCACAATTTGGATATGTAACCCTACATATGAGAAATGCTTTATAAATGCCACATATTTCTGTTCTGCAGTGGTGACTGCATGCCAGGACAGCATTCTACTCCAGAAGGTCCTTGCCAACACAAATAAAGAAGGGAAATGACATCTTACTTGTTCAAGAAACTGCAGTGCAAACAATAACAACAACCATGCAATCAGAGATGTGATTAAGCAGGAAGAATTCATTCTAAATGCCTGACCATGGTGAACTTACAAAATATGACTGTTGCCTCTCGCCCAGACAAAAAGAAACTTTGAAATGACTGTCCTCAACATTTCTGCTTTAACAGTTCTTTTATAACCATCTGCTTTCTACTATTTATTACCAGAAAGTACCAGAGTGATTCAGTCTCTTTGATGGTTTCCTTATGGACTTTCAAAGAAGGTGTGGGAGAAACTACTCTGGACTACTCAGTTTTAAATCCTTACATGGAAAGCTACGGTTTTCAAATGAAAAGACCTATTTCTCCATGTCTTTTATCTTTTTTAAGGAATTCTTAACATAGACCTTCAAGGTGCCTGTGAATCCCATGTGACATGGTTTGGCTGTGTCCCCATCTAAATCTCATCTTGAATTGTAACTCCCACTATTCCCACGTGTCATGAGAGGAACACTATGGGAGGTGATTAAATTATGGGGGCAGGTCTTTCCTGTGCTGTTCTTGTGATAGTGAATGAGTCTCACAGGATCTGATGATTTTAAAAACAGGAGTTTCCCTCCACAAGCTCTCTCTTTTTCTGCCGGGTAAGACATGACTTGCTCCTCCCTGCCTTCCACCATGATTGTGAGGTCTCCCCAGCCACGTGGAACTCTAAGTCCATTAAACTTCTTTCTTTTGCAAATTGCCCAGTCTCAGGTATATCTTTATGAGCAGCATGAAAACAGACCAGTACACTGTGAATAGATATTAAATGTGCATACATACATCTTTTTACTGAGTAGGTTCAGAAAAATAAGTGACAATATTGATGTGCCTAAGTTTCTCCATGTAAAGAAATAGGAGGCTACAATTATCTGTTTTTTAAGATTTGTATACTGCTTATGTGCTTGAAGCATTTTCTTATATTGGGAGCTTTTCTATCCTGAAAAGAGATAGTTATTCCAGTAAACATATTTGAGAAAAAGATAATCAAATTGCTGAGTCAAGATTTAATTAATCAATCAAATATGGTAATTTACTGAATTCAACAGATGGCATCCATTAGCAAGTCAAAGAAAAACTAAATATGAAGAGGAAGACATTTGGAGAATGACAAAGTGTTTATGTTCATATATTTTATGCTAAATAAATTAAATCTTATGCCCAGTCTAGGAATGGAAAGTACAAAGAGAATAATCTTCCTTGTAGGGAGCATTTTTCTCATTCTGAAATATTCGTCCATCCACTTATCTTGATTGTTCTACCTTAGAATTGGGCTGAGTCATTTTGGCCAAATAAAAATGAAGGTAATTTGTTAAGAGAAATTCAAGTGAATCTCAAGTAACCTTTCAGTAGAGTAAAGATGAGAATAAAAAGCTATTTATGAAGTTTGGCCTCTGGGTATTCAATATAAAAAAAAGATAGGTAGATAACAATTTAAGAGATTAAAGATATGGGCACAATGATGAAAACAAACCCAAATTCTGTTCCATTGTTTTCCTGCCTGGCTTTGTTTCCCAAGTCCTTCACAACAAATTACCACAAATGTGGTGTTTTAAAACAACAGAAATTTATTCCTATACAGTTCTGGAGGTTTATATATCAATTCTACCTCAATAAAGCTAAAAGAGTAGTAAGGAATGATGAAAAATGCAGGTTTTAAAAACTACCCACTTCTGTATATCCTGAAGGGATGATACAGTAACCCTACACAGCTGGACAGCTATTTTGAGCTTTATAGTTAAATTAACCACAAAGGCTTACATTTCTTATTTAAAATACAGTTTTTTAAACACAGAACTCTAAAACTGTTTTAATAAGTTAAAACTAAATTCAATAATATCCATGTTAAATATCAAGTGGAAAGATATCACTGAGTAGTAATATTGATATAACAATCAATATGTGAAGCAGACATAAATGAGTTTGAAATAATAAAAAATCTTCAATAATTTAATGTCAAATTTCAATAGAATTTATATCAAATTTTATAAGTAAAAGTATTTTATAAATTCTTTTTTTTTTTTTTTTTTTGAGACAGAGTCTCACTCTTTCTCCCAGGCAGGAGTGTAGTGGCATGCAACTTCTGCCTCCTAGGTTCAAGAATTCTCACGCCTCAGCTTCTGAATAGCTGGGACTAGAGGTGAGTGCCACCACACCCAACTAATTTTTGTATTTTTAGTAGAGACAGGATTTTGATTTGTATTGTTTGTTCTATAGATCAATGTGGGGTAAATACATATTTTATGATATTAAGTCTTCCACGAACACAGTATATTATCTTTGACAATCTAGGTTAACAGTAAGAGAAAGTAAAGACAATTAAAAAATAGCAACTTATTAGATATAGGTACCTTTACAAGTTTTTGAAACTAATTGATTAGGTTGCCTTCTTTCACATTTGACTTGAAAATCAGTAAGGATACCATCAAAATGTTTGAATTACTGTAGTATTTTATGGCAATAAATATAAAACTTTCAAGAAATTTACAAAAACTTTGAAATCATTAGTGAGTTTGCCAAGGTCATAGAATACAAGTAAATAGAGAAAAATCAATCATATTTCTGTATGCTAACAATTAACAATTGGGAATTTAATTTTGACACATGGTACTTTGATACTGATGCTAGGAAGAGAAAAGGCAAGAATGTATGGAAATAAATGAACACATAAATGAGAACAAACAAAAGCTATTCAATCAGAACTTGTTATAGCAAGGAAGTCAGACATCATTATTCTTGCCCAGCAGAGACTTAAAGGTAGACAGGAGGGTGAGAAAGCTATACAGTGAAAAAAGGAAGCTGTAAGTCTGGTGAAGCTAGAGGTGGGTTCACTGTAAGTGAGGCATCCTGTGTGATTGTTCAGAGAACACAGTTGGCTTTCTCTGATTGGTCCTGAATTGGAAGGCAGGGTAGTCATTGCCTAAGGCCTATTTTGGGCCCATGGCTGCTGAGACTATGGTCTGACTTCCTGGATTGGTAATGCAGAGGTTGTAAGTTAGAGTTCTATATTCATAAATAGTCATTGTCCATTTAAACTGGCCATTGTCCATTTGTATATTTAACCTCTCAGATGTCATATTAAAAGAAGAAACTGAAAACACTTCTCAACATATGAGAAGTCCTCAGCCAGATAAAGGGGCAGGGAAGGTATATTCTAGGTATATGATACAGCATATGCAAAAGCAGAGAATATGTCATAGGTCTTGAGAGATTATGAGCAGATTCTAGACACTGTGTAAATGGTACAGTGGTGAATTTACATAGCATATGCATTATAAAAATTTAACCAATTCTACATATTATTAGTATATAGCATTCATCTTTCCATACTTTCCTTTGTATTCTCCTTACTCCAAAATTAAAATTGCTGCCAGGGATGTCTACATTCTATTTTTATCCTCCTCCCTTATTGTTAGAATTAAAAGTATCAACAATTCTCTTGATACTCTTAATTCTAACAATACTGTCAATCACTTGAATTCATAGAAGTCCCTTCTCCTCTTTTCCCACAGGAATTATTTAGTCTACAGTAAGCTAGCTCAACTGTCAAATTCCAAAAGATCCATTAAATGTTCATTTGGTTCTCTGCAGCTTTAGTTTTTAGAATTTGATGGACAATAATCCGTTCTATTGTATATTTTCAAAAGCTGAATTTGGTTCTAAATCATCTGCCATTCTCTGCAATGAGGGACAGTTATAAAAACTGCTGGCTAGAAGAATTATTTATCATGAAAGGGTAGAATACTCATCATTTGGGGAGATTAACCATTGCCATTGCTTCTTTGTTACAGCTTTTGATATATTTCTATTTTGGTTTCTTCCCATGGTATATCTTTTACTTTTGAACCTCTTGTGACTCTTAAATTTTCCTGGAGAGTCTAACAATCTATTGAAAGTATGATCTCACTCATAGGCGGGTGTTGAACAATGAGAACACATGGACACAGGGAGGGGAGCACTACACACTGGGGTCAGTTGGGGGGAAATAGGGGAGGGACGGTGGGGGGTGGGGAGCTGGGGAGAGATAGCAAGGGGAGAAATGCCAGATGTAGGTGATGGGGAGGAAGGCAGCAAATCACACTGCCACGTGTGTTCCTATGCAACAATTTTGCATGTTCTTCACATGTACCCCAAAACCTAAAATGCAATAAAATAAATAAATGGGGGGGAAAAAAAGAAAGTATGAGAAAAGTGAATTGAAGTGGCCTTTTCTTTAGCCACTAAAGCTAAAGATGACAAGAAAAAAGAAGAGAGTAAAGGAAAAAAGAAGAAATAAAATTCTTCCCAATGATCACTTGAAATTTGAAAGACAATGATTTTTTTTGACTTATGTCACTCAAATATTGTTTCCCAGTTGTGTCTTCTAAGTTAGCTATTTAATAACTTTCCCCCTCACCTCCATGTTTAGAGGTACGCAATATGCAGTCATGCTTAGACCATTTTTTTAGGGTTATGTTATCCTAAACCAACCCTAGTCTTGAAGTGACACTGTGGCCTTGGGTCACTGGAGATTGTACCCTATGTTTTTTGTTCTGCCCAAAGATTGATCTGGCATATGTATTGATTTTCTGTAACACTATAGTATCAAGACCATAGTTGAGATTTCCCTGTGAAATCTCAGGGATTAACAACTTACAACTGCCACACCTTACACCTGTTTAGTGTCTTCCCAAGGTGGCTGACAGTGCTATTATAATGTCCATTCAGAGAAGGGATATGATTTTCACTTGTGGTCCTTACTAGGACAACAATTTAAAGATATTATTCTTTTACATCAGTGTTTACTGAGCTATTCACTTTTTCAGTAACCATATGGAGTATCACCAGGACAATCTGGGTTGAGTTAATTTCACCGTTTTGATTGATACAGTTTGACTCTGCAAACAAAAGGCAGAGTTTCCTGTTATCTTCCAGGTCTTGTTACTGATCTCCATGAGGACTTGCTTAACAAGAACATTCCTCTTTCCATGTTCACAGAAAATAATTTGTAGTTTCCTTATAATTAAAATCTATAGTCAGGGAACAGATTTTCTCATTGAAAGCTCTGCAGGAATAAGACTTTGCCTATGGTACATAACATAGGGACCAGGTTGTGTGGGACCTTTTCATGCTGAACAGCCCGCATGTTGGGGCACAGCGTCCCAAACATCTGAGTTGTAGAAGAGGACTCTGGCTTTTGCTTGCAGAATTATGAGTCTTGTTCTAATCTTTTCCCCAAAACTATAGAGCCTTTTGCCTTAGAGATTAATTAATGGCTTAATGTCTGAGATTACTGACATATAATCAGCTTTTAAACTTTTACCAATAAAGATTAAAACAACAAAAGCAACAACAAATATTTACATCAGGCCAAGACAACGGATAGTACTTACACACTGCAGTTATGTGCCTTTACATCTCTGGCACAATTATATTTTAAAGGGCAAGAATGTTTTCTATTCATCGTGGTGTTCCCAGAATTCAGCTCAAGTACAGAATAGACAATGAATAAATGCTTGCAGAATAAGTGAATGTTACAGTTTTGACCTCACAATTGGACTTCAACACCTACCTCTTTCCTTCTTTCATCCTTTCATTACTCAGGTTTTAGTAAGTCTACTCTCTTTTCTCTTAATTAGTTCCTTTTGTCCTGACTGCTATCACTTTCATTCAGACCCTCAATGTTTCGCCCTGTACTTTGACAAGAGCCTCTGACCCAGCTTCTCCGCATCTCGCCAGGTCAGGGCATCTTCCACAGTGCTCCAGTGCCTTACTCTGAGGAAAGTCTGAGCCTGATACTTCCGCTCTTAAAAACCTTTTGATTTTTTTACATGGTTAAAACAGTGATTTCAAACTTTTTTCTTCAGAATGCTAGGGTTTCTAAGTAGTGGCTTCAGCATTCCACATTTGATTTAGATTTTATTTTTTGAAACATCTATGCTTGATTATTGTAACAAGTGATGCCAGAGCTACCTCTTCTTGGAAGTTGGAAGGATTCCACCTTCTAAGTATAGCTAAAAACATCAAATATTATATCCAAAACAAACATAAGACTCTGAGGGGCAGAAAAGGTGGACAGACTCAGGACCTAGGACCCAAGGCATGACACAGTAGTGAGTTCCCTGGGATATCTTTTTCTCTCATATATTCTATACTTGGAGGAGAAGAAGCAGGTAACCTGGAAATGCCAAAAATGCACATACAAAAAGTTCTCAAACAAAGCTTGCTCTCCCTAGCTGTAGGGCCAAGAAATGGGCAGCCTTGGTAGAAAGAAAAGTTTAGATGATAACACATAGACTCCAGCAGACACCACAGCAGAAAACTGGTTCCTGCCCCATCCAGGCCAGGAAAGGCCAAGTGAGGAACATAGACATCAGTCCTCTAAGGCTGCTATAAGGCACCTAAATGCCCTGCTGGGGTGAGGCCAGAGAAGGCCACACAGGAAAGTAGGACTTTCACACCCACTGGGGATAACAAGACCTTCCCCCATGGTGTCAGTGGAGACCACATGGAAAATCTGTGTTCCCATCCCCAGTTGGGAGTAATGATGACCTTGCCCCTTTACCACTGGGGCACTGACCAAGGAGGCCTGGTGGAGAGTAGGGCTTCACCATTGCTCCGAGAACAAGGCCACTGCCCTCTCCTGTGGCATCAGTGAAAGCAGGTGGGGAAATCGTGAAGCACTCCTACCCTCCCAGTCAGCTCTCCATTGGTGGAGGTCTCATGGGGGAAACTCCCCCATGTACACTCGGAGGTAATGAGGAGACCCCATCTCAGGTGTCAATGAAGGCAGAGTGGGTAAAGTGGACTTCTCCTTTCACCTGGCAGTAATGGGGCAGAAGCTGCCTCCAGTCTTCCAGTGCTGGAGAAGTGCTGAAGGAAGTATAAAAAACAGGAGACTGAAATAATAGCTGGGGCCTATTACAACATATCCCAAATGTTCAGCCTTCAGTTGTAAATTATTTTTCATATGTCAAACTAGAAAGGTAGTGAAATGAATGAAAAATAAAAGACAATAAATAGATAATTCTGATTGCAGAGATGTTAGAATTATCTGACAAAACAGCCATTATAAAAATGCTTCTATGAGCAAGAACAAACATACCTGAAACCAACTAGAGATTTTAGAGCTAAAAATACAATAGTCACAATAAAAAAAAACCTCAGTGGATGGGCTCAATATCAGAATGGAATGGACAGAAGAAAGAATTACTGAACTTGAAGATAGAAGATAGAAATACAATGTATTAAAAGATAGATGCACAATCTGAACAACAACAACATAAAAAGTAGGCTGGGGGAAGAAGAGAACGAAGACTTGAGCACCCATGGGACAATAACAGAAGATCTGACTTTTGCTTCATCAGTGTCCCAAAAGGAAGAGAGAAAGAGGGTGGAACAAAAAAGCACACATATAACTAACAGCTGAAAATATGATAAAATACATAAGCCTATGGATTCAAAGAAGCCCCAACGTAAACCCAAAAAGACATACCCCAAGACACATTATGGTCAAATTTCTAAAAAGTAAAGACATACAAAAAAGTCTCTTGACAGCAGTGGGAGAGAAATGATCCCCTATCTACAGAGGAAAAAACAATTTTATTGACAGTGGATTTCTTTCCTGGAACCACATTTTTCAAGTGATAAAAAGAAGGAACTGTGTACCCGGATTTCTACATCAAACAAAAATGTCTTTCAGAAATGAAGTGGTAATATAGTCATTCTCAAATGAAGAAAAACTAAGAGAATTTGACATGAGTAGACTTACCCTAAAAGAATGGCTAAAGGATACTGCATAAACAAAAAGGCAATAATAAATCAAGAAATTTTGTAACATTAAGAGGAAAGAAAATGGTAAGCAAAAATATGTGTAAGTAAAATTGTGTTTTCCTTTTCTCTTTGGTTTTAAAGCAAGTATATCATAAATAAGGGAGCTTAAAAATGCAAAGGAAGATTCAGTTTCTACATTTCATTTGAGTTGGAAAAATGGTGACCGTTGTGTACTTTGTGTGTTGATTTACACAAATACACACACACATAAACACATACTATTACCTAAAGCAATAACAAATAAGCAAAAATACTATAGAAAAATCAAAATGGAATTCTCTAAATGGTACAAGCAACTCACCAGAAGTCAGGAAAAAAAATCAAAATAAAGAAACTAAAAACAGAGAACAAACAGTTAATGAAATACAAGACATCAGACTTAATCACTAACATTTAAATAATCACATTAAGTGCAAATAATCTAAAGAGATTAATTTAAAAAACAGAAGCTGGCAGCATGCTTTAGAAAACATGAAGACAGTGTGGTGCTTCCTCAAGGACCTAGAAATAGAAATTCCATTTGACCCAGCAATCCCATTACTGTGTATATACCCAAAGGATTCTTAATCATTCTATTATGAAGACACATGCACATGTATGTTCATAGTGGCACTGTTTACAATAGCAAAGACCTGGAACCAACCCAAATGCTCATCGACAATAGACTGGATAAGGAAAATGTGGCACATATACACCAGGGAATACTATGCAGCCATAAAAAACGATGAGTTCGTGTCCTTTGTAGGGACATGGATGAATCTGGAAACAATCATTCTCAGCAAACTGACACAAGAACAGAAAATCAAACACCACATGTTCTCACTCACAGGTGGGTGTTGAACAACGAGAACACATGGACACAGGGAGGGGAGCATCACACACTGGGGTCTATTGGGGGGGCAAAGGGAAGGACAGTGGGGGAGTGGAGAGGTCAGGGAGGGATAACATGGGGAGAAATGCCAGATGTAGGTGACAGGGGGATGGAGGCAGCAAACCATATTGCCATGTGTGTACCTATGCAACAATGCTGCATGATCTGTACATGTACCCCAGAACCTAAAGTACAATAAAAAAAAAAAGAAAACATGACCTTATAGTATTCATAAGAAACTGACTTCAAATGCAACCATATAGACAGATTGAAAGTAGAAGGATAAAAAAGTTATAATATGCAAATATTAATCAAAGGAAAGAAGAAGTGAGTATATCAATAATAGAAAAAGTAGGCTTCAGAGCAAAGAGAATTACCACAGACACAGAAAGGCATTATATAATGATAAAGGGATCAATCCATCAAAATCCATCAAGAAGACATGCAATCCTAAATGTGTGCACACCAAACAACAGAGTGGCAAAATATGTGAAGCAAAAATGGACAGAACTGTGAGAAGCTACTGACAAATTCACAATTGTAGCTAATGACTTTGATCTCTCTCTCTCTCCTTTTCTCAATATTGAGAGAACAACTAGACAAATTAGAAAGAATGTAAAAGAACTAAACAACACCATCAACCAATAGGATCTAATTGATATTTATAGACTATCCCACCCAATAACAACAGATATACATTCTTTTCAAGCATCTACAGAACATACACTAAGGTAGACCACAACCTGAATCATAAAACAGACTTTAACAAATTTAAAATAATTGGAAGTGTAATGGTCTAGAACTAGAAATAAATAAATAAAATAAAAAACAGGGAAATCTCCAAATGCATGAAAATTAAGCAGTACACACAAATAACCTGTGAGTCAAAGAGCAAGTTTCAAGGGGAAATTAACAAAAAAATTGGACTGAATGAAAATGCAAATACAGCATATTAAAATTGTGGGACACAGTGAAAGCAGTGCTATATAAATGTGTATATTGGAAAAGAGAAAAAGTCTTAAATAAATTATCTAAGATGCCACCCCAAGAATCTTGATAAAGAAAAGCAAAATAAATCCAAAATGAGCAGAGAGAAAAATATTATAAAAATAGAAATCTTGAAATTATAAACTGAAACAATAAGGCGAAAAGTTGGCTCTTAAAAAAGATTTATAAAGTTGACAAACCTCTAGGAAGACTGACAAAGGAAGAAACAAAGAAGACACAAATTACCAATATTAGAAATACAGGAGATATCACTACAAACCTTGCAAAGATGAAAAGAGTGCTAAAGAATGGTATGGACAACTGTACGTAAATGAATTTTACAAAGTAGATGAAAGGGACCAACTCCTCAAAAAAAAAAAAACACATTGCTACCACTCAACGAAGAAAGATTATATAGTCATATACCATTCAGGAAATTGAATTTATTCTTTAAAATCTCCCAGAAAAGAAGCCTTTAGGCTCAGATGGTTTCACTGGAGAATTCTAGCAAACATTTAACAATAAGCTATAACAATTGTATCCTATCTTTTTCAGAAAACAGAAGAGTTGTAAACACTTCCCAATTCAGTTTTGAATCTAATATTATCCTGATACCAAAAGCAGACAAAGGTATTTTTTTAAAAGGGAAAAAGGAGAAATTAAAGGCCAACGTTCCTCATGAATATAGGCATAGACATCCTTAACAAAATATTAGCAAGTAGAATTCAGCAATATAAAAAAAAAGAACTATGTAGCATGACCAAGCAGGGGTCATTCCAAGGATGCAGGCATGATTCAACATTTAAAAATCAAATAATGTAATCCATCTTATTAACAGGCTAGAGAAAATATATGTGATTATATCAATTATCAGCAGAAAAGCAGTCAACAAAATTCAACATGCTTTCATAATAAAAATTTCTCAGCAAATTAGAAATTTAGGGAACCTTTCTCAACTTAGTAAAGAACATCACCACTAACCTACAGCTAATATCATAGTTAGTGGCAGAAGATTGAATGCTTCTCCCTGTGATGAGAAACAAAGCAGACTTTCACTCTCACCTCTCTTATTCAATGTATTACTAGAAATCTTAGCCAGAACAATAAGGCAAAAAATAAATGAAACAGCCAGACTGAAAAGAAGGAAATACAACAGTCCCTGTTTGCAGATGTCATGGTTGTCTATGTAAGAAATCCCAAATAATCTACAAAAAAATCTACTGAAACTAATAAGTTAATGCAAACATGTCACAGAGATAAAATCAACACATGCAAAAAATCAATCACATTTCTATATGCTAACAAAGAACATGTGGAACCTGAAATTAAAAAGAAAATACCATTTACATTTACTCCAAAGCAAATGAAATGCATATGCATAAAATGTGCCAAAACACATGCACTGCTATATCATAGAAATGGCAAGATGATGAAAAATATTAAAGAAGCAAATAAAAGGAAAGATACTGTGCTCATGGATTGGAAGGCTCAACTTTATAAAGATGTTAGTTAATCCCTGTTATTTAATCCTGGTTTATCTGTAGGTTAATGCAATTCCTATCCCAGCAAAATTTTTTATGGGCATAGATAAGCTTATCCTAAAATCTATTAAAATATGAAAGGCAAAGGCATAGAAGAACTACAAATAGAATAACAAGAATAAAGGAGAAACCAATGTAATCAATTGTAAGACTTATGTAATCAATGGAATATGACATTGGTGAAGGAACAGGCACATAGACAAATGGACTAGAATAGAGAGTCCAGAAATAGACCCACATAAAACTTCCTCTGATTTTTTTGTTTTATACATTAGGCTGTTTTATTATTGAGTTGTAAGACTTCTTTAAATATTCTGGATATCTTTTGTCAAATACATCCATTGCTAATATTTTTTTCTGTGACTTGCTTTTTCGTTTTCTCAATGGTGACTTTTTATATTTATTTTTAAAGAGTCTCATGCTGTCCCCTAGGCTAGAGTGTAGTGGCACGATCTGAACTCACTGCAACCTCTGCCTCCCAAGTTTAAGTGATTCTCCTGCCTCAGCCTCCTGAGTAGCTGGGATTACAGGTGCATACCACCATGCCAAACTAATTTTTGTATTTTTAGTAGAGACATGTTGGCCAGGCTGATCTTGAACTCCTGACCTCAGGCAATCTGCCCACCTTTGCCTCCCACACTGTTGGGATTATAAGCATGAGCCACTGTGCCCAGCCAATGGTGACATTTAAAAATTTTACTTTTAATTTATTTTTACAAATAGCATGTATTTATGGTATACAAGATGATATATTTATACATTGCGGAATGGTTAAATCAAACTAATTAACATATGCATTACCTTACATACTTATCCCCTTTTTTTGTGGTAAGAACTCTTAAAATATACTCTTTTAATTATTTTCAAGTATACAACATAGTTATTAACTATAGTCATCATGATGTACAATAGCTCTCTTGAATATCTTATTCATGCCTAATAAAATTTTTGTGTCCTTTGACCAACATCTCCCCAATCTCTTAACTGATCTTTATAGGAATGCAAAAAATAAAAATAAAAATTTAATGGGGTGAGGATAGTCTTTTTAACTATTGGTTCTGGAGCAATTGACGTTCATAGGAAAAAAACGAATTCAGAATTAATCATGGATTTAAAAGTAAAATGTAAAACTGTAACTTCCTTAGGAAAAAAAAATAAGAGCTTCTAGAGCTAGGAGTAGGCAAGAAGCTCTCAGACCTGATATAGAAAATATCATTCTTATCAGGAAAAACCGATCAATTGTATTTCATCAAAATTAAAACTTTGCTCTGAGAAAGAATCTGTTAAGTGGGTGTAAACACAAGCTATAGACTGAAAGGAAAATATCTGAAACCATATATCTGAGATATTAGTATCTAAAATATATACGGAAATTTCAAAATCAAAGAGTAAAAACAACAACAACAAAGTCCAGTTAGAAAACAGGCAAAAGACACAAAGAGGCAATCCATTGAAGAGAATATGGAGATGGCAAATAATACTATCAGCCAAGGAAGTTCGACATTATCAGCCGTGAGACAGATGCAAGCTATTCTGTGTACAAGACTTTGGTAGACACAATGAGGTATCGCTACACACCTATCAGAATGACTGATACCATCAAGTGCTGGTTAGGATGAGGATAAATGGGATTATTTATATATTACTAGCGGGAATATGAAATGGTATAGACACTCTGAAAAAGAGCATGGCAGTTTATTTTTAAAAAATTAACATGTTCTTACCATAGAACCCAGCAATTATACTCTTGGGCATTTATTGCAGAGAAATAAAAACATACATTCTCACAAAAGCTGTACATTAATGTTCATGGCATGTTGTTTATCATAACCAAAAACTGGAAATAAACCAGATATCCTTCAATGAATTAAACAAACTGTGGTGCATCCACATGGAATACTCCTCATTAATAAGGACAAAGTATTGATAGACCCAACAACAAACCCGAATGAATTATACTGGTTAAAAAAAAAAAAAAAAGCAATCTCACTCCATTTATATAACATTCTTGTAATGGAGAGCAGCTTAGTGTGCAGCAAGAATTTTGGAGAGGATGGCATGGAAGAGAAGTTGGCCTATAAAATAACACGAGGAATTCTTATAGTGGTGGAATTATTTTGTATCTTTGTGTCAATATCCTGGTTGTGATACTGTATTCTAGTTTTGCAACATGTTACTGTTGGAGAATACTGAGTAAAGGGTACATATAATCTCTTTGTATTATTTTTTTTGACTGCATGTGACTCTATAATTATCCCAAAATAAAATTCTAATTGAAAACAAGTACACAAAAAAATATGACACCAAACAACATGCATACTCAAATATGCTACATACCAAAAGCTAGCATGTTGGAGACAACCAAGTTATTTCTTTCATGCAGGCAAAAAATTAAGTTGTCATCTGTGAAGGTATTTGAATTTTCAGAAATATGTCATTGTGCACATTATATCTCTGCATTATTTTAAAAATAAGCAAACAAAACAGAACAAAAAAGAACAAATATAGAAAACTCTGATTTGGACATGTCTGCTAGTATAAAATTGTATAAGTGAGACCCTGTTTACAGCTTGAAGAGTATGTAGTGTGGAATTAAATACCTAGGAAAGATGAGCATATTTATCTGTGTACACTCTTGTCACATGCAACTATCACTTCCCAGGTATTTTAGCATTTTTTTCATGCTGTTGTGGCTTTTGTTTCATGATAAAGAATGATAGCAGTTATTAAATATTTTACTAACTGAAATAAAAACAAAAGTTATTTCTTTGATTTTAGTCTAGAATATTTTAATTAAATAATGTTTCCATGTAGTAGACCATAGTGGTCAAGACCTGGGTTCTAAACTGAGCTAAATCTGCATTATTCCCAGAGAGTTGCTGGTGCTTTCCTACCACAAAAGCTGATACAGTGAGCTCTGCTTTAGCCACAGCTGCAACAGCAAGAGCTGATATTACCCTACAGTTTCATATTTGTCTGTTGCGTTACATTGGTGCTTTTGTTCAAAGTAATTTGCTGTGTAACCGTAGGTTTCTATTTGATCTTTGTATTCTGTTTCATTGATGGATTGGTCTATTATACTAATACAACACTGCCTTGATTACTGTAGGTTTGCAGTAAGCCTTGCAACCAGAGAGTATTGGTTCTCCAACTTGAGTTTTTACAAGATTATTTGGCTACCCTAGATCTTTGCATTTTGATATAAATTTTAGAATCAAAGTTTTAATTTCTACAAAACATCCTGCTAGGATTGTGATAAATTTCAATTCATAGATCAATTTGTAAAATTGACATCTCAAAAAAAAAAAAAAAAAGCCAAAGACAGAAATACCACTTGATTCAGCAATCCCATTACTGGGTATATACGCAAAATAATATAAATCATTTTATTATAATGACACATGCATGCATATGTTCACTGTAACACTATTCACAATAACAAAGACATGGACTCAGCCTAAATGCCCATCAGTGGTAGACTGGATAAAGAAAATGTGGTACATATATACTACGGAATGCTATGTAGCCATAAAAAAGAACAAGACCATGTCCTGACCATGTCATGAGCTGGAGGACATTATCCTTAGCAAACTAACACAGGAACAGAAAACCAAATTCCGCATGTTCTTACTTAGAAGTGGGAGCTAAATGATGAGAACCACAGACACATAGTGTGGATTAACACACACCGGGACCTATCGCAGGCTGGACGGTGGAAGGAGGGAAAGGATCAGGAAAAATAACTAATTGGTACTAGGCTTAATACCTGGGGTGTGAAATAATGTGTACAACAAACCCCCATACCACAAGTTTGCCTGCGTAACAAGCCTGCACATGTACCCCTGAATTATACAGTTAGAAAAAAAAAAGTAAAGAAAATACTAAGTCTTTAAAGCCACAAATACAGTGTATCTCTCCATTTATTCAGGTCCTCTTTAATTTTTCTTAGCAATATTTTAATCTTTCATTCTAGAGATCTTGCATGTTTTTATTAAAATATTTCCTAATACTGTTTAATAATAAATACAAGTATTTAAATATTTAAAAATGTTTTTATTTTCCAATTTTTCCTATAATATAGAAATACAATTAATTTTTGTCATTAAATAAATTCAAGCTGTTGTACGGCTATCTCTGTGTTCATGCCTCTGTTTCCCCACACATGAAATGGAGATAATAATAGCAACAAGCCTTTAAGGTTGTTGTGAGATTAAAGGAGTTGTGATGCGTACATTATTGTGAGAATTTTGTCTAACCTAGGACAAAGGCTCAGTCAATATTGGTCATTGTTGCGTATTCTTATTTCCGGGGACTAGGATTAGCTGGGGTCTCTAATCAGCTGGAGTCTCCCATCAGCTGTTCTAGAGGAAAATGATCTCTATCAGGGCAGGAGGCTCATCTGGGTTAAAAGAAGTTACAGGGTCACATCCTCCAACCACATTAAGGTTCTTTTAGTTTGTGCTCCTGTCAAATCTAGATTGAAAGGATGGTTCCAAAGCATAGGGTTTCTTTCCTCTCTGCATGAGTTTGGTCCAGAAAGCTGAATTATTCTGTGAGGGCTTTAGGTATCAAGAAATGACTGCCAATAAACCAAGCAATATACAGCACTGCAAGACGGTAATAGGCATTTGTGGTTAAACGTGTCTTCTATGGATACTGGAGGCTGTGAGGATAAAAATTTGAGAGGGCCTGTTTCTCTTTAGACATTTAAGTGAAAATCAAATCTGGGAAATGTTAATAAATAGAAATGTAATCTCAAAGGCAATGGTAAGACTGAGGTCCAATACTGTGCCACAAAGACAATGTATGTCAGAAGATTTCAAATATAGAGGTAATTAATTCAGTTAAGTGACACAACAACATCCCCACTTCTTACGATTTTTCTAGAGCTCAGATTTGAACTTGTCTTGAAACACAAGACTTTGGGATGCCTGCGAAGTTTGTTTTATTTTGCAGTAAATTGGGCATTCTGGACTAAACCAAAATGAGAATTAAAGAAACCTATAAAGATTTAGTTCTTTATTCACAGTATGGATTCTTAATTGTCCCTGGTATAGCTACCACCAATGTGCACCAAAACCTTATCTACCCAAACTGCTGCTGCTTCCTGATAATCTTGGCATGGCTTTCTACTGTGTGAAGCACAATATATATTTTGTGGAGATGTGACATTCTTTCAACTAGATCTGGAAAGATAGTGGTAAAATATTGTCTGATAAAGACCAGTATCGCACATGCATGATTCATGATAGAGTCTCTTTTCCAAGCATAACTGCAAAAGCATGAACTCGATGCTTAAAAAAAGAAAAAGGATGATGATACAAACATCAGAAATAGATCATTATCTGAATTCACTAGTTGTTAGTTCCTGTCTTTTATGGGCTAATTTACACTAGCAGGACAGAGAGTAAACAGAAGGAAGGCAAGCTATGTCTGAAAATACATCATGAAGTTGCATTTTTCTGTAATTTTAGAATACATGTTTTTCTGATTATTAATGACCCTTCATAAAATTTGGAAAATCAATCTATAAATTTTTTTATTTTTATGGTCCAGAATGATGTGTTGTTCGCATGTTTCAGTTATTCTTTCTATAATACACAGGCACGTGCACACACACAGAGACACACATTATTTATTTATTTAACTTTACGTTCTGGGATACATGTGCAGAACATGCAGGTTTGTTACATAGGTATACAGGTGCCATGGTGGTTTGCTGCACCTATCAACCCGTCATCCAGCTTTTAAGCCCCACATGCATAAGGTATTTGTCCTAATGCTCTTTCTCCCCATTCTTCCCCACCCCCTGTCAGGCCCTGGTGTGTGATATTCTCCTTTCTGTGTCCATGTGATCTCATTGTTCAAAAGCTCCCACTTATGAGTAAGAACATGCAGTGTTTGGTTTTCTGTTCCTGTGTTAGTTTGCTGAGAATGATGGCTTGCAGCTTCATGCCCTGCAAAGGGCATGATCTCATTCTTTTTTATGACTGCATAGTATTCTATGGTATATATGTGCAACATTTTCTTTATCCAGTTTATAATTGATGGCCATTTGGGTTGGTTCCAAGTCTTTTCTATTGCAAATAGTGCTGCGGTAAACATACAACACATAAATTTTTTAATATTGATTAGCTCATGCACTGTCATACCCTGATTCAATCATGAAGATTTTCCTATGACATTGAAGTAGACTTCACTAGCATGAATTGGAATTAATGCATATTTTTTTTTCATATGGAACACAGGATTTAATTTAACCATTATCAAATTAATATTATCTAGGCTGTTCCAGAATTTCACTATTACAAATAACCCTGCAATAAATTTCATCGCACATTAATAAATTCCTAGAAAAGCTATTACGGGGTCAAAATTATGATGTTAAGGGCTTTTAGTTCCTAATTTGCTTCCTGTAATGCTTATCAACTTATACTAGCACTAACCATAAATGGAAGTAAACATTGCATTTCACTCTCATCAGCATTGAGAATTGTCATTTAGAAAAGAAAAAAGATGTCAATCTTCTATCTAAAAATGTTTTCTCATAACTGTTTAAATTGGCTGTTTTTATAATATTAATGAGATCAGACATTTGTTTTTAATGTGTCAGCAACTTTTAAATTTCTTTTTTTACTCATAAATTATTTGATGATACTCTTGCCTCTTTTTCCCCTAAGTTTAAATAATTTAAGATATCTTTGCATATTAATGAAATTAACCCTTTGCCATACAATATTTATTAAAAATACTTCTCTCTCTTTTTATCTTGTACTGTCTTATGTATGCATATACACACATTTATATACATACACACATATATATGTATGTTCTTGGATTTTTTATATGGACAAGGCCATTGACATTTTAACTTGCTATTTCTGTCCGTACTTTTATGCTTTGGGATGAATGAAATATTTATCATTTTAAAATCTGCAGGTTGTTTTATAATTTCATCTTTTATATTTAACTAGAATTTCCTCGGATTATCATGTAAAGTAAAAATCCCTACTTTCTTCTGAATAGGATATCAATTATCCAGCACTATTTATTTAATAATTATTTTGTCACAGATTTGTTAAATCCCTTTCATTTAAAAATGAATTCTTATATAGGTCAATATAAAGTTCAGGCCTTTTTTGTTCTATTGTTTTGTCTGGCTATTCTTAGATCAGCCTGTTATTTTTCTCAAAGTAATTGGAGAGAGAAAAATCTACCCTAGTCTTATAATCTCAGTATTTTTATTTATAAATACATGTTTCACAATACAAGTACATGACTAGAGGTTTACTTAATTGGAAATATCAATATTTGACATCAATGACCTGTTACTTTCATAAGCCATCCACTCTCTCCCCTCCCATCCCTTCAAAGCCTCCCACCCAGGTGAAGCTGCCTAAATGTGTGAGTTTCAGCCTTGGGTGTGCACTGAAATCATCTGAGGAGAGGAAAAGATACAGCTGATTAGATCAAGTAGGTCAGAAAGAATATTGTGAAAAGAAAATTTCCAGCTCTTCTTCTTGTGTTTTGTCTATGCTAGTTTTATGAAATAAATTGGGAAGAATTTTGAAATCTTTTATGCTTTAGAAGTTTTAGTAAAGCCTGAGAACTAAAAAAGTTGAAACAAATCATTTTATAATTGACCCTGGAATCTTTTAGAGAGGTATGTATTTGATGAGTTATAAATTTGTTCCATGGTTCACTTACTTTCTTACTCATTCTTTAGCTGTTTGCTCATTCAACTAATAATTATTGAGCCCCAGTTACATAAAAGACATGATGTTAGGACCAAGGACAAAATGGTAAACAGACCAGAAATACCTTCTGCCCTCCTAGGGTGTATAATCTAGTGGAGAGAGACATAATGATCCAAATATAACAAATACCTATGAAGTTGCAGCCCAAACAACATAGTGCCAGGAAAAGCCAGGGATTTTGAGTTTGGCAGATAAATCAGGGAATGATTAGCTGAGAAAGTGATGCATGAGCTGAGGTAAAATTTATGAGGAGTTGATTAGGGAAGAGGAGTAGAAACAACCAGATGGACATACAAGCATATACAGAAGTCCTGTGGTGGAACAGAGCAGAGAGGCAGAAGCAACTGAAAGGGAGCCAAGTATGGAGCAGATGAGGGTTGGGCGTTCCTATGCATTTCTTCCCTCATCCTAAGAGCAAATATATGAAAATATGTTAAAAGTGAAAGAGGGTGTTGTTACTGAGTTTTGCCTTTCTGCACTGTGAGAGCAGATTGGTTAGGGGTGCTGCTTTGCAGAATAGAGGTAAGCACTGTATTTGGAAGATTATGGATATAATCTAGCGGTGTGATGGCAGTAACTAGGACTAGATCAAGAGTCTGCAAACTGTGGCTGAGAGGCCAAATCTGGCCTCTCACTTGTTTTTATAAATCAAGTTTTATAGGAACACAGCCCAGCTCATTCGTTTACAGTGTCCGTGGCTGCTTTCATGTTAGTTACAATGATGAAACTGAGTAGTTGCAACAGAGACTGTATGACTTGCAAAGCCTAAAATATTTACTATCTGACCTTTTATAGTAACAGCTTACCAAACCATAAACCAGAGGAGCAATGGTAGAAACTGACAGAACCAGGTGGACTTTGGGGCGGTTATTGGATTAGTCAAGTTTTCTGCTTATTGTGTCAGTTACAGTCTTGTAATTTTTTCCAGGAAAATTATTAATGATATTTTATAATTTAATATTAAATATTATTCTATTCCATAGAATAGAGAATCCAAGTTTGTATGCATTTTATATGGTAATGTAGATTTGAATTTTCTGGGTTTGATTGATGAGACTTGAAAATATTTTCTGGACTTAATGAGATGTTTCAAAATATTAGCATGGAAACTATATTAATTTTATAGTTTTTCCTTTTTATGCAATAATTTCTATGAATACTTTTTTGACTTCTTATTGTTAATATATTTTTCTAACTGCTCTAGTATAATGCTTAGTTTATTTCCAGTTCATATTGTTAAATACTAAAACATGTTTAAGACTATACATTGTGAGTTGAATATTGCTTTGAATACTATCAAATGATTATTTCTTAGTCTATTTGCTTTTAGTAAAAATAACTGCAACTTTATTTAGATTTTACTCTATATCAAGTGGTGCACTATGTGCTTTATTTCATTTTATTATTATGTGGCTCTGTAAAGGTATTATTATTCACATTTAACAGAACAGGGAACTTACAGACTTTTGTAGTTTATCCAAATTAACACAGCTTATTATCTACATTTTGTCTTCCTTCTTGTTGTCAGGGCCAATTTTACTATGAACCAGTTGGGAGATATTATAATGCTCAAATTTGGGATTTTGGAAATGATGAGAATTTATAAATAATATTTTAAAAGAAAAGCATGACATTCTAATAGTTACAATAAGTCCAGTGATCCAAAAGCCACTTACCTACCTGAAATGCTAACACTAATTGTATAGGAGGAAACAATCAGAAAATGTTTGGGGACTTTGTGTTAAATACGGTGATGAAATGAAGTCACGGAAGGGGTCAGTCAGGAGTGATTGTGAGTGCCTGGAAGGTTTGCATATAGTAAGTCTATCTCTATCTGAATTGAGGCAGGATCTTCTACATCTCTTATGGATTGCTTTCCTAATCATTTGAACTAATCAAACACAAACATATTTAATCTCTAACGTTCATTGCCACCAGAAGTCTTAATATTTCTAGCATTAACTGGGGCATTTTTCTTGTTCAGAATACACTTCTTAAGAGATGTGTGACCTCCTGTTTTATCTTACTTCTTGCCTTGCCATTTCTGTGCATTTTGATCCATGAGTAGATATATGGATATGGAATAAATTAATAATATATACAGCATGAAGGAGGTAATAGGAGAAGAAGGTAATAGGATTGGGCAGTAATGGGGCTACTTTAAAATACATCATCTGTACTATAGCCTGTCAAGTTTCTACCTGGTCCAGATACTGATGGAGGGAAAAGGTTTGGGTGGAAAAATAGTGGAGTAAAAATTCAGTCTTTTTTTTTTCTTTTTTAATAGATGGAGAATGGGGGCGTGCGCAGTGGCTGGCACCTGTAATCCTAACACTTTGGGAGGTGGTGGTGCGCAGATCACAAGATAAGGAGCTCGAGACCAGCCTGGCCAATATGGTGAAATTCTGTCTCTACTAAAAATACAAAAAATAGCCAGGTGTGGTGGTAGGAGTCTGTAGTCCCAGCTAGTCAGGAGGCTGAGGTAGGAGAATTGCTTGAACCCAGGAGGTGAAGCTTGCAGTGAGCCAAGATCGTGCCACTGCACTCCACCCTGGGCAACAGAGCGAGACTGTGTCTCAAAAAGAAAAAAGAGATAAGGTCTTTCTCTGCATGAAGGCAAGAGTGCAATGGTGTAAGCAAGCTCACTTCAGCCTCAAACTCCTAGGCTCATGCAATGCTTCTGCCTGAACAGCTGGGACTACCAGCATGTGTCCTCCAGGCCTAGCTAAATTCTTTGTTTGTTTCAATCAATGTGTAAGTCTTTTAACCTCCTTGGTTAAATTCATTCCCAAGTATTTTATTTTTACTTTTTGTAACTATTATAAATGGCATGATTTTCTTGATTTCTTTTTCAGTTAGTTTGTTGTTAGTGTATGGAAATGCTACTAATTTTTGTGTATTGATTATTGTATTAGTCTGTTCTCACATTGCTATGAAGAACTACTTGAGATTGGGTGATTTATAAAGAAAAGAAGTTTAATTGACTCAGTTCCACAGGTTGTAAAGAAAGCATGGCCGGGAGGCCTCAGGAAACTTAGAATTTTGGCAGAATGTGAAGGGGAAGCAGGCACATCTTACGTGGCCAGAGAAAGGGGAAGAAAAGAAAGGGAGAGGTGCTGCATGCTTTTAAACAACGAGATCTCGTGAGAACTCACTATCACGAGAACAGCAAGGAGGAAATCTGTCCCCATGATTCAGTCACCTCCCCCCAGGCCCTTCCTCCAATGTTCAGGATTACAATTCAACATGAGATTTGGGCAGAGACAGAAATTCAAACCATGTCAATTATACAGCCTGCAACTTTACTGAATTCATTTATTAATTCCAATAACTTTTTTTTTTTTTTTTTTTTTTTTAGTTTTTTTATATTTTTTTTTTTTTTTTTTTTTTGACATTGTCTTACTCTGTCACACAGGCTGGAGTGCAGTGGCTCAGTCTTGGCTCACTGGAATCTCTACCTCCTGGGTTGAAGCAATTCTCCTGCCTCTGCCTCCTGAGTAGCTGGAATTACAGGTGCATGCCACCACACCTGGCTAATTTTTTTATTTTTAGCATAGTTGTTGGCCTGGCTGGTTTTGAACTCTTGACATCAGGTGAGCCACCCATCTTGGCCTTCCAAAGTGCTGGGATTACAGGCATGAGCCACTGTGCCCAGCCAGAGTTTTCTATACATAAGATCATGATGTCTGCAAATAGGGGCAATTTAAAAGATGCCTTTTATCTCTCTCTCTCTCCTTTTTTTTTTTTTTGGCCTAATTGTTCTGGCTAGAACTTCCAGTGCTATGATGAACAGAAGTCATGAGAGTGAACATTATTGTCTTGTTCCTGATCTCAGAAGAAAAGCTTTTAACTTTCCACTGTTAAGAATATTAGCTGCGGGTTTGTCATATCTGGCCTTTATTGTGTTGAGATACAGTCCTTCTATACTTTGTTGAAATTTCTTTTTTATCATGAAAAGGTGCCAAATTCTATGAGATGCTTTTCCTGTATCTATTGAGATCATATTTTTTTTTTCATTCATCCTATTGATGTGGTGTATCACGTTAGTGGATTTGTGTATGTTGAACCATCCTGTACCGCAGGGATATACCCCACTCGATCATGGTGCATGACTTTTTAAATTTGCAGTTGAATTTCATTTGCTAGTATTTTGATGAGGATGTTTACATCCATGTTTAGCAGGGATACTGGCCCATAATTTCCTTTTCTTATAGCGTTTTTGTCTGGCTTTGTATCAGGGTAATGCTGGCCTTGCGATATGAATTTGGAAGTGTTCCCTCATCTTCAATTTTTAAAAAGAGTTTGAGAATGATTGGTATTAGTTCTTTAAATGTTTGGTAGAATTCAGGAGTACTGTAAAGCCATCAGGTCCTGAGCTTTTCCTTAATGGGAGAGTTTATTACTGCTTTAATTGCTTTACTTATATTGGTCTGTTCAGATTTTCTATCTATTCATGATTCAGTTTTGATAAGTTGTCCAGGAATTCCTTGATGTGTTTGTGAATTTGTCCGCTTCTTCTAGGTTGAGGTTCTGTCTTCCTATATTCTTCTAGATTATTGAGTTTTCTATGACACTAAAAGCTACATTAGCTACCAACAATGATCTTTACAGTTGAAATTAAGATGTTTAGTACCAGAGTCAGACAATAATTTTACAGTATCTCCTTATTATCACATTGTTAACCCTCCGATTTTTTTTCTTTCTCACAGAATAAGGTGGGGATTATCTGCTAGCCACCAGGTTACAATAAAAACCAGACAACAGTTTTATTTCCTGGTAAAGACGTCAGACTCTGAAACGGCTAATGGCTGCTCTATAGAGACACTTGCCTTATTTTTATTTCTGTGTATATTACAGATTTTACTCATTGTAAGCCAGGAACACATTATTCAAATGCCACCGTATAAAATATCAAATGCCTAAAAGTGACAAAATGGATTAAATCTTAAGACCCTGTAGTATACTCTCCTTTAAAAATCAGGACACTGAAATTAAAATGACAAGCTTCACAGAGGAGTTGGAGCTAAAGTCTCAGTCATTTTTACTCGGTGTTGACATTTTTATAGTTCCCTGTCTACGTGCAAAGCAGTAATTCTGCAATCTTCAAGATTCCTAACTTCCTTCTTACCCTATTATAGTAGTTAATGATATGTAAATATGAGATTATTTTTGCCTCTCTTCTTTTTGAAATTAGCAAAGTTGTTTTGTCAGAGTCACGGATATAGCTGAGTAAAACCAAGTTGTTCCTGAGAGTTTCCCACCATATTTAATTTAAATTTCCCACATAATATTTAAACACCAATATTATGTGAGAAGTTGATTGTTTGATAAGTTAATACTATCAATTCTCAATACTGAACACTAGAGATTTACCTCTTAAATCATTAGATACTCCTTTCTGAGGGATATGATGATGGAAAAGGCATTACTGCCTTTAATATCTATTGTATCTTAGGAACCTTTAAAACTGTGTCCCTTCCATGCCTTAGAAAAATAGTTCCTAGCCTAGAAAAACTGCTTCTTTATCTATCCTTTTTACCTAATGCCAAGAGTATTATCTTTTGTCCCTTGTGCCTAAATGGAACCCAGCATCTCTGAAATGTTTATAAAAACCATTCTTTTAAGGCTAGGTACAGTGGCTTACGCCTTTAATTCCGGCACTTTGGGAGACTGAGGCAGGTGGCTCACTTGAGGTCAGGAGTTTGAGACCAGCCTGGGAAAAATGGTGAAACGCCATCTCGACTACTACTGAAAATACCTTCTAATGGGGCCTTTTCTCCTTTCTTGGCAGATACCATTCTTAAAATGAGTAAGTTTACAGGCACTAGACAAGATAAGCATACACCCACAGGGAGGCAGAGTCCCATTTCCATCGACGGGCCTCCTTCCTTTCCTTAGTTGACCTCTCTGACCCTGTTGGAAAAGTTGTGAATCTCCTTCACGTTATATTTATAATGAGGTGATTTACCCTGCATGCTAAATAAGATCATGACTATGGAATAAATTCTCCACTCAGCGCTAAGCTTGGAGTCAGCTCTTCAGCGGCTTACCATTAACCTTTCAACTGATGAGAACCCTATTGCTGCTCACAGATGGCACATTTTAACTTGTCGTGATTAAAGAATCTCAGTAACCTAGAGCTTTTTAACATACACTTTAAAAAAATATCTGCTTTTAATTCTCTCCAATTGCTTTTTTTTTTTCATGCTGGAAAACAATCTGGAAAAACCATTTGAACTGGTAAATATCCATGAAGAGTTGTTTTTAACATTACATGCATATTCAACAAAGAATTTACATACACAAAGAAAAAAAAAGCCCAACTTTTCAGTTCTTATCTCACAGCCTGACCTATTTTATGTGTGACAGAAAACTCTCATTGTCATCTGAGGAGGGGGAGCCCAGGTATTTGGAAAGCCTTGTTAGGCCAGAGGGGTGCCAGTGGCAAGTTTGGAGATTTAGGGAAGGGATAGAGGGGTATTTGTGGAGGATTGAAGGTAAAGTCAGAGGTGAAATTTTGAAGTAAAATGTGGTCCACCGGGCAACAAAAAACCCTTCCTCCAATTCCTGCACATTGTTTACGTACACCTTGGTAAGTGGATGACTTACCCTGAACTCTAAGAAGTACTAATTCTGCTCCTCATTTGAAATGAGTTGCGATAGAGGCAATGCTTAGGTACATCTGTCTGTTTTCTCATGTGTGCATATGCTCTTGATTTTTAAAATATTGTGTCTACTAAAGCCTGAAATCCCATCAGCAGCATAGATACCTCTTTTAAGTAATCATCTTTTCTTTTAAAATGATGAAATACAATCAGAGTGAGTTCTCTGCACCTTTGTGGGAATGAACTTGTGCTTTCCCCGAGAACTGCTGAACAAACTGATTAAGGGAGATGCCTGGCAAGCAGCCAGCCTAATTTATACCCTGCCCTGCCCTGCCCTCCCCTCCCCTCTCGGGCCAGTGAGTGCCTACATGCCAAAAATACTGGTGATCCAGGCAAGGATATTCTAGAATAAAAGGATCTCTGCTTTTGTTTCCCATTATATCCTACCCTTCCCTACATAATTAACCTGAATGCTGCAGCTCCTGAATCTTGGTCTTGGGCAAGCTGAAGAGAGAGGCTGGTGGAGACCCACAGGCGGTGGAGTTTTGGCAAGAATGAGAGAGGCAGGCTGGTGATCAGGATTCCAGCAGAAATGGGAAGGGAGTGAATGGTAGTAAGAGAAGTGATGGAATAGATCTCTAGGGGAAATATATGCATGATGTGTATGTGTGTGTGTACACAGAGAGAGCCAGAGAAAGAGAGCAAGGCATCATGTGTTCAGTCATTACTAATTCATCTGGTGATAATGGAATTACTGTGTGTCCCGCATAGTCCTCAATCTCAACAAAGCCTCTATCTCTGGCAAGAGCACTTACAGGTGTGAAACCTGAATGCCAGGAAAAATGAGTGCTAAGAACTCAGACAAAACGTAAACTGGCCCAGGCGACTGCAGTCAGCATGGACGGCAGCAGCATGAGGTGCAACTCACGTCTGCAGCTGACACAATGGCGTCGCAGTTGCCACAGCCTGGGAAACTTCTAAATTGTCCCCCTCATTGAAAGACTGAGATTTCCTCTAATATCTCAATGGACTGGTTGGTCCAGCCTTCTCTCCATGGCTTCACTTCAAAGATGAAAGCAATTTCCATCCTGCAGAGAAAAGTTTCAATGATTGAGGACACACCCAAAGTAACTGATCACTTCAGCTGCCTCATTCTGCCATATTTATTCACAAGAAAGATGCCTTTTGAAAAGAAAAACCTTGAAATGTAGTTTTAAAAATTAACCCTTGAGGTCATAGTTCTCAGCAACTACTTACTACGAATAGTTGAAAGAAATGAAATAACTCTAGAGAAATTTCACAGAGATGATTCCTTCTCATATATATTATACACACACACACGACTGCCGCTTTACACACACACATACATGTGCACACACACACACACGCACACACACCGCTATTAAGGAAGGCTAGAAAGCATTGATCTCTCCTCCCAAATTAAAAACTTAATGGAAAATAAAAACTGTGATATAGAAACTTAGTTGTTTTATGAAAATGTTGTCTGACTGCTAAATACCTCCTCTGCATCTTTCCTGGAGTCTTCTGTTAGGTTCTCTCTTTCCCTTTCTTCCCTCCCATGCTTCTTAAAAATCAGGTGTGCAGAATTTGCTTTAGCCAGTACTTAGTTTATGAGTTACTATTGTCATTATCCATTTGTCAGGTCTTCTCTTTTAAGAATCTTGTAACTGAGCGCGGTGGCTCATGCCTGTAATCCCAGCACCTTGGGAGGCAGAGGCAGGCAGATCATGAGGTCAGGAGATCGAGACCATCCTGGCCAACATGGTGAAATCTCATCTCTACTAAAACACACACAAAAAAATTAACGGGGTGTGGTGGTGCGGGCTTGTAGTCCCAGCCACTCAGGAGGCTGAGGCAGGAGAATCACTTGATCCTGGGAGGTGGAGGTTGCAGCGAGCAGAGATCATGCTACTGCACTCCAGCCTGGTCAAGAGCAAGACTCTGTCTCAAAAAAACAAACAAACGAATGAACGAACAAACAAAAAAAGAATCTTGTGAGTTTCCTCTTTGTCTGACTTTTTCAATTCCACTTCCAACCCCTGACATAGGCACCTATTCATGTATTTAATACATATTCTTCCAATGCACCTGCTACATGTTTATTTAGATAATTACAGATGCTTGAAAACTACACAGTGCCATGTGGGCACCTAATTATGCAAAGATGGTATTATGCTGTGGGACTTCCCTCTCTCTCCCTCGTTTTCCCACTCAACATATGTTTCTGTAATCTATACATGTTTCTGTATGTGAATCTCACTCAGTGCTCTTCACTGCCGCATAGTATATGACATAAGCCATAATATACCTCTATCACATCACATTTTATATTTTGTTCTCCTACCAGTGGGGTCCTCTTTGCAACATTTAACCACACTTCAATAAACCTCCCCTCACCTGTGTGTGTCTTGTTGCACAACTTTTTGAATTTTCCTGCGGGATGGACAGATAGGCCTTGCTGGGAGACAGAGTGTATACATAATATATTCTTAATTTTAATAAGTGCCACTAGATTGCTCTTTGGAATGGCTGTACCAGTGAAAATACCCCTCAAACAATTCATTTTCACCCTTCCTGTGTAGCAGGTAAAATTGTTCAACTTTCACGATTTTCCAATATAATGAGGGCAACATGGTATTCATTTTAGAGGATGGAATGCCTGAATTCTAATTTAAGATGGGGAACATTTAGTAGTTAATTTCCATTCATAAGCATTATTAATGGGTTACTGCAGTAAGATGTCCCCTGCAGTGAGTTGCTTTACTCTGTTCAAGACTTTATTCTTCCCTGTCTCCACATCTTTAGCTGTATGACTTTGAAGTTCCTTCCACAAAAGGTGATGTATATTTCTTTACCCCTTTAATGGTAAGCTTAGCAGAGGTGACAGTTCTGGGCTGAGGCTTTAAGAGCATTGAGCACTTCTCCTCACTCTTTTGCACTTCTGCCATCAGCAGGAAGATAATGAACCTCTATGCCACCATAATTACCAGAACAAATCATCACAAACACAGTGGCTTAAAACAACTGCAATGTATTCTTTACTGTTCTGGAGGTCAGCATTCTGATATGGGTCACACTGGGCTAAAATCAACATGTCAGCAAGGCTATGTTCCTTCTCCAGGCTTCAGGAGACGTTGTTTCTTTGCCCTTTCCTGGTTCTAGAAGGTGCCCACATTCAGGTTTGTGGCCCCTTTTTCTGTCTTAAAGCCAGCAACATCAGGCTGTGATCTATCCATGCTGCCCTTTCTCTGCTTCTCCCCCCAGTTCTCTCTCAGTGTCTCCTGCCTCCAATTTTCACTTTTACGAACCCTGTGATCACAATTGGCCTACCCAAATAATCCAGGATAATTCAAAATAATTTCATCTCAAGCTTACCTCATTAGCAAACTAATTCCTTCTACAACCTAATTCCCCTGTGCCATGAAACCTAACATTACTCACAAGTTTTAGGGAGTAAGACGTGGACATCGTTGTGGGACCATTAATTTTCCTATCACCAGTAGCTCTTAACAACAAGAGTGTGGAGCAGATTTGAATCTAAATCCTGACCTTGAGCTATGCCCAACTGAGATCAGCAGAGTGGCCCTACTTGATCCACAGAAGCACTGGTGAGACAATAACACCTGCTCTTACGTCACTGAAATGTTGGAGTTGCTTGTCATTATTGCGGCAATAGTTGATAGAATCATCTACAAACAGAATCAGCTAAGAATGTTAACCTGATTTTTACAAGAGACCAAACATTTTGTGAAAATCTGCCAGCTACTTTATCCTTTCTTCATAGGATCTTTATTTATAAAATTATGCTGGTTTGTGGCTGGTGTGCCATCACTATAATCTTTTCTAGAGTGGGAATTATCTTCCCCCAAATCCTTTCCCTCACATGGCTCTGGGTCAGAGTATGATAATTAGAAATACTTTGGTAAAATTTGGAAGGTGAGAGAAAGAAGGACCATTAATCTCTGAAGGTAGCTGCAGGCAAAATGTGGGCAGAAGGGAGGTTCACTGCTTCTTCCAAGCCAGTCCTGAGAACCATCCTCTCTAGCACCTCCCCTGAGCTCCCCAGGGAGGCTTCCCTGACCTTGCCTTCCCTAGCTCTTCCAACAGCTTTAAAGTCCATGTTTCCTATATGAAGATCCCTTGTGTTTGGGATGCATGAAATAGCCTCTGTCTTCCTGACCAACCCTCACAGATACAATGTCAACAGGCATGATTTGAGCACAGACTATGTGCTGTTCATGACACACAGTGATCTCAAAGTAGCCTTACATTCCACCCCTGTAAGATTGCCATTTTTATGAGGATCCATACATTTGACCACACTCTATTCAAATGCTGCTCACAAAAAATGGTCAGAATTCTCTTATGAGAGACTCAGAGATTGTTTTTATAAGTTAATCATATTAATACCTCTGGTATCATGTTGACACGGATCATTTTTCTGCACATGTGATTAGTTACTACTTCCTTACCCTATATTTCTTTCTTAGATCCTTTTTTTCCCCAGATGGAGTCTCACTCTGTCACCCAGGCTAGAGTGCAGTGGCACTATCTTGGCTCATTCCAGCCTCTGCCTCCCGGGTGCAAGCAGTTCTCCTGCCTCAGTCTTCCAAGTAGCTGGGATTAGAGGCACATGTCATGCCTGGCTAATTTTTGTATATTTAGTGGAGATGGGGTTTTACCATGTTGGCCAGGCTGGTCTCAAACTCCTGATCACAAGTGATCCTCCTTCCTTGGCCTCCCAAAGTGCTGGGATTACAGGTGTGAGGAACTGCACCCGGCCTCTCAGATCCTTTTTCTTACCAAAATCAGCCTGCATATATTTCTGTTGAATTTCCTTGTGGTTTGGCAAATGCAATATATTCTTTTAATGAAAATTATATTGGGCTTTATTTCCTAATTCTGAAATTCTATAACTCACTTAACATAAACTCATCAGTACTATGATAAGTATACTACAAACTTTTTGAACAGATAATCAATGAAGTTACTGATTAGACGAGACACTAGGGTCAATCCCTGCCAAATACTACTCAATACTTCCTTATAGACTAATGGCAAAGCCATTGTTATGACCTGTCATGTACAGCTTGCATATCCCCCAAAAGAATAACATGGTGAATACCACACTTGCCTAATTTATATTAACAATGATCTGTGGGTCAGAATCAAATGTTTTACTAAATTAAAAATAAACTTCATTAAAATGAAAATAAAAACTTAAAAACCATGTCACCACTCAATTCATCGAAATAAACTGTATTACAATTATATATATGAAAAATTGTTAACATTTGATATGTAATTCTTGTGCCCAATGATGTCCACTCTACGTTTGGCTCTTCACATCGACATTTGTATTTGTTGATGCTGGCATTTGCTAATATGTTAGTATTTCTTTGTCATCTCTCATGAAGGACACATACATGTTGGGCATACTTAGCCTGTTCATTGATATGGGTATTTTTATCCTATGGCCCATTATAATTTAGTAAATAAAAACCACACAATTGGAATGGTATTATAAATGATAATTAAAATAATAAGTCACCCATACAAATAATCAAATCTTGCTTCCTCTAAACACAAGTAAGCATTCAGATGATTCCTGCATTATCCTATAATGGTTGCACTTTTCTTTTTCCCTCTCTGTCTGGATGAGCTACTTAACAGCCACAGCCCTCTGACCTTGGAAAAGCCCTGCCTGCCATCATCATCTGTCCCGAGAGGAAGGTTTTCCTCTGAAAGTTCTTTATTGTAGCGGACATTTGCTGCTTGGTCTTTTTTGTTAGTGCACATGTCTGCTCTTCAGCCCGCCTGTGTTTCTGCACCCATGTTTCTGTGTGTCTGCCCCTCTCCTCGCCTTGCCTAACCTTCTATTCTAGTGTTTGTACTTTTACGGAATCCTGAAATTTGATGTGTTGTTTTAACTTGCTTTCCTGTGGCTGAGCTCCACTGGCTCCTGACTGCCTGCTTGGTTTGACCACCAGCTTGCCTTGCCCTTGGGCTTCAAAATTCACAATCCTCATAATCTTGTTCTGAGCATAGGGTACCATGGAGCCAAATTCTATGTGGTTCATCTGCTGCTGACTTACTTGAATCTACCCATTACTAGAGTTCCTGATATTAAAGAGGGTCGATGGCTTTTATAATGAAAATGATGCCAATATAAATACATTTTAATGGTGTCACAGCCTTTAAACTTTAGCTGTCCAGGTTGTTCAAGGACCACTTAAAGTTCTGAAATTAGTGTGTAGAAAAGTTTCTACAAGTAAAAAATATTTTCATGCTTCTGAATATTTTGTGGTTTTTGTCCTACATAGAAAGGGTTTCTATCTTTATTGGAAAAGGTATGTGGAATCAAATATCTGAATAAATTATGTCACATGTATACAGCAGCCTTTTTCAAAATGTGGTTCATGTGATATTTATTGATCATAGATGAATAAAACTAAGATTGTGTTTGCAAAATTTGGGAAATACGGGGGTTTATCAAAGTTAGACAGGTTTCTTTTATGTAGATTTTCTCTGAACCTTTTATATGTTAATTGAATTCTGAATCTTTATGATAAGAGGTAAAGTTTGCAGAGTATCACTGAATAGTTTGACTGTGGATCTCTTTTATCTATGCAACACGTTTTTACATCTCACTGGATACCATGATCCTATGGAACATGATTTGGAAAATGCTGCAAGATAGGCTATCGGGAAGTCTTTTAAAGATAAAGTGCACAGATCAAAACAGCTCCCTCTCAATAAGAGAAATCTGCCTCACTGCAACCTGAGTTAATATTAATCTGTGAGCCTGAGACAAGAACTCAGCAGGAGAGTTAGATATAGTCAAGAATGATCAAAGGCATGAGAACGAACTGGACATTGTGATTGCTCTCTGGTGACAATGCCTACTGCAGGCAAACTTCTTTTTTCTTTTCAAAAGCACAATGCATCCAGACTATGGAACTCTCTCTTCTTCTAACAAGAACCATGTGACAGAACAAGTTCCATCCAACCCTCTCTGACATAATGTTCAAATGAGAATGTTTATGGGTTTGAAGCATTTCTACTAGTCTATGCTACTTTTGAAGTACAAGCTGTTAAAACTCAAATCTTAAGTGGGCAGGTCTGTAGTTTACAATTTCTTTTAAGTTTTAATCACAAAAATAGTATCAAATTCTTAAAATGAATATAGGGGAGAATAGCATTTTAATTAGCTAGTCATTGTGTTTCCAGTCCTTGTATTTTTCTGTTTCCTGTGAACCTCCAAGTCCAATTCCATTCCACAAATTTCATATCCTATAGCTACTGCCTTAGTGAAAAATATAGGAGAAATAAAAAAACCAAACAATAAAATTTGTTGCCATTTAGATCCAGTATCTAGGTTGGGACATAAATAATAGCTCTTGAAGAGTAGCTGAAGTTCCTAGCTATCTTGAACATAGTCTTCTAAATGAAGAGTTTAGAGGAAGAAGATAAAAGACAGATGAGCATGATGTGAGCAGGGATCAGTGGTCCAGTACTAGAGAAGCAGATAAGGATAGGAGGAGCATCAACATCCAGGTACTGTCTTTACCTGAGCAGTCACGGTCTCGACAGTGCTGACAACTACATGGAAACCAAGAAATCACCCAAAAACTATCACATACATTTCAATTCGAGGGAATGGGATTGCTTGTACCAAGATGGCAAGTTAAAAATAGTTTCCATTGCCATCAGAGAAGGCTCTCCCACAGTCTCTGACAGCTTAACATCCAATCATAGTGATTCCTATCTATGGACTGAGACTGTGCCTTCAGTCTTATATGAACAATCCATCTATTTTTACCTCAGGACACTCATAATCCTTTTGGAGATAGAAGGTCTCTGGACACCTAGACAGATAGTAATGATGTAGTAGGGAAAGCCTCTGATGTCTGTACTTGTGTAGATTGAACAGAACTAGCTCAGACTCTTCCTAGACCAGGTCAAAGCTGAAACACCTAACCTCACCCTGTCTGACAGATAGTTCTGTCTCTTGGCAAACTCAGGCTGATGCTTGGCCAGAGAAATAGATTTCTAAAATATGTTAACATATTCCTTGACTGAAAAACCATACATCTTTGTTTAAAATTTACTTCCAACAATGTTATAAATTTAAAAAATCTCTAGCTGTCGTTGTAAAGTCTACCATGCAGAGTGGTTTTCCAAGGTGGCACTTCTCACTTCTCTGGAAGAGTTAGTGCAATGGACAGTAATGGAGATATGTTCTTGTTTCCAAAGATGTTCTGAGGACCATAACAGTGCCTGTTGGCAGTGGCTTCTCCTTTTAATGGCTTGTGCCACCTTCCAAATATTCAGTTCACCTTCCAAGTACTCAAACACCTATGTCTCTCTTCAGTTCAGTACCACAGGGCTTACCTTATATTTTTGTGAAAAATCTTTAGGGTCTGGATGAAGTTTCAGAAGCTATTAGTCTCATCTGATTTAGGCTCCCATTCTTGCCTCTACAACTAAAATGTTTTGCATCTATATAAACCTTGAAATAATCTCTAAGCATATGTCTGAAAATATTTCCATTTTCAGACATATGCTTATGTCTGAAGTCCCTAGGATATGGGAAGTGCTTAAACTTTCATCTGGCTTACTCATAATGCCCTATATGCGGGGCGTTTCCATCTGTATGCATATGCGTATGTTTTTCTTTTTCTATATGATCAGCTTTCATTGTTAAATCTTCTTTCCAGTCACAGGTCACTTTCCCAGAATAGCAGGTGAAAAGCTAAGAAACAAGATTGCATATTCCAACATATTTTTGGAAAATATTAGGTTTTTTTGTATTCAAATATTCTGTTTCTTAAAGTTTGGTTGAAGAAATTTGTGCACAATAAACAGTTGTCTTTTTGCATGTATTAAAACCAGCCTGTTTTTTTAGGCAGTAAGCAGGAGCTGAATGGAGGATAATGCTATAAAATGCACTAAAAAAGAGCTCATAACTATCCTTCCCTCCTTTCACTATATTTGTAGCCACAATGATTAAATGTCTTTGTCTGTTAGTATGTTAATTTGAAACAAATTCGAAAAAGTCCCTGTAAAGTCCACCTTGCATCTGTCTTAACCACCTATTAACATAGCCCTGAAGGAGCCTTTTCTTTTTATAGATAGTAGAGGATCTGTCCTTCTGGCCTCAACATTCAGCCACCGAAAAACACAGTGGTAAAATGGTAAGTGCATTTTTTTTTTTAATCATAATCATATGAATCTCTAAATCTTTATGAGACAGGAATGATACAAGGTGGTCGCAGGAGAATAGAAAATTTCAGGCAGCATTTTCACATTGCTAGCGAAAGGAAACTGTTAAAAACAGCAGCAGAAGCTAAGGACTGATAAGACGCTGAAAATCCAGGGTGTGGACCAAGCTGACTAGGACCAAATGGACCCAACAAGACATGGGATTTGACCTAGGTTTCACCTAGGACCTCATGCTATGCTCATTAACATACTCAATCACACACCCAGCAGCCTCATGACAGTTCTGAGAGCATGCATATTTGTTGTAAAAAAGGGTGGCGCCTCAGTTCTGAGAAATCATCTTTTTCTAGGTCTTTTCATGAATATCCTGCCCCTTGGTTAAAGAAACCCATAAAGATAGAAACCCCAAACTCCATTGAGTGACTCTGTCTTGAGAACTCCATACTCTTCTTTCTTGAGTGTGTAATTTTCACTTTGCAATACATCTCCAAACTTTCACTATTTTCTGGCTCATGCCTGAATTCCTTCTTGCGACAGCACCAAGGACCTGAACACCGGCCGGGGTCAAAGTTTAGGAGCCTCCCCTAGCCCACCAATATCATTTATAGTTGTCTGATTATAATAAATTCAGGAAAAGTTTCTGAGCCTCAGCTTTCGATTTGTAAAACGAGGACAAGAAGATCCACCATACCTTCTTCAGAAAGCTGTTATATATTTCAAATAAGACATTGTAACATGAAGAAACATTTAACAATAAAAGTGGCCACTTATGTTCTAGGCAAGGAATATTTATACAGGTAATCTGAGAGATCCTTCAAATATGTGAAGAGCATATTATTATTTTCCAGTTTCAGATGAATAAATTAATAAGAGGCAAGGTACATTTAATTAACTTGCTTAAGGCTCCACAGTTTGTAAATGGCAAATTTCTGCAAAAACAACATAAAAATTCAGAAGACTGAAAGTAAATAAAAAAAAATTGCAATGCCTAACAACCTTGGATAAAGTTTGTTATATTTTACAAACTAGTAAACATATTTTTAAAATCACCTAATAGAAAAATTGGCATAGGAGATGAATTAGTAGTTCATGAAAAATAATAACTGCCAAGTGCTCTTGTATGTTAAACCTAACCAATGAAGACATGTAAATAATAATTATGATTTTTTTTCATGTGTGTGTACATTTCGAATGGTCAGATATGATTAAAAAAACACTGTGTTGTCAGGAGTATACGAAAAAAGTTCTCAATGTAATCTTGAAGAGAATATAAATTGAAGCAAAATTTGAAATGCCTTTTAGTTATATATATATTAAAATTTACAACCTTTTACTCCCTGACCCAGCAATTCCTCTAGTAGAACTTTACCCTGCAGGTATTTAAACAAATGTGTTCTTTCCAACCTTATTTGCAGTAGAAAAAAAATTAGAAACACTACAAATGACTCCCAATAGGGAACTGGGTAAGTGAATTATGATCTGAGTATATGGCAGCATTCTCTGCAGCCACTAAAACCATAAGATTAAATTATATATGTGAGAAAGATGACAAAGATATAGTTTGAAGTGGGTAAAAGTTTCAAAACAATATGTCTAGCATTTAAAAAAATAAGTTGTATACTCTATACACATCTATTTGACACATATAACAAGAATTTCTATAAGGTTTTTACCAACTTAGTAACAGTGGCCATTTAGAAGTGAAAAAAAAATTCTAAGACACTTGCTTTACTTTTTTACATCTCCTTAGTGTTTAAATTGTTTACACGCCATGACTTTTTCCTTCCAAGCTTGTTTTCTTTCTATTATCCCATTTAACCTTTTGAAAATATCTAAGTCACAAAAAGTGAAATTACTATTATTAGTAATCTTTCTTGTGTTGGTCTGATGGAGTTTTAGCATAATCGAGTACTTCTCTTTTTTTTTTTTGGTAGCAGAGTTCAAGTAAATCACTTCTCATCGTCCTTGTTTGCCATTTGTGCCAGTCATTTGCCTGTTGTACTTAGGTCTGTTTGCTGGCTTTCCAGGCTCTGTTTTTAGTCTCGGAAGTCTGACTCTGCAAACTACAATTCCCAGGAGCCCCTGGCCATTAGCCTTCAGCTAGAGTGGAATGGGAGAGGAAGAAGAAGATCAGGGCATCTTCCCCCTTCTCTGTGTTTTGAGTGGCATCTTCCGTGGACTGGAGCTCTTTATCTCTGGCAGCCTCTCCCTCTGTGGTCCAGCTCCCACTCTTCTGCCCCAGCAGCTGTGTTCCAGCAGAGGTTTCACCTGCTTTCTTTGACCTTCCTGCCTGAGGAGCAGCTTCGCGTCCCCACTCCCCTTTTTGCTGTCTTGGTTTCTCTGTTTATATTTCCAACTCTGTTAATACCATTTTAACTAGCTTCTTGTATAAAAAAATTTCTCGAACTACATAGCATGGTTTTGTATTCTGCTGGAATCTTGACTAATACACAATTTACATTCAATTTATTCACCACAAATTTTCCTGCATGATACACTGAATGCATCATAAACATAAGAGGAAAGGGTATCCTCCTGGAGTTAAAGAGAAGGAAACTGACAATTCAGCTAAGAATTTTCCTGCCATTAGAAAGAAAAAATCCTCAGACCGGGTGTGGTGTCTCACACCTGAATTCCCAGAACTTTGGGCGGCTGAGGCGGGCAGATCGCCTAAGGTCAGGAGTTTGAAACCAGCCTGGCCAATATGTTGAAACCCCGTCTCTACCAAAAATACAAAAAAATTAGCCAGGCCTGGGGGCATGTTCTGTAATCCCAGATGTGTGGGCAGCTGAGGCAAGAGAATTGTTTGAACCCAGGAGGTGGAGGTTGCAGTGAGCCAAGATTACGCCACTGCACTCCACTTGGTCAACAAGAATAAAACTCCACCTCAAAAAAAAAAAAAAAAAAAAAAAAGAAAAATCCTTATACTCTTTCTATGCAGTATTATTTTCCTCAAATCACAGCAAGGAGATATTGACTCAGACAGATGAATTAATTGGCTTATACATGGCAGAGCTGGGATTCGGGTTTACGTATTTATGACTCTAAAGCCCAGGTTATTTCCAAATGATTTCTGTGTCTTTTCTTTCCCCTTTTGATGTGCTCTGTTGCTTCACCCTTTAGGCATCCACCATCCACTGTTCCATCTTAGCTCCATCACAGAAAATACTTGTCTGTGGTGCTATTCTTCCTTCACACCTTGCTTTCTGCTAATCTGATAAAGAAATTTGAGCTGAGCTAGTATGTCTCTGCTGCTCTGCCAGAAGAAAAAAAATGGAATCAAAATTTTAACTCAAGCTTGTAATAGTTTGACTAAAACATGTATTCATGCATTCTACTTTTCTTTCCTGAAAATGTGCTGGTTGCTGAACTAGACAGATTATAGCCTTGTAGGCTAGAGAATCATCAAACAACTTTATTGAGTTCTATGGAGGAGAAATGTTCAGTGGAGGCCCATGAGAGAAATTGTACTGTAGAGTCCAGAAATACTTCTCTAAGGAAATGAAATTTGTTTGGACCATAAAGGAGGCATTAGATAAGTAAAGGCTGAGTAAGTGGGAGAGGGAAAAAATTATATGACAACGTATAAATAGGTCCCAGTGCAAGAAGGAGAATGACCCATCAGAGAACATTTTTTTTTAAGGCCAATAATTCTGGGGTGTAGAGGGAAGACATGGGTAAGGCAGGAGAACGAGGAGGCAGCCTGATCATGGAGAACCCCAGGGAACATATGAAGGATTATAAATGTGGATTTTTTTTTCCATTCTAAGAACAATAAGAAAACATTGAAAAGTATTTAGCAAAGAAGAGACATTAAAAAATCTTGCTTTCTAAATAAATAGATACTCAGCTATGATCTGAAGAATAAACAAGAAGAAGGGGATAATGGGTGCAGGTAAACCATTTAGGAGGTTTTTTGAGTATTCTTAGAGATGACGGTAGCTGACATTCTGGGATGTTGGAGGCAGATGGAGGGAAGAGGTGGATTTGGGAGATATTAGAACGTAGAACAAATAGGATTTTGGGAGTCGAGAATATAAGGAATCTAGAATAATTTTTAGCCTGGGATTGTGTGCCAACATAGGAAAATGAGGAGGAAGTACAGGCTTGGCGCAGGAGAAATCATGAGTTCAGCTGTTTGGGACATTTTGAGTTTGTGGGTCTTTGAGCAATCTAAGCGGGCATGCTGAGTTGGCCTACGCGCACACGCACGTGCATACACACATGCACGTGCGCGCGTGCACGCGCGCACACACACACACACACACCCTTTTCAAGCACAGATGAGAGATCAAGACTGAATATAGAACCTTGATGTTGTTGATCTTTGGATGACAATTCAAGCCCAGATGAGTGGATGTGATCGTTTAAAGGAGAGAGTAAAGAAGAGGGCCTAGGAGTAAACTCTGAAGAACAAGAAAGTTTGTGATCTCAAGGAGGATAAACACCTGTAAATAAGTTCTTCAAGCTTTTTCAGTTTTTTAAAAGGATGGATGGGAACTCAAGCATACTGTTCAATTCTAATGTTGGAGGGAACATGTTCAAAAGGGGAGATATTAGACAAGGACCATTTAAACATTTAGCATGCCTAAAATGTGTACATGTGCACACACACACATACACACACGCACACACACGCACATTCTGAAAGACTGAAACAGCCCATTCACAGTGTTGTTTTCCCTTCTAAGTTGTCTCTATCAATAGTTCTCAGGCCAAACTGTTGTTGCAAAAATGCCTTCACAAAAGACAAAGACATATTCGAGCTAATCTTCAAGGTTGTGGTGATGGCCCTGACAGGCTGGCAGTGGTTTTGCTACTTTCAATCTTGACTAACTCACTCTCCACCTCAAGATATTTCTGTAATGTAGACAATAAACAAATTCTCTGCTCCCTCCTCACTTGCTAGATTGCCATTTTAAAGCTTGCCAATCTATCATTACATTTGCATGAACTTCAAAAATAGCAATTTCAGCTACTAACCATATAACATTAATTATTCTAGAATAGGCACTTACAATTCTACTAAACAATTTGTGTAGGTTTCCACATAATTCTCTTTAATTATATATGTCCCCTTCATTTCCCTTGACCGATTTTGTTGCCAAGTGAGTATTAGAAAGGTAATTTACCCTGTTAACATTGGCCTATTTCTTTAGTCTCTATTTAGATTTAAAAATTTAACATATCTATTTTTCTTCTCTGTCCTTCTATCCCAACTCTTCTGATTTCCCAAGGAAGATAACCTGGTGAATGCCTGAGGAAACAAATTTATTTGTTCACTTAATTTCTTAGAAAATATTAATTACCCGAGGTTTTATTCAAGTAACTTACTTTACTGGAAGACTAACAGTACCCATATAAGTGGGAGTAACTTAGTAAATACTAGAAAATAATTAACAGAGTTCATGGAAATAATGCAACACACAAATATGCAATTAGATAGTGTAGTAGGACCTGAGGCGCATTTCACCTGGAAACACATTTAGAACCAAGACTTCATGAGACCAGAGCAGGTGTGTTGTCATAGCTGAGTCCTCACATTGGCAGGCAGTAGAGTCATGATATGCGTAACAGTGTGCTGATTCTCCAGGCTAGCACCTAGTAAGAGGGCTTGGTTTTGCAGCAGCAATATTTTCCCCATCACCACCACATCATCATCATTGCCATTATCATTGATGGAGGTCATCCGATGAGAAGACCCTGTGCTAACACCTCTAGAAAGATGATTTTTTGTCCCAGTCAAGGAAAGAGAAGCCTTATTGAATTCCCAGGGCAATGGGGCTCAGGAAGGAGGCTGCTCTGCAAGGGCAAGAGGAGCCAGTAAAGGGGCTCTTATTTGACCTTCTCGGTGGCTGCAATTCTTGTGAAAGTTGACAACACGGGGCTGCAAGTGAGCATACCACTTGCTGTGAATATATTGACATGATTGTATCCTTGAGCAAGCTAATAGAGGAAACACTAGATTATTGTCTAGCCCTGCAGCCATATGCCAAGGGCAGGTGGACACTTTCCGAATATTGTTGGAGAGAAGGCAGCCATTCTCCTCCTGCCTGCCTGCAAAAACCAGACACCACTGATCAGCTGGGATGCCTTCCTTGTTTTAGATTTTGGCTTTGACATTCCCCGTGGTGCCACGAGGTTCAACTTGGAGAGTGATAGTCTTGCCCATCCAAATCTTCACAAAGATCTGCTGTTTGGCTATAGTGTCAGAGAAGGAACACAGTGGAGAGGATGACTTTTTAAAAACCTCACACCATAAATACATAGGGTGACGCTATTGTTATGCCATTGTTTTAGAGAAGGAAATTGAAACACAGAGAGCTTGATCCATGCTGGAGATGAGATTAAAATCTATGGGGCATGACTCTGAGCCTTAGTTTTATATTCACAACATGACATTGCTTAGTATTCCCCGTAAGAGGGAAATATTCCTGAGATGAGGGAGGCCTGACAGGGGGCCATTGTTTTTTGAAGCTTGGATATCCACTTGTAGCTTAACACTTCAGACTCTCTTGTTAATGAAAAGGCTTCCAGCAATCACTGAAAGTTATGGGCAAGGGGCAGCAGCAGCACCAAGCAGAGCAGCCAGGGCAGGAGCAGTTTCAGAGTGTACTGCCCTCTCTAGCCTGGCACGGGGTAGGTGGGCAGGCAAAGCTCACTACATAGAGACTGTGGACTGGTCTGCAGATGAGTGCCCAGCCTTGTCAAGTAGAAAATACTCCCATATTGGCTGAGTGCAGTGGCTCATGCCTATAATCCCAGTACTTTGGGAGACCAAGGTTGGCGGATCACTTGAGGCCAGGAGTTCGAGACCAACCCAGGCAACATGGTGAAACCTTGTATCTACTAAAAATACAAAAATTAGCTGGGCATGGTGGCACGTGCCTGTAATTCCAGCTGCTCGAGAGGCTGAGGCATGAGAATTGCTTGAACCTGGGAGGCGGAGGTTGCAGTAAGTAGAGATCATGTCACTGCACTCCAGCCTGGGCGATAGAGCAAAGCTCCATCTCAAAACAAAACAAAATACCCCCAGGTTTCAGCCATCTGATTCTGGCATAGGGCACCATTGCAAGTGGCACAGGGGACCATTGCTCTCAAAGAAGCAGGACTGGCAGGCACGTGGGTTCACACATCACAGAACACAGGGTGGTTGTATCCCAGAAGCTAAAGTGATGAAAGAAAGAGAACAAAGTCAGTGGAGCTGGAGCTGGTAAAATGTGAACCCAACCCGTTAGAATTGGAATTTTCTGAGTATTGATCTGAACCAAGTCCTGATAGTGACTTATGTGAAAGATTCTCTCCCAGGCTTCTAGTGTTTCCTCTAGAAGAAACCAGAAGGGAGGCAAACTTCTTAGTTACCCTGGGCAGAATTTACTGTCATGTAGCCACTGAGCCCTTCAAAAATCTTTTCTATTAGAGTCTGTCTGGGGTTTATTCTTCTATCAGTGAATGTAGTGGGCCTCAAAAGAAGGCAAAGAGCATGCACTTTGTGGGAACTCAGAATTGCTTAAAACAGACATCAGAGACTGACCACAGGACTAAATTAAACATCTTCAGTGACCCAGAGGTTTTGAGTGGGATGGCCACATTGATTTTATACTGATGGGAGAGCGTTTTGAGCCCCTGCTCTCTGAAATTGGTGTCCCAAACTTAAGGAAACACTTCTAAATTTATTTGTTTTGTACCCTCTGAAATACTTTATGATTTAATTCTCTGAATAGAAAGTGAGCTCTTCAGCAGCGTCTTTAAATTCCCTTGATCTTTGGTTCTTTTTCTTCTTAAATGTGCTATTGATCAATTGATGTACTTGCTCTTTTGTACTCTTTGAGAAGAGTTATTACGAATCCATTGTGAAATTCCTAAATGGGTTGAATCAATTTTCCAACTTCCTGAGAATAAATATCAAACTCCTGTCTTCCAGGAGCCATAAGCAAATAAACCTCTCCCCACTAATGAAATAGAGTCTCTTTTAAGTGTTATTGCTGGTAGGAGGGGAAAGTTCTCAGTTATTTGTCAAATCAAATGAAGTGTTCTGATTGAACCTACTAAAATACAACTTTCACAGGTGTCTGTCAAATTTCACTGATACAAGTTGTCTTTTCTGGAAAACTGAAAAAAAATAAGCCATGAATATCTCTATTTTTATGCCATTAATTTATTCAATAAATGTTTTAGAAATATCTAGGAGGTGCTTAGCACTGTGGGGAATATAAAAAAAGAAAACACATAGTTCCTCTTTTTAATGTTCTTAAAATCTAGTAGGATAGACTCTGGAAAATTATGGAGAAGAGCTTGTTGGGGTCCTGACATTGAAAGATAATTGGGAGAAAGATCAGTTGTGTCAGTGGTAAAACAGTGAGAAACAGAACTAATTTGGACATAGTGCAAGTGGAAGCCCCAGAAAAGCCAGATACAAAGTCCAATTCGCCGGGTCTAATTTCAGATCTGGTTCAGGTATTAGGCTTAGAAAATCCAGTACTGTGGGCAAAACTAATCAGAATAAGGTGATAGCAGACTATAGGAAACAAAGGCATGGCAGGTGAGATAGGAATCGCAATAGTAGTTACATAGTATAGGCAGAGATGTTACAAGGTTCTATATATAATTAAGTAATAACGGTAGCTAACATGTTAAAAACAGTGTGCCAGATAGTTTCTAATCTTAATCATGACCTTACACTATTGAACGTATTAGTTAATTTGGTCATCCTGGTATCTGTTTTGTGAGTTTGCTATTATTATCCCTATTTTATTAATGAGATGAGATAATTTGTTGGAGGTGACAGACCAAGTAAGCTTCAGAGCGGGGCTGAGTCCAGCAGTGTAGTTTTAAGAGCTTGTGTTCTCCTTCACTGCAAGGTGCTGCCAGGGTACTAAATAAAAGGTGTAGGGAACAGGCAATTACAGGAACACAGCAGAGAGAGATGGAGAGAACCCTGTCATCTGAGAGGCACAGCAAAGACTTCCTGGAGACTGTTGCATCTGCTTAGAGACATAGCAAGCATTTTCAAACGCGGACAGTAGGGGTTGGTGGAGACCAGGAGAGCAGAAGCTAGAACACAGAGTCTAGGTTGACGAGGACCATACTTTGTTTACAAGGTATGTTTGGGGCAGAACATTTGAAAGGGAAACTGAAATATGAGGTTGCAAAGATAATTTGGAATCAAAAGATGCAGGGCCTTGAATGGGGAGGAAGTAAAGAAGAAAATACTGCTATGAAAGTTATTTGTATTAGATAGAAAGGCAGAAGGAGGTCACCAAGAGAAAGAATGTATTGAGATTAAAGGAGAGTGCTAAGGCTGGGCATGGTGGCTCACACCTGTAACCCCAACACTTTGGGAGGCTGAGGCAGGTAGGCCACCTGAGGTCAGGAGGTTGAGAACACCCTGGCTGACATGGTAAAACCCTGTCTCTACTAAAAATACAAAAAATTAGTTGGATATGGTGGCAGGCATCTATAATCCCAGCTACTCAGGAGGCTGAGGCAGGAGAATCTCTTGAACCCAGGAGGTGGAGGTTGCAGTGAGCCAAGATCACACCATTGCATTCCAGTTTGGACAACAAGAGTGAAACTCTGCCTCCCCCCAACCAAAATAATAATAATAATAATAATAATAATAATAATAAAGCAAAGTGCTAAGAACACAGAACTAGCTTGGGATGATTCTGACAATTAAAGCCTGAGAGGAAGAAAAAGAAGAGTCTTTCACGAACACAAACATAGGAAGGTGAGGGCTTGACCAGCAGGATGGCACTGTGTATGAAAAGGAATATACTTGCTGAATAGATGAATGGACATGTGGATTCAGGAGTCAACAATGTGAGAAAGCCCAACATGGTAGGTCAGCCCAAGTAGTGTAGTGGCTAAGACAGTAGACTTGGGGAATCAGACTGTTGGGATTCAAAACTGGGCTCTACCCCCGATCAGCTCTATGACTTTGGCCAAGTTGCCTACCTCTCCTTGCCTAGTCATCAGCTGCATAATGAGGCTAATGAGGGTGATCATTGGGCTGTTGTGAATCTTAAACGATTTTGCCTTGTACAGTGTGGAACAGTGCATAGCATGCAGTAGGCTATATATAAATATTGTTAAATAAGTCAAGAAAAAACATAAACTCACTGGGAAAATAACTTGTATATTCTTTATTAAGAAATCAGATAGGCTGGATGTGGTGGCTCACACCTGTAATCCCAGCACTTTGGGAGGCCAAGGCAGGTGGATCAAGAGGTCAGGAGTTCAAGATCAGCCTGGCCAATATGGTGAAACCCCATCTCTACTAAAAATACAAAAATTAGCCAGGTGCAGTGGTGTGTGCCTGTAATCCTAGCTACTCAGGAGGCTGAGGCAGGAGAATTGCTTGAACCTGGGGGGTGGAGTTTGCAGTGAGCTGAGATTATGCCACTACATTCCAGCCTGGGCAACAGAGCAAGACTCTGTCTCANAAAAAAAAAAAAAAAAAAAAAAAAAAAAAAAAAAAAAAAAAAAAAAAAAAAAAAAAAAAAAGAATCAAATAATTGAAAGGCATCATTAAAATATCTGCCTAGATACTGACTGTATTAGAAGCTTTGCATTTCACTTAATTAGTGCTATGAGTATTGAGTATGTGCCATATATATTCTTTGGTTTTGAGGTATGGAGGGAGAGGGGTGAGCAATATTGCTGGTTTCAAGGATCTCATAATATATGGGGAGGTAAATACACCAAAAAAGTCAATGACACACCTTATTAAGTTAGGTAAGACAGACTACTATAATAAAGATATAATGCTACAAAGTAATTACTTCTTTATGATTAGTAGAGAGATTCACTAAGGCTTCTTGTGTTGATCAAGAAATGCCTCACAGAAGAGGTAATATTCAGGGTGGGTGCTACAAGGAGTGGGAGGCATTCCGCCAGAGGCAACAGCCTGGCTGTTCATGGACATTCGCCACTGCATGTCTCCTGCACCTAGCACAGTCTTGGAACAAATATTTTTTGAATGAATGGACACATGAATAAAGAATCAGAAGGCCAAAAGGGAATGTTTGGAACGTGTAATAAGTCATGCAATTCCCAATTAAATAATATGTAGGTACCTCACCACCACTACAATACCCTCACTCATCTTTATTATATAGATAAGGGGGAAGCTGAGCTTTGTCCTGGTAAGCTTCTCCAGAAGGCTATGCATCCTTGAGGACAGGGGCCATGTCATATCAGCTATTGTCATCCAAAAGGTGACCTATATGTCAGATGTTGAGCAATCAATGATGAGTAAACAAAAGGGATCTAGAAAGAAAGAGGTCTTGCCATCTAGAATCCCAAATTGTTTATAATCTAACATTGATACTTTAGTGAGTTCACATTTAACTAGAGAGTAGAATAAGAAAAATAAGCCAATAAATGACAGTGTGGCTTGGTGTCACTGAAACTTGTATAACTGTAATTGTGTGTGTGTGTTTAGAAAATAGTAAAAAATTATTAACATGCTAAATTTAGACTAAACAATGAGTGGAAATTATGGTGGTATTCCTAAACATTGCAAAATGATACATAAAAACAAAAGCAAGAACAAAACCAAAACTAGACTTTGTGTCCTTAAGTTCAACTTAAGGTATATAAGAAAAACATGAAAGGAAAAAAAAAAAAACCGTTTTGATGTTGCATGGAAGTTTGTTAGCTCTTCCACAAAGTTGCTAGAGGTATTCCTTGTTAAGTCTACAGGCATGGAGGTTTTCAGGGAAATAAACAATCGCTGGCCTGCCCTTCAAACGCTCAGTATGTGGTGCCCAGAGATGGAGTGGGTTTATCTTTTGCAGCCTTAAATTATGTAAGGAGACACCTCAAGTGACTTGATGCATGAGACCTGAAGGAGTGTAATCGCGTGAACTCCCCAAAGACAGTACAATTTCAGGATACAGCTTTTCCAAGTCCACTGACTTATCCCGTCCCTCCTTAAAGGCATTCTAAACACGCAATACACATACTTACTGGAAAATCTTTATTAGTATCAAGGCTGCCTAGCAGCCTACATAGGCTATACTCTTAGGGCTTTTTAGCTTTTGTTATTTGTTTGTCCTTTCTTCCAAAATAGATGGTAAATGACACGTCATCTCGCTTCCAATCTTTACCCTTGTTATGTATTATCTATGTGATAGCCATAGTGCTTTTAAATAAAATGGTAATATGTATATCTATACAAAACCACATAGTTACTTTCACTCTTAGAATTGCAACCATCAGAAAGTATTATTAAACACCAAGGATGTTCAGGGCACTGTGCTGGGTATGGAAACATTTTATATACCTATCCATATAATACTACATTTTATATTCATATCCATATCCATATAGTACTACCATATATGTTTTACTTAGGTGTGTGTATATAGATATACATTTTATATATATATATATAATCATATGATAGGTTCTATATAAATGTATATGGTTCTATATACAAATATACATGTGATTTTTAGCCAGAGAAATATATATTTTATATATAGATATTTATCTGGCTAAAAACCTTCCAATGGCTTGCCACTTTCCTTAGATTTCATATCCTTGGACTTCAGATTTCAGGCCATCACCTGTGTCTCAATCTTCTTGTGTTGTTGTAACTAAATACTAGGTTTGGGGTCATATACTGGGAGAATTAAACAATACACGTTTATTTCTCACAGTTCTGCAGACCGAGATGTCCAAGATCAAAGATTCAGTGTACGGTGAGCGCAGATTGAGTGCATGGTGAGCACCTGCTTCTCTGGCTTGTAGATGTCCGCCCTCTCTCTGTGTGCTCACATGGCCTCTCTCTCTTGTTTTTATAAGGCCACTAATCCCCTTGCTGTGGGTCCCACTTTCATGACCTCATCTAAACCTCATCTGCTTCAAAAGGCTCCGACCTCCAAACACCATCACACTCGGGGCTAGGGCTTCAACACATGAATTTTCAAAGGCACAAAACTGCGGCCTGTAATGACCCGCAAGGCCTCACTGCAGCCTTTCCCTCACACCTGATCTTCTGCTACTCACTTGCCACCGTGCTGTGCACCACTGCTCCTGCCACATTAGTCCTCTCTCTGTTCCTAAATGAGCCAGAGTTATTCCTAGCTCTGGGCCTTCCTACCTGCTGGGGCCTCATTTTCCCCATGCCTTCATCTGCCTTATCATTCGGCTCTCAGTTCAGGCATCACCTCCCTCACAGAGGTCGTCCCTGGCCACCTCGGGAAATTTGCTTTCTCATTCTCTCATCACTCTGTCTCACACTACTCCACCTATTTTCCTTCTTAGTACTTATCACTATCTAAAGTTATCTGTGTTATTGTTGTTATTATAGTGATTATCCATGTATTACACTTGGATGTATTATATGTATTACATACGTATATGTATTACACACGCTCCATGAGAAAAGATATCTATACTGTTTATTAGTTTATTTCCAGAATCTAGAACCTAACATTATGTATATATACATATATATCTGAATATATATATATATATATATATATATACACACACACATAAATAAAATGTGTATAAATGGTACGGTATTATACAGATACACACACACATACATACATACATACATATAGGTTGAGTATCACTTATCTGAAATTCTTGAGACCAGAAGTGTTTTGGCGTTTGGATTTTTTTCTGGCTTTGGAATATGTCCCTATAGATAATGAACTGTCATGGGAATGGGACCCATCTAATCACAAAATCCATTTATGTTTCATGTATACCTTATGAATACATTTTTAATAACACTGTGCCTAAAACAAAGTTTTGACTGCATTTTTAAAACTGAAACCCATCACCTAAGGTCAGGTGTGGAATTTTTCATTTGTGGCATCATTTCGGCACTCAAAAAGATTTGGATTTTGGAGCATTTTAGATTTTGGATTTTCAGATTAGGGATGCTCAACCTGTACCAGGATTTTCATAGGTTAAGGGGATAGAATCTCTAACCGTGGTGTAATAGGAGTGGTAATCTGATCAGGAGATACGTTGATTGGGTGTGGGGATGTGGGAAGACATTTTAGCACTGTTCCCATTAACTGATAAACATAATGGGCTGTATAGCCTGGGACTGGGAGCTGAGATTTTCTTCCTAGGCTGAGGAAGGAGAGAAGATGCTGAGACTTGTCTACCTAATTTCAGTGAGAAGCAATGTAAGCATTGCCTACTGGGCTCTGTCACATTTCAGAATCTGACCTAGGGTATAAAGAATCCTCTCAGAATCAACTCATTATTAACAAAGAACCTTAGTTACGTCTTTTTCCCTTGTGGTCAGAGACTCCACCTCTGTCTCTCATGTCATCTACCAGCTCCTAATGAATGGACTAAAGCCAATATGCCACAACATTTTGGCATTCATATCTGCTTATGAATAATAAAAATGCAATTCAAACATATGTCTTCTCATTCTAGATCCTCTAATTCTCTGCTTTTGCTCTTAATGCACAATGTTAATGTCAAGTTTGTTTGCTTTAATTACGTTAAGAGGTTATGTTGGAAGGTTATCCATTTAGTCTTTAACAGCATGAAATAGCACTTATATTATCATTGTCAGTTTCTGCACATAAACAAGAACTTGATTAACCGTAGCTAACCATGAGAAAATAAATGTTCTCTTAGATGCAGACATTTTTAGTGGATAAGCACTAGGTGTCACTAGTATACTCTCAACTACAATTATCTATACCTTCAGAGGAACTTTTGGTGAGGTAGACTGATGAAGAAATATAGGAATTCCTAGCAACAATGGGAATTGTTTCTTCAGCAAATAATGCTTCTCTGTTTAAAATCAGATCAGACAAAGGTCTTTGTAAAAGATTTTAATGAATTATAATGAAAATAGTAAAGTAACTTTGAAATATGTGAGAGATCATGACTATATATATTGGAAGGGTAGTTGAAAATTGCATGAATAAAATATATGTAAACTGAATTATGCTTTTTCACTGACTTCCTTTACAATTTTGGACATGTAATTCTACTCCTTCTCCTGATATTTACAGTTCACCATAAGATATAAATTATTTCTATTTGTGTGAAAATGTTCTGTATTTTAAAATAATACATGGAAGTATACAGATGCAGAAAGTCATTTTGCTGACCACTTGGGATTTGACATTTTACTGTGTAAAAATTATACTGCAATAAAACACTAGTAAAAATTACAATTATTCATCTTAATGTTGCTTCCAATGGCTTTTTGTTATTGTAAGCAGATATTTTGTGATTAAGTTATTACTCTACATAGCATTTTCAAATAGTTAGTCAAATGAATGCTGAATCTATTTGAACTTTGCTTGTATTAAGATATGCCACATGGCTAATTCCCACATCTTGGGACCACTCATCACTTAGTAAAGACAGAATTTTAATATTTAAGAAACCATTGTGGGGATGTTTACATTGATATGGAGCCATTTTGTTGATTGTAATAACTGGCCTTTTAAGAAGGAAGAGACCTAATGAATGAGAGCAGTTGTACCATTGACTAAATAACAGTTGTTTTAAATTCTGTCTTTTTCTTTAAAACAGAAATATCAGCATACTCCATTTAAACACTGCTTAAATTCAATTATGTATGTGAGGTCTCCTAAAGCTCAGATATAAATGCAATCTACTGGGTAAACTTTGTTGCGACCTAGTCTATCAGAATGATCACTAAATAGCCAAGGCTTTTTTATTTTTATTAACTGGGTTTGTAAATACTCAACTACCAGCCCAATCACTAAATATGAGTCATAGCTTTTGTTTTTTTATAAGCTGAGTTTAGCCATTTCATTAAATATTCGTAACCTGGGAATTGAAAGTTTGAATAAAATTATTTCAGGGAAATTTTTCATGTATACTGAAAAAAAACCAAAAAACAAAAAACAAAAAACTACTCCAGCCAACCCAGGCTTTTTATGCTTTAATTTGCTCTTTTTATTGAAACATTCACCTTTTTTTGTTGCCCCAAATGACAGATCACTTTTTGGAGTTTCAGCTTCCTTGTCTGGGAAAAGATAAAGGAATGGGCTTTCTAACTTTCCATTGCCCCATCCTTTTGTTAGGTCTGTGCTGATCTTTGATACTGGCGATAATATGTTTCCACCCTACCTATCTACCTTAAATTCCAGCTCATGGATCTGCTCAGACTTGAGGTGTCTAACCATTCCCTTTTACTTTAGACTTTCCTCCAATTAATTCTGTGCCTCTAAATATGCTTAGAAATAATTTAGACCGTTACTCCTGTCTTCTTAGCCTTAGCACACCAGAGCTTTCATAGTGTATCTATAATCTCCCAGTCATACAAACCAGCATTATGCATGATTTGATCCCTATATGAAACCTGTTTCCCATCAATTTTGGATTGAGTGCCATCATGGTACATAATTTGGTATGCTCCTTCTTCATTCTGTTGTGAGAAGCCAGAATAACTAAGCTTTATAGAGAGACAATTCCAGTGCAAAGAAAGTTTTTATTGAGTTCCTATTATGTGGCAGGTACAAAGCTAAGGAATGGGGGTACAAGTATAGGTTTAAGCATGGGCCCTAATCTTGGAGACCCTACAAGATACTGCAGGTAACCTATTCATAAAGTGATCACTTTAATATCATGATGAATACCTTCTACACACTAATACTGCCAATTCCAATGGAAGAGATAGAAAATAATATATTTGCTGCAATGATCTAAAAATAAGCAAGTTTATTCATCTGTGAGACAAGGGATTGAGGAAAAAATAGTTATGAAGCAACCAAGACGGTGAACTCTCATCTGAGATTTTTTGAGACAATGAGATCATGCAAGGTTGTGGATAATAAGCCTAGACACAAACATATGTATAAATATATGTGTATGTATTTGTCTATGATGAAGACAGAAGTTAAATGGCACCCACTGAGTGTGCTGAGTGTGTCGTAAACCAAGTCGGTAGACAGGGCTTTGCAAAACAGCTTCCCTTTCTGTTTCCCAAGTGCTCAATCACCCTTGACTAATGGCTAATCCCGTTTCATTCAACACTATCCTATAGGAGGGAGATATGCTGAAAAGTTGGTTTTTTTCTGTACATGCTTCTCCTCATAGAACTGCATTTTCTACAAGATTCCCATTGGTAGTCCATAGCAAAGACACAGAATAAAGATAAAAATGTAGAAGAATGGCTTCCATGAATGATGATGAACAAGATGAATTGTGGAGTTACAGGTCATTGTCGTCTGGTGCAGTTAGAAATGGAGGCCCCGCCAGTGTTCTCGGGAAGACTGCGTCATCACTCAGGGCGCTCTGTCAACTCTGGGCACAGTGCGAATCCCAGATGCTGCCGCAGTGCTTTGCACCACCCATTACAGTGTCTCAAGGGCAGACCCAAGCAGGAGAGAGGAGCGTCTGGAGTTGGCAGTATGAAAGATAAGTTTGCACTTGGTGCCACAAACCAAGAAATGATAGTTTAATATCAATCATCACAGACAATTGCAAGAGAACTGGATGTTCATACAGAGAAGATACATTACCCATTATGAGGCAAATCTATCACAAAGAGTACCCCAACACTTACCAATTGAAAGCCGAATAAGCATCGTATCTCCAAGAGAAAATAAGTTTAAATATATGCGTTTGTCAAGATGAAACTGAATTGACCTTCAAGTGCCTTGTACCTCTACAGTAGCGGCTGCAGAGTAGCATCACTTAGGGCTTCATTATCATAAAGAAGTAGAAGGGAAACTTTTGACATTGTTGTGAAATGCTAATCGTTTTCAACCTTACTTCATCATTGAAATATACACACACTGCTTTCTACTCCTGTATTCTTGAATCACAGAATCTGAGATCTAGACAGAACCTCAAAGATCATCTACACGTTAGTACCAAATCTTACTCATAGCAGAATCACCAGGAAGGGTAGAGCCTTTAAAATATAGGTTTTCTTGTCACATTCCTCAACATTCTAAGTTAGTGGTTATGTTAACTTTCTGGGCTGCCATAACAAAGTACTACAAGCTAGGTGGCTTAAAATGAGCAAACAAAAATTATTTTCTCATTGTTTTGGAGGTTAGCAGCCTGAAACCAACGTGTCGGCAGGGCCATGCTGCCTCTGAATCCTGCAGGGTTCATTCCTTGCTTTTTCCTAGTTTCAGGTGATGTCCAGCAATCCTTGACAGTCCTTGGCTGGCAACTGCATTGCTCCAATCTCTGCTTCTGTCTTCATAAGGCCTTTTCCCTTCTGTGTGTTTCTCTGTCCATTCTTTTCTTCTCATAAGGATAACAGTTATATTAAATTAACAGCTCACTCTGCCCCAGTATAATCTCATCCTAACTAATGACATCTGCAAAGACTATTTCCAAATAAGCTCACATTGCTAGGTACTGGGGGTTAGTATTTAAGCATACTTTTGGGGGGATATGATTCAACCCATAATATGGATTTTGCAGTAGAACTTGAGAATCACTTAGGTGATATGGAGATAGCTACATTTGAGAACCAGTGGTTAATTATTCCAATTCTCCTGTTTTACAAAAGATGAAACTGAGGGCTAGAGGTCTCTAGGAACTTTTAAGTGACAGAGTGGACCATGAACAAACCATGCACATATCTATGTAAACTGCCATCCTCTTGATTACCACTTTAATCCTTATGATTAAAATGATCCCTCTTTGAATTCGGGTTAGGATCTCGTGATATTCTTCTATTTTAATCAAAAGCTCTGTAGAAAAATACTCTATTTTGAAACCTATTGCATAATACTTAACCTAAAGGTTGTACATTTTAAAAAAATTCTGGCAGCAATATTATTCAGATAGTCAAGCAAGGCTGATAGGTCAAGTACATTTGCAAATATAAAGAAGCACACAAAGGCAGAGACGTTTTATCAAGGAAAGTGAAACATTTTATTCGCTGGATTCCTTTTCAGAAGGGGATGTTACTTGGGCAACATACATATAAGATTAAATATCACTGATTTAAATAAAATAGCTTTTAGGTATGTGGAACATGTGTATATAAAATCTTAATAATAAAATAAATGTAGAGTAGCCTGATGTATATGCCTCTTAAAGTTCTCTTTCCAAGCTATAATCAGAGTCAGGAAAGTTTGCCAAGTAGTAATAAAATTAATTCAGAAACAGGTTTATGGTTTAGAGGAAAAAGACAGAAAACGGTTTTTGTACAATTGGAATTATGCACAATCACTGTCATGAAAAAGTGCAAAAATTTGTATGTTAAAAAACGAGGGACAGAACAATTGAAATAAGGAATAAATAGGGAAGTCATGGCACCTGTGCCCAATATGTAGCGATTACAATAGCTTCTACGGGAGAAAAGGAAGGCAAAATGTAGGCCTGTGTTGGATAATGTAAGATCAGGGATATCAAGTCGGGACACAACTGCACTTCCTGCCTATTCCCTGCCCACCTCCTCCAATAAATTAAGAAGAAACCTTTAACTACTTTTCTTAATATAAAAATAAATATGTTGGCCAGGTGTGGTGGCTCATACCTATAACCCAGCACTTTGGGAGGCAGAGGAAGAAAGGTTGCCTGAGGCCAGGAGCTTGAGACCAGCCTGCGCAACATAACAAGACCCTGTATCTACAATAAAAAAATTAGGCGTCGGGAGGCTGAGGCATGAGAATTGTTTGAGCCCAGGAGTTCAAAGCTACAGTGAACTATGATTGCACCACTGCAATCCAGCCTGGGCAATAGAGCCAGACCGTGTCAAAAGAAAGACTGAGTGAGAGAGAGAGAGAGAAGGAGGGAAGGAAGGAAGGAAGGAGGGAGGGAGGGAGGGAGGGAGGGAGGGAGGGAGGGAAGGAAGGAAGGAGGGAAGGAAGGGAGAGAGGGAGAGAGGGAGGAAAGAGGAAGAAGGGAGAAAGGGAAAGGGAGGGAGGGAAGGGAATAGAGAAAGAAGAGAGAAAGGAAAGAAAGGAAGAAAAGAAAGAAGGAAGGAAAAGAAAGAAAAGAAAAGAAAGAAGGAAATAAATACAAATATGTTGGATAAACAGAATTTACAATAGCAGAGTCATAAACTGGGACAATGTAGTCTATGAAGACAAATATTTACATGTAGCCTATAAATTTATCAAGATTGAGAGGCACTTATTCATATGTACATACTAACGGTTCTGAATACAATTTAATGAAGGGAAATGACCTGGAGAAACCAGGTGATTTACACACAGGGGTACTTGAAATTTGTCATCCATAAATAAAAAGTTGCCAGCTTTTATGATCATGAGGTTACCTCGATCTCATTTTTTAAAAGCTGAAAAATTAGGTTGTGATATGACCCATGCATTTAGAGAATGAGATGACATACAAAATATTAAAAAGATATTGTCACTTTCAAAATATTAGTGATTGACCATCAAGCAATAATATAAAGATAATTCTCGAGCCAAAGAACACAATTAAACATTTTAGATAGACATTTCCAACTTCAGACAGAGTTTAAAAAATGCACAAAAGTTGAAAGATAAATAACAAACCTCAAAAAACAAAGAAGTACAGTAGATCAGAAACAATGAAGAGCAGAGGTCAAGCCTGCTAAGAAGCCTAGAGAGGACAGTCTCTGAGTGAAGCTCAGAGGTTATAGAGACCAACATCCGAATCCTCTGTTTCATTTGTTAAAATAAAAATTTCTGGATACCACCCCAAACTTACCAAGTCATTATACTACTTCGCGGTATGTCTTATCAAATTCTTTCCAGTGATTCTTAAGTACCCTTAAGTTCAAGAGACAGTGCCTTAGATTCTATAAAACATAAAGTGCAGTTCAGAGGTGAAAGCTATAAAGAATATAAAGGATCTGTATAGGATGCAATTGAATAAGAAATTGTGGCTGGAATTGAATAAGAAATTATAGTACATAATTGAAAAGGTTTACATGAACTTCTTTAAAGAAATAGAAAAGATAAAGAGCAAAGTGCAAGTTCATCGACTGACACCTGATTCCAGGAAAGAAAAAATGAAATCAATGATTTAGAGGCAGGTGCTCACAGTTCAACAAGGAAAGTGGCATGACCAGGCTGGTAAAGAATCGCAGTGCCTTGGGACCTGCCTTTATAGCTGAACGCCTACAACTTTTGAAAATTGTTTGAACAGACTTTTGGGTGCAGCTGTGAAAGGCAGATGAGAAAAATATGGTGAAATGGTCAATGCGTAGAAAGAAAAATTTAAAAATGTGTTTATAAAAAAGGCGGAAAGAAGTGTGAGAGGAAAATAAATCTTATACCCTCCAAATCACTAAGCTAAAGAGAAAACTGCTTAGGGTCAACCTGCCTCATGTTCTATTCAAAGGCACCCCTCTGCTCACTGAGATAAATGAATATCTGATTGCCGCCTTCAGAGAGGCTGATCAGAAACTCAAAAGAATGCAAACATTTTTCTTGTACCTACCTAAGAACTGGAAACCCGCACCCCGTTTTGGGTCTTCCCATCTTTGCTTCAAGTTGTCCTGCCTTTACAGACCAAACCAATGTTTACCTTGCATATGTTGATTGATGTCTCATGTCTCCCTAGAATGTATAAAACCAAACTGTGCTCTGACTACCTCGGGCACACGTCATCAGGACTTCCTGAAGCTGTGTCAAGGGCACATGTCCTCAACTTTGGCAAAATAACTGAAACCTATCTCTGATTTTCAGGGTTCACAGAAAACGTTAGAAATTAGATATCACTGTTACTTCATCACTATAATGTACTTGTAGAGATATTGCAGCAATTCTTATAAGACACAGGATTTAACTCCATTCTAAAACCATCTATACATAGGGCATAAATTAAGTATAAAGCTTTGTGTATATGCTCAGGATCGTATGCCAGTTCCTCCTCTCCAGAAACTCCAGTTCTAGAATTTTGAATTTTCACTTAAAAATTCTAGAATTTTGAATTTTTACTTAAAAATTCTAGAATTTTGAATTTTTACTTAAAAATTCTAGAATTTTGAATTTTTACTTAAAAATTCTAGAATTTTGAATTTTTAATTAAAAATTCAAGCACAAATGAAGCTTCATTCGTTTCAAATAGCATTTAAACACACAAGTGCCAAGCACTGTACTGACTCCTGAGACCAGAAGAATAAATGAGTAAACTGTTGTCAGTCCAGGATAAGTGTGAAGTCAATGACAGAGCTATGCACAGGGAAACAAAGTATAAGAAAAACTAATGGTTACAGCACGGAGGTGATAACAGATTTGAGTGACAGAACGAATCAGATAAAGAAATGTGGAGGACATGTAATGGGAAAGGAGCTTGGGATGCTAGTCCAGGCAATAGGGGACAGCATTATGGCAGGAAATTGTTGGGTATGTTTGGGGAACAGTAGATGCAATATAGTTTAATTTTATATAACTCCAACAATGTACATTTAAAGTAGCAAAACATAAAAGTATTAAGAAAGTATGACTGTATGTACAACATTTGAAAAGTGAAAAAAAATCCCCTAAACTTAAATGATTCATTCAATGCTGATGAACTGACAGTTTCTCTTATTGCCACAGTTTCTGCGGCCACTTTAGCTAGTAAACAGAAATACCTTCCGCCCTGTATCTGATCACAAGATGTTTACCTGCATTCACACGTTTGTTAATGCTTTCATTGGCTTTCATCCTGCAATTTTAGCATTAGCCACCCTAGATTTTAAATGACAGCTAGTGCTCGTCTTACGACCACGACTGGTTCCGACAGACTAGTCGTAACATGATTTGGTCGTAAGTTGAGTAGGCTATATACGCGCGGAGATGGTAGTGCTGCCGGAAGCTGGTTTGCACTGTTGTAAGCCCAGCTGGGCAATGTTTGCACCGCCAGACGCGGAGCAGTCGTGTCTAGAGATTGCGGTCGTAAAGTCGAATGGTCGTAAGTCGCATAGGTCATAAGTCGATCAATACCTGTATTTCCTTATGCCCTTTAACAATAGAATCAAAGTCCTCATTAAACAGGGCTGCCAGGGCTAAGGCTAAAATTCAGGCCTGAAAATCCATAACTTTGAAACAGGATTCAAATGCAGTAAAATACCATAAGGAGGTTAAAAATCCCACAGTACTTTGTTTTTTATAAATGTAAGAGGATGCATGTTATGAAATAATTATAGAGGCAATGCTGGGTCAAAGAACATGAAAGGAAAAATAACTTAGAATGGTGAAAACCCACGTACTTCAAAATGCCCCATTAAGTTTAGATTTTTTCCACATAGGAACATTTTAATATTTAAATAACAGTTTTGGATTACATAAGACTTCAGTAATTTATCACTTATATAAGAGAAAAATCCCCAGTGCTGCTGAGTACTAAAGCATATAACAGGAAGTTGTAGACAAGTGGCTGGGGAAGCAGGGACAAATCATGGGGGCTTTGTATGTCATGTAAAGCCTCTGGAATTCAGACTCTGAATGAGAGAGAGAGGACTGCAGTTTTTAAAGTAGCATGACATGGTGTTCAAGTTCCTGCTCAGGGGAGATTATTCTGATAGCAATGTGGTAGAAGGCAAGATTGAAGCCCACTAGTCTGTTACGTTACTAGTTCTATGAGTAGGTCAGAGAAGATGGAGACTGACTCTTAGCGGGGGCAGGTTTGGAGAAGCAAGCATAATTTGAGAAGTATTGAGCTAGTCAGTGAACAAACATTAAGTGAATGACTACTATGTGCCAGTGACTATTCTTTGTCTTGAGAGGTAAAATCCACAGCACCTGGAGCTTCACAGGATGTGTCAGTTATTACACAGAGTAACTAACAATCTGCCAGTGGAATAGGAGAAAAGGGAGAAGCACTGCAAAGGCTATTTGGAGCAGATGGAATTTGAGCTTTGTCATGAATGATGGGGAAACTTTTTAGAGGCAGAGACTGAAGAGCAAGAGTACAGCTGGCTAAGCAGACCTAACAAGCTGATCCAGGGCTGGGATGTTCCAGGTTGAGGGGTGGGAGGCCAGCTTGTCTAATTGAGTACTGGGGTGTTTCTACTGGTGATGGGAAATGAAGCTAATCTTTAGATAAGTCATAGATTGGGAAGACTTTTGAGAGGTAGGATAAGGCCTTTGGATTTTATTCCGAATGCAGTGAATGGTCACTGGGACATTTCATTTCATGACAAATTCTAGATCATACTTAATAGAATACATAAAAATGAGATGAAGACTATGTACTGTAGGGTGAATCCAGCCCTATTTTAAGTAGATACTTGACTTAAAAATAAACTGTATCAGATAACAATTATTCAGTGATGTCTCTTATGAACATTTAGGGTATTTTTGGTAGACTGAATCAAGCTGTTTATAATTCACACAGTGTATTATTATCTAGAACAAGATCATATATTGTCCCAAGACCTGTCTGTTTTTCTTCTGTGTTAAGGACTTTGTATGGATTTGTTAGATTGAATGACAAGACAGTTTGATAGCAAATCTACTTTTACTTTTCTGAATTACTGCATTATGTTATTTTGTCTCTCATTATAAATGTCTATTTCATATCAAATGCTAGTTACATTTCAAAGAAATCATTTGCATCAAATCAAATACTGCATTATTCTTCCTGTTCTAAAATCATAAAACAGTTATTTAATCAGAAAGAAGACATTGCCAATTTTAGAACATTCTTGTCTTTTAATTTGCAATTTATACATTCCTGCTAATAGCTCATTCAGTTCTATGCTAATATAACTAATGATTTAACAACATTTGGAAATCAATTTTAAGACTAAGATTGAAATGGCACGTTTATATTTCTATGCAATTTCTACCTAACCATGTTTAGACTGATTACTGCATGTAATGTAGTGGCCTATACCTTTAAGCAAAAGTATCAATAATTTTTTCTAAAACCTAATTCAGAACTCATTGCTTCTAGGAAGCCTTTAAGGACTAATTTGTGGCCCGTGTTTTTTTGTTTTTTTTTTTTTTCCCTTTTTTTTTTTTTTTTTTTTTTTTTTTTTTTTTTTTTTTTTCCCTTATTCTGAGTACCACCTCGGAATTTAGTCATTTTCTGCTTCTCTAAGTCATACCAGTCATTTAACGGGCAGCAGGCAGCAATCACATAGGTTCATCAGTAGTGTTTAAGACTAACCCCTCCCTCCACCACAGACTGCAAATACATAGAACATTTCATCACTAATAACTCCAAGGGACAATAGATAAGACAAACAGGCAATTTGAATGTCCCTTCTGGGTAAAAATATCTTGTCAATTATATTGAGTCCATTACAGAACCTAAAGAGGAAGCATTTAATGCATTTCTCATGTCCTCTACCAAGTTCAAGGCAATCCTGAGCTGAATCTTCAGAACTGGTTTTCATGGGCAAATGAGGGAGGAGAAACACTTTGGTTCCACAGGAGCAAAACCTTTGTTTTCCTCCCTAAGAAACAAAATGGCTATCCACATGTTGTTAGATTTGCCTGTTGCCCATTAATAACCTGCTCCAAGAGAGAAAGAGAGAGCTCAAAGGGTTGGCAGGGAATGTTGCCAGTTATCCATGACCTCAGGCAGTGGCCACTGCTTTGTATTCTCCCCAGGGCTAAGGTTTCGGTGCTTCTGAGGTTGGTAGCAAAATATCTCAACCATTTGTAAAATAGGGCAGGCTCCTGCAGCTCAAAACTGATTCCGGTTAGAGGAATGATCGAGTTAGAAAGCATGAACATCGTGGGAAGGCAGGTTGCCAGCACGCCCACGGCCCACGCTACCCCCTCACCTCTGAGCGCCTCAGACACGTGAATGGAACTCGATGGGTTATTTTGTTAGACCTTTCATTTGTGGTGTTTGGCTCTTTTTCTAGATTTATCAGAGGAACATTTTCTTTAGCCAAGTGTTCACAGGTCAATAACTACATAGCCTTATTGATCACTCTCTATTTTTCTCTCTATCTATGATGAAAAACTCTTCACAGACTATGTTTTCTTTGGTACGTTTTGCACAAAATGTCAATCTTTCTGAAATCCATATATAGGGAGAGTATGTGTATTTTTTTCCCTTTTAAAATTGTTTCATAAGGTGTCAATTCTGTGATCCATATAAACGAAGTAATACTTGATGGGTGATGGAAAACTAAGAAACAGCAATCATAATACAGCTTACAAATGGGTGTACAAATATGGCATTCTTGGGCTATGCTGTTTACAGAGAAGTCAAAGATCCATGTCATAATCAGGTGCTTGACTTGAATCCATACCTGTAGTGATTGGATCTATAGTTCTATTAATCTCCATTCTAGTGACCATGGTAACACTTTTGAGCTGAGAAAATGCCATTTTTAAAGGTAACCCCAAAAGAGCCAGCAGTAGGTTGAAGTGTTAATTGTAGTGAGCCTGTGGCATGAAGGTCCTCCCCAGTAAACAACAGCCTGCAAACAGAATCACCAGTGCTGAGCCACAGTGTTGTAGTACCACTGGAATGGTGGTAGAAGGATCTCTTCACCCCTAGACTACCATGGAAGATTGGAACCCAGGAATCCACAGAGAGAACACGCGATTTCTATCTAGACAAAGGGAGCAAAAGAGAAAGAAAGGGAGTGGGGAGGAGGGGACCCTGTAGTTCAGGGGTCCACAGTCTCTCTACCAGGACGCCAGGAGACCTGACTCAGGGAAAAGACTAGAAACCAGCAGAAAGAAACTAAATAACTGCCTGGTAAGTCAGTGATTAGGAACAAAGACATCTTCAAAATAAGCTGAGCATTATCTATTAGTTATCCCTGAAATATATTCTGGTCATATACTAAGCTGCAGGGACAGACATATGTCTTGGGAATTACCAAAAGGGAGAGAAGCATAGCCAATATCCATTCTTCCACCTTCTCCAGCAATAACCGGGCTTATCACCTCCTGTTCAGCACTCAGACTCTCTCTCTCTCGACGTACCAGAAACACTGTGATCCTAGACTCCTGCTGGAGAATCCAAGGCAACTTCTAAAGAAACATCTGATTTTCAACTCTTCAGCATGGGACGGCTGTACAAATAAGGTCTTCCTAGCTGTTCTACCCTGAGGGAACTGGATTTGGGAAAGAGAAATGAGCAATCAAGGCTTGTCAAGTCCTCTAGACCTGTACAGGATCAGAGAGTGGATCTTTGGTGGCCTGAGAACATTTGCACCCACTTTAAGGTTGCTTGTGTTATATGCAGGCTAAATCAATACATGAAAAGTACTACTGAGTTTCAAAAACAAAAGAATAGTCTCATGGTATAGCCCAGGAAGAAACTTCCTTACCCGAAAGGCTGAATGGGTAAAAGAAAAATGAATGAATCAGGAACAGAAAGGTAGAATTTGAGGCTTTATGGCAACAGGTCACAGATATGATTTTAATGGACTCTCAATTTTCAAACATAGGACTAAAAGAGAGAATAAAAGGCATGAGGGAGATGAAGGGAAATGAACCAGAGTGCATGCACAGCCTTCTCTCGTTACCTCTACCAAATGAACCAGGAGAGGGGGTAATTGAGGGCCTCCATTTAACCATCATGGTCAATGTTAACTTGGGCAGCCAGTGTTTACTGTAAAATACGTAAGGAGTAACTGAAGCTGACATTGACCCTGGCAGAGTTACATAACTACCCTTTTCCAGTGGGGCTCCTCCTTGAAGAAATCTCACTTTTCCATCCAAAAACTGAATTCTTTTGATCACTCAAATCCTCAGAATTTTGCAAAAAGATATTTTTGAATCTCAAAGGGCTATTTTTAATTAAACACATCAAACATATAAATATTCTAAAGAGGAAGTCACGGCATGGAATAAATTTTGGCAAATAGCTTTGTCACCACCTACTATACTGGTTCTTCATATTAATTCCATATATGCATTACACTCATACTAATATGCATGCATTCTAGTTACAGACAAAAATCCTTAATTGTTTGTATATATTTTTAAATGTTAATTCTTGTAAAGAATTGAAAAGTCACAGCTCAAAGGACAGTAATTACTTCAAAAACTCTTTTTAATATGTGGAAATAACGAATCATATAAAAGAGTTCATCTCTGCTATTATTATATGATATTTTGTAAAAACATGATACTCTTGTAAGTCATAGCTATGGAAACTATAACCTGAAGCAAAGTATTTCCTGAAAATTATCATTATAGGAGGGAGATCTTCCCATAAATTGTTAATTGATATTTTCTGCCAAATCATCTTTGCAAACGACACCCAGGAGTCTTAAATGTTGTCAAAATATCCTCATATTCAGAATCTGCCAATCTGCAGGTAGTGAGCTTCTTGGAATGTGATTAGAGACTAGTTACTGAGAGGTAGAAATACTTAGGTAGACACCCTTGCTACAGGCAGACCAGGAGCCAGCATTTCTCAAGATCAAACTCCAGGTTGAATTCATTGCTTTCAGCTAAGTTGCTGCCTTCAGGATTTTGTGGTTTAATCCAAGGATATCTCTGAGTCAGCCAGCCCCCTGTATTGAGTACTTGCTGTGTGTAGTGTACTCTTCTAGAGTCTTTGGGAAATGAAATAATATTTCCAACAGCTATAAAAAAATAAGCAGGGTCAAGCAGGTCCTAGTTAAGAAAGAGAATTTTATTTTTCCTTAGGTCTTAAGGAATCTAGATATTGATATTTTTGTTTGTCATAGTGAAGAAAGAGGACTTTTATATTATAGAAGCAGGTTAAGAGCTAGGCAGAATATATCTTAAAGTATTCTCCAAATGAGAATGATTTGTATCTAGTTATATATTCATCTCTGGGTCTCTCCATTTTCTTATCAATATGCTTTAAATAAAAGTCCTATTTAAATACCTAGCCTCTTTTCAATTTTGCTACAAAAAGATATATTGGATGATAAGGAAGAAGTGTCCTCAGAGGCCAAGAAATTGTTGATAGCAGGAAAATGAGGCACCCTCAAGAGAAATGTGTAGTCAGAGGATCAGAGTTGGGGATAGAAGAGTTTATTTCCTTCTTCAAATGCAAAGTTTTTTTTTCCATGGCCAGCTTTCAAGGTTAGGGTCTGATTTTGTGGCAGTGATTGTATTTTTAATTGATTTTATATAGTGTGAAGAACTGTGCTAGGTTCTTGGAACATGAAATAGATAAGACTTAGGCATTGCCCTAAGGGTGGTCAAGTTATCTTGATTAATTGGATTTTTTTTTTTTTTTTTTCTTGAGACAGAGTCTCACTCTTCTTGCCCAGACCGGAGTGCAATGGTGTGACCTCGGCTCACCACAACTTCTGCCTCCTGGATTCAAGCGATTCTCCTGCCTCAGCTTTCTGAGTAGCTGGGATTACAGGCATGCGCCACCATGCCCAGCTAATGTATTTTTAGTAGAGGTGGGGTTTCTCCACATTGGTCAGGCTGGTCTTGAACTCCTGACCTCAGGTGAACCACCTGCCTTGGCCTCCCACAGTGCAATTTGACTTTATTATCAAGGAAATTTTGATTTGCAGGGCATTTGTCATGCCATTGTGTCAAAATATAAAGTGACTATTTTAAAATAGCAATAATATTTATAATCACACCTTACCTATTTTCTACCCCTCTTCCCACTTCTTACTCCTCCTGTTCATGGGGCAAAAATGGGGTGGAGTCAAAAGTAGGAAAAGAGGCACTCATTTTTTAATTTTAAAAGCTTGAAATATAGTGGCTAATTTTTAAGGCCATGTAAAACTAGCTGTTTCATTGTAATTACATCTAAATGGCTGCATGAAATCGTTTACATGGAACTTCCTTGGCCTCCTGACTCACAGGTTTCAGTAGAAAAAAAGAGCTGTCAGCCAGGTCATCTGGGTTTTCCAGAAGAAATGATTCAGAGCTGTGGTTTCCAGCTGAGGAAACCAGCTGAGGTGCAGTACCATTGACTGATTTTGCAAATACTTAATGTTGAAAAAGTTAATGGTTGCTTCTGCTTTAAATCTAGAGCAATCTTGGAGAAGAAAGGTTTCACCTAATTTCTCTTGCTTGATTTGATTAGAATCTCAAATGAGACCAACAACTGATTTGTTGACTTCATTAATAGTTCCTAAGGGTTACTTTTGGCCAAATGGCTCTGTGCACTTCTGATTTAGAAGATAAAATAGATTTGATCCTCTTTTAAACCTATAGGACCAAGGCATGCATTTTGACTTGTGTGTTCGTGCTTGGCCACACACTGAATTGTAATCAACTACTCAGGCAGTTCCTTTCAATGTAGTGAGATGTGATATCCCAAATGACTCATCTTCCCAGTGTAGAATTCCCCAAAGTATGTGCTACAGAACATTAGTGGCATGAGCTCTTAGAAACTATTCCATTAATTTTTTTTTTTTTTTTGGCTAAATGAGTGTGGAATACCTTGGTCTAAACAATGTGGAATGGATTTATTTACCGCAGGATTTCTCAAAACTTCAAATAGGGTAGTGAGGGAAGTAGATTAGCTCTGAGTCCTAGCTCTACCTCTTTGTAACTTTTACCTTGAGTAAGTTATTTAATCTTTCCAAGGCTTAATATACTTATCTATAAAATGAGGATACATATACCTATGGCACAGAATTGGTCAGTGGATTAAATAAGATTAAATAGCCAAGGCAGTAATTTCTGCCATTTATTTTGGGGTGTATTTTGTATCACTGTGTTTCTATGTCATACAATTTAGTTTATGTTTTGGCATATGAAAATTTAGATTCAATTTTATTTTAATTTTTTAAATATATTTTTTATTTACTTTAGAGAAAGGGTCTTGCTGTGTCACCCAGGTTGGCATGCACTGGCACTATCATAGTTCACTATAACCTTGAACTCCTGAGCTCAAGTGATCCTCTCACCTCAGCCTCATGAATAGCTGGGTCTACAGGCACGTGTTACCACACCTGGTAAAAGGACTTAATTTTAATTTGCAAACAAAGCAGAGGTATTGCTGAGCATTTCAAATTCTACTTAATCACTCTTATATTAGATGTCCCATTGGAAATCACACAGCAAATCTCTGGGAATTATCTGATCATTTAATGTCCATTTTTATGTGACCTTAGTATTATCCTATACTGGTCATTGATTTTTCTATTGGAATTCTATAGACCTTTAAATGGCCTTGCATTAATGATGTCGATGTGTTTTAAAATATTGGAAAGGTAAAGCAGTGCTTCCTACATACAGTGCATGCTCTTGCTGAGAAGCTGAATCTCATCAGAGGCCTTGTTCTTTGATCTCGTATTATACTGAATTGAGTTGCCCGGATTACTACTCAAGAGCCATCAGGATATCTGAACTCTGAGTTTCCAGCCATTTACCTTATTTATTGTCACATTATCCATCTTCATCAGGGTACAATAAACGTCTCTGCAGAGGCCACTATCTCGAAAATAGTTCAAGTATTAGTTTCAGCCCAAGAAGAACTTGAGTAAATCATACCTTTTCTGCTCTTTAGAACCTATCAGTCGGTTTCATAGGAGATCCCATTTCAGACAGAGAGGATTTTATATATCCTTCAATTAGCACCTTCTAAGCATGCCCTTTGGAAAGAAGAGAGAATTGTGACTATACATAAGAAACCTAGTGATACACTATTGTTCTCCTCATCATGCTCACTCTCTTCCCCACGACTGCAAAAAATAGGCATTACATTTTTAGTTATTATATGAAGATTCTGAAAAATGGTGGCATATAAGTCCAGTTCACTTTTTGTACACAACTGTATTAGATATGAAACCTAGGTAAGAGCTAAATAGTGTTTGTTGTATCCTATTAGGGATATATAATATCAAAGTTGGAGTGTCTCATCCACCTGTGGGACAAGCAGATTTTGGTTAAGATATTCAGGGAGGCTTTGCATGGCAGGATAACGGTCTCTTCTAAGCACATAGCTTACGTCAGTCATAGTGTACTGAGGACACCTCAAGTGCCAAGTCTATATGGCAAGCTCTAATCTCTAACAAGTAGCACAGAGGACCTCTGTCCTCAAAAGTTTATTTATAATACCAGGGCATTCAAATGAGGAAAGGCAAAAATAAGGCAACAGATAAATGCATAGTGCATCTGCAAATGCTGCAGGAGGTCAGAGGAGAAGAGATGCTAGTTGGCTGTAAACAGGCAAAATGATTTTCTTGGAAGAAAAAGTCATTGGAACCTTTGAACCACGGTAAGACTGGATTGGGCAAACAGAGTAGGAAAGGACTCCTGGAAGCAGGAAAGCAGTGGCAAAGAGCCAAGTAAGTGAAGAACCCAGTAAAGCAATGGCTATGAGTGAAGTGAGTTAAGAAAATAACAAACACTTTGTGCAAGTAGCTTAGAGCAAGTTGAAGAAAAATTCTAAATCTATAATTTGGCTTTGATGGGTAGATTATGAGTGATATTGTAGATTCTGTAGGGAAGACATGACTGTAGGAAAACAGAGCCTCAGGAAAATGGATTGGGTAGTTTTGTGCAGGAAAAGTTGGAAATGAAGTGTAAGGAGAGAGGTCACTGGGATGACCTAAGGGGGAGGTTACTGAAGACTTGGATAAGGGTCAAAGCAGGTGGGTGGAGAGGAGATAAACAGAGAAACATTAAAAGGAATACCTTGCAATGCATGGATGATACCCTGAAATGCTTAGAAAGTGTAGTTTGTCAATGATGTAAAGGAAGTGTTACATTTGAAACATACATGAAATGCTGTAGAAGTTATGGAGTTTAGAATTATACTTGAGTTTGAATCCAAGCTTGCTTCTTACCAACAGAAATCTCAGGAAAATTATTAAATTATTTATATTGAAATTTTCCTAAATCTAAAATGAGAATAAAGTTGTTTGTGTGAGGATTAAGCAAACTAACACATAAAATGCCCATCATGAGTAGGCACTCAAAAAACGTTAGCCCCTGTTTCCCTGATTTAGGGAATCCTAAATCATCCCACAGGGAGCTAGAAACAAGGAACCGGAAATCAGGTTCAAGTTCAGTGGCTAGAAGTATAGTTAACCACTGTCCAAAAAAAGGTGGCAGTCTGAATCATAAGTAAGGCCCGCAACTGTGTTGAGAAAATAACTAAATAAGGAAAAGAAGAAAAGGTGCGTAAGACTTAGAGAAAACTTAAGATGAGAAAAAAAAAGAAGTAGTACATAAAAAGATGAGCAGTATATATGTGGTGTCTTTAGTATGATATTTAGAACCTAGTAATCACTCAGTAAAAACTAGTTGTCGTTATTGTTAGAGATGATCAAAGGCTTAAGAATGAACCCTGGCAAGAATAATGCCATGATCACGAACTGCAGTAAACTAAGAGGTGATCCTCTGTGTCCTAAGTTGCCAAAAGATTAGGGTAGGACTGCAAAGCCATTTCATTCAAATGAAAGTAGTTGGTCACCTAAGTATTTGACCTTTGTAATTCTCATCTCTAGTGAAAACTCCATCTTAATTTAGGAACAAGACTATGTAATGCTCACATAACGACCTGAGCTATGAATGATGCATGACTGGTTAAGCATTGCCAACAATACCTCTCCAGCCAGCACCCAACCTGCCACAGAAAGAACAGAGAATCAGGGTCCTTAAAATAAATGCAACTGACAAGCTATTCTAACATAGAGAAAAATAGGAAACTATGAATTATCAAAAAATGTAATTCCCTGTGATGATTTTTAATAAAGCCAAATGCCAAATATTGGTTTTCCCTTTTGTTGGAAAATGAATAAACAGTTTTGCAATGACCTGGAGGCTTGGATAGAGAGAATAAATAAATTATTGACACATGAGGAGTAGACAATTCTCCATCCACTGTTGAGCTTTTCATATTTTGTGGAGCAGATGGTCTAAATAAAGCAGCCAAAAATAACAGGTGGGCTTTATTACATTAAGCCACTGAAAACACTCAGCATCTACAGTTTAAATCATGTTCAAAATATTAAGCCTTAAAATAACTTTTTGAAAATTATCTTTTATATTTTAAGACACCTTTGTCCACCATTTATGATATCAAAGCACAGGAACCAATGTGTGTATGAAAACATATTTAGGGACAACAGGGGAAAGGCAGATTGAAAGAAACAGCCACTCTTCATAGAAATGGTTTTACCTAGGGTTGTTAAACTATGTGGATAGACTCTGATATGGATAGTATCACCTCTTCTGGGGCCAAACAAAGCTTAGGTCTAAGTCATTGCTATTGTGAGTCTGGTAGTTTCGTATGTCATACACATCGCCATTCAACATACGAACAGCAACTACAAAGAACTCAAATACATTATTCTGCCTGTAATTTGTCAAATGTACAACTTTAATTAGAATTCAAGCTGCAATCCAATAACACCTAACCTATATGCTGTGTATGTGCCTTTTAATGTATACTTTCACAAGGAAGGAAAACGAGTCTGCAAGGTGGGAAGAGATAAGAGAAAATGCATTGCCTGGCTCCTCAATGGAAGCAATAGTACAGCTAGCTCTGTTCAGAATTTTTTTTTTGTATAGAATTCCTTGTTAATCAGATACATTTGATGAGTAGAGTTTTAAAAATAAAAATCATATCTTCTTACCCTCCTTCTCCAATCTCCCACTTCCCTGGAAAAACTACTATTAACATTTTCAAGAGCAACCTTCAGAATCTGAGCATATACCTTGACAGTTGAAGTGCTCAAATCATTAAGCCTACAATGAATTTTAAGAAACTTATACATTTATAAAACATCTTCATCCTTATTAAATAATTTAAAACCATAGGCACCTTCCTGGGTATGAAGCATGAATTACAAAAAATTGGATTATGTCTCCACTCAATGTTTGAAACTTGCTTTAAAAAAATTTCAACATTGCTTCATGGATCACTTTTACATGTACATGGAGATTTACTTTATACATGCCCTTTCTTTATGTATATCCCAGCTTACTTAACTATTCCCCAAAGGGTCGGTATTTGTTACCTTCAAATGTCACTAACATAAAGCTCCAGTTTATATCCTTGCTTATATATGAACTTACTTGTGCAATCACATAAGTATTTCTAAAGAACTTATTGCTAGAGGAAGGCTTGATAGATTAAGGATTTTTGTGGATTTTTATGTCAATACCTCTTGGAATACCTATTTTCAAAACGTCCTCAATTTTCTTTTACTTTCAACAAGCCATACTACCTTTTTTTCTTCTTTAGATCTAAAATGCCTATTTATTTAGGAGACATCAATGCCTCTTATTCTTTCATCGCAGGCTGGCTGTATTTGAGAATCAATTAATAATCATGTACTTTTGTTGATCATATATGGGAAGAGGATCTGATGAAAGAGATAAAACAGTTTAAACTATAAGTCACGAGCTCAGGTAAGTAGTGTGATTGTCAGTGGGAAAGGGAAGCAGTAATAATTAGGAGTAATAGTGTATCCTCATTGATAAACCACTTGATATATAAATATGCCTTTTTGGCTTTGATTGTCAAAAAAATCTATCTTATGTAAGTGCAATATGAATACAGAAGCTTGTAAAAGAAAATATAAGGGGTGGATATGTGGTGGTGGGATGGGTTAAGAGATAATTTCTGCCTGACATAAAAAAGGAAAGGTATGACAACTTGTTATTATGGTAGTTGCAATGAGCCTATATACACAAGAATAAACACAGGACTGAGAAAAATAAAGAAATTGATCCTTTAAGAAGATCCTGAACAATTGGAAATAAGAGAGCTTTTTGATATGCAGAATTCAGAGGTGGCAACTAGCTGTGAGTGTCAAGGTGCTACCTCAGGCCTTGTCTCCTAAGCATCAAGATATATTACATGAAAATTGATGTAGAGGCAGACCAGAACTAGAAAGCACAGCAAGTATGAGCAAGGTCAGCCTCATGGCAAGGGACATAAGAAGGAGAATCTGGAACTTGGAACATCTGGAAGTCGGAAGATTCTTCAATTGCTTAATGCAATTGTCCAGTGCATCTCAACTCTGCAGTGTGACTTCTTTTATATAGGTTTTAGACTCAGTGCAGCAAACATAGATGGGGCAAACAGGACTGTCCCCAAACAGTGAGCAATTGAAGCAAAGAAAGATCACATCACTCAGTTATACTGAGGCTCATTTAACCGATTTCCCCTTAGCTGGGATCTCACCATCCAGACCCACAGAATACTTCCTTTTCATAAGTAATATTAGCATGGAGGCTAGATAGAGGATATTAACTATTGTTGGCTTATATTTTACCAGTGTAGACTATTTTATGGTTTTGCAGATACATACACAGACACACACTTGTACATGTGCATCCTAATTTGAAGCTATATAGAAAATTAACTGAGGAACAAACTATGAGGTCTTTGATCTTCCTTCTCATCAAACTTGCATCCCACCAACTTCAGGCCCGACGCAGCTATTCTTGGCGCATCAATATGACTGATTCCTAAGAGTTATTTTGGTCCATATGGAGTACTATTTTTATTCTTCCCATGTTTATACTTTTTCTAGGTGTCCAAGGAAATGATTGGTCCTTCTGTGACTGGCTTGTTTCACAAGCGTGTCTTCCAGATTCATCCATGTTGTCACATATGACAGGAATTCCTTCCTTATTAAGGCCACATAACATCCCATAGTCTGTATGTATCTCATTTCATGTGGGCGAAAATAGTTCAACTCATAGAAGCAGAGAGCAGAATGGTAGGTGCCAGGGGCTGATGGGAAATGGAGAATTGCTCAATAGGTGTAAAGTTTCAGATATCCAAGATGAATAAGTTCTAGAGGTCTGCCATACAATCTTGAAGTACACGTCACCATACTGAATTGTGGACTTAAGAATTTTTTTCAGAGTGTAGATCCCATGTTAAGTATATTTACTGTAAAGAAAAAAACTCAAACAACAACAAAAAAAAAACAACAAAAATAACCCAGGAACATGAGAAAACTTTTGAATTCGTTTATTACCTTGATTGTGTTAACAGAAACAGGTGTATTCATATGTTCAAACTTATCAAATTCTATACATTAAATATGTGCAGTTTTTGTATATCAATTGTATCTTGATAAAACTTTCAGTCAATCAATCCATCAGTCGATTGATATGTCCCTATTTACGTGCTTAAAAGAAAAGATAATGGTAGTTTAGAAGGCAGGGATTAATTAAAAACCCTGAACAATTTAAAGGCAACTATTCACCCCATATCAGTTTCTACTCTGCCCTGTTCATAATTGCCTGCTCACCATTGCCAGGCCGGCATTAATTTCTAATCAACTTTTTTTTGTGTTGACTTTTTGTGTGTGCTTCACGCTCCCTGTACCCCTAGTGCCAGAGCCTCCACAGATAATCTGTGCTTTTCCATTGCTGCTCAAAGATCATCCCTTCTTTTTTTCATACCACAATGGTTTAGAACCTTAAAATTCTTGCTTATGTCAATCATTAGTCTCACTGTAGCTTCCTTTCTTCTGACCTTCCCTTTCTCCTTTTTTCCATTCATGGTGGTTAAACACATGCACTCTAGGGTAAGATAGCATTGGTTCAATCTTGGCTATATCTATTAAACAGTAGTGTAATTTTGGTTATTTACTTTCTGAGACTCAGTTTCCATATCAGGAATTCAGGAAGAGTAAATAAGTTGTTCATTTGTGTGAGAATTAAAATGTAATAATGCATATCAAGTGATTGGCATAGCATCTGGCCCCAGTATGCAGTAACAAGATTAATAACTTATTAGCCATATTATTTATTATTCTTGTTACTATTAAGCAGCTTCTATTTTCCAGACACTGTGTAATGTACTAAAAATACAAAGTTAGCTTATTATTTAAATAAACTATGGTTCCTTGAGAAAGTTATAATCTGGTCAACGTTTCCAGCTAGGCTTTATTCTTATTTCTGATGTGAACACCTTGAGAGGTTTCTAGCTATCTTAAAAAAATTTGAACAGAACTAGTACCTCCAAAGTGTGTTGCTCATATTTTAAATCTATAACAAAAGTTTATTTTATACGGGGTACAACATGATAAAAGCAGCCCAGTCTTTTGGACATATAGTCAAGCTCCTAACTCCGTATTTTTCTTCTTGTGTGGGCAGAGAAGAAGCTCTTTACAACCGTATTTATTGTGTTTTATGCTGTAGTCATATCTCTAATATCAGGACAGATCATTCTATCCTCCTCTACCCCAAGTTTTCTTGGGCAGAGGTGGTTGGAAGAATTGAAAAAATGATCCAGTGTTCTTAGTTCCTACAAACAGTCTGTTCTAAGCTTTTGATCACTCCCAGGGAAAGGAAGCCACTTCTACTGAGAACAAATTGAGAAAAAAAGCTTTTCACCTCCAATGAAATAAGGAAGTTTTCACAACTTTGCACTATAAGCACACCTACCAAATACTGCAACAAATATTCCTATATCACAGAAGCATTCAACCTGTTAGGTCTCAAAGGAAAGATCTCTGGAAAGATCTCAGGGTAGATGTAAGGCTTCAAAGAAGAAATTATAAGACAATGGATGAAGGAAACAATTGACCTACCACAATTCAGAGGAGATATAAGAGAAAATTCAATCATGTGAAAATCATATTAGGAAAAAAATGATAAATGGAAACAAGAACGATTGCTTGGAAGTTGATACGTATGAAAGAAAAAGAGATGCTGTCTATACATAACCGGTATCTCTGAAGAAGAGTACGGAAAAAAATGGAGCAATTAAAATTATAAAGCAATATCACAAGTGAAAATATCACGGAAATCAGAACAAACTCAAATCTGCAAATGAAAAGTACACTCTGAAAATTTGAGACTGAATCATCTGAGATATTTTGTGAAAGTTACTGTATTTCAACAATGCAGAAAAACATAATGTGAATGCTATGGTCTGAATGTGTCCCTTCTGAAATGTACACACTGAAACCCTAATCCCCAGTGTGATGATATGAGGAGGTGGGACCTTTGGGAAGCAATTAAGTCATGGAGCTGGAGTCCTATGAATGGGGTTAGTGCCCTTATAAAAAGACAAGGAGCCAGGAGAGGACACACGAGTGGGTACTTGTTTTATCTCTCTCTGCTCTCCCTCATCAAAAGTACCAGGGTAAGAAGACCATCAGCAACCGAGAAAAGGCCCCTCACTTGATACCCACCAGGATCCTTTGGCGTCTTAATCTTGGACTTTTTATACTCCAGATGGTGAGAAATAAATCTCTGTTGTTTAAGCCAATCATTGTGTGGTATTTTTGCTATAGCAGCATAAACTGACAAAGACAATGAGCATGGGACAAGAAAGGCAAATAGTGGACAAATGGGAAAATTTGGTTGGCTACAGATGTCTCTAAGACGACATTCAATTACTGAAGACAGTAAATAATATCTGAAAAGTCCCGAATGAGGGACCCAATAGTTTATACCATCTACTCTAAATAAAACACAACACACATTTCCATGAAGTCAGCAACTTTGTTAACCACTTAGAGACCAAAGTACTCTTTAGTAGAATAGACACCAGTCAGCCAAGAAATGAAGGATAATAAAAATCCAATTATGGACAGATATGGGGGCTCACACCTGTACTTCCAGCACTTTGGGAGGCTGAGGCAAGAGGACAGCTTGAGCCCAGGAGTTTGAGACCAGCACGGGCAACATGGCGAGACTCTGTCCCTACAATTTTTTTTTCTTTCTAGTTAGCTAGGCATGGTCGTGTGTGCCTTTAGTCTTAGCTATTTAAAAGGCTGAGGCTGGAGGATTGCTTGAACCCAGGAGTTCAAGGCTAGAGTGAGCCATTATCACATCACTGCCCTCCAGCCTGGGTGACTGAGTGAGATACTATCTCAAAACAAAAACCAAAAACTTATATACGAAGAAGACATGGTAAAAAGACTGGCTGTAAATACTGAATCGATTTAAGCATGGAATTATGGTTTCAAATCAAAATAAAAATAGATACAATTTAAAACAGAAAAGTTATTTTGTATAAGTCCATTTATATTAAAATGTAAAGATTTTTAAAGTATTGAATTTCTCTTGAAAAACCGTTATTTCAGTTTTACTCAGTTTCTTTTTATTTGAATTCTACAATTTTTATTTTAAATAGTAAATATAGTATAATACTGTACAACATTTTTCATTTTGGGTTCTGGAGTATATGTGCAGGTTTGTTACATGAGTACATTGCATATCACTGAGGCTTGATGTATGAATGATTTTATTGCCAAAGTAGTGAGTATAGTACCCAAAAGGTAACCTTCAAACCCACATCTCCTCTCACTCTCCACACTCAATCAGTCCCCAGGGTCTATTATTCTCATCTGTATATGTATTCCATGTTTATCTCTCACTTATAAGTGAGAATATGTGCTTTTTGGTTTTCTGTTCCTACGTGTGTTTGTTTGGGATAATGGCCTCCATCTGCATCCATGTTGCTGCAAAGGACATGCTTCCATTTTTTTTATGGCTGCATGGTGTTCCATAGTGTGTATGTACCACATTTTCTTTATCCAGTCCATTGTTGGTAGGCATCTTAGTTGATTTCACGTTTTTGATATTGTGAATAGCATTGTGATGAACATACAAGTGCATGTATCTTTTTGGTAGACTGATTTATGTATATAACCAGTAATGGGATTGCTGGGTCAAATGGTAGTTTTGTTTTACATTATTTGAGAAATTATATTCTTTTCTTCAGTTGCTGGACTAATTTACATTCCCACCAGCAGCGCATAAGTGTTTCATCTCCTCTGTAACCTCACCAGCATCTGTTATTTTCTGACTTTTTATTATTAGCCATTCTTACTGGTGTTAAATGGTGTCTCATTTTGTGTGTGTGTGTGTGTGTGTGTGTGTGTGTGTGTATGTGTGTGTGTGTGTTTGAGACAGAGTCTCGTTTTGTTGGTTCTGTTGCCCAGGCTGGAGTGTAGTGGTGCAATCTTGGTTCACTGCAACCTCTGCCTCCTGGGTTCAAGCCATTCTCCTGCCTTAGCCTCCCAAGTAGCTGGGATTATAGACACGCACCACCACACCCAGCTAATTTTTTTTTGTGTGTGTTTTTAGTAGAGATGGGGTTTCACCATGTTGGCCAGGATGGTCTCAATCTCTTGACCTCATGATATGCCCACCTTGTCCTCCCAAAGTGTCACTGTGATTTGTATGTGTATTTCTTTAATGATTACTGGTGATGAGAACGTTTCATATTTTTGTGGGCCACATGTCTGTCTTGTTTCAAAAAGTGTCTGTCCACATACTTTGCCCATTTTTAATGGGCTCTTTGTTTTTTGCCTGCTGATTTAAGTTTCTCATAAAGGATATTAGACCTTTGTTGTATATACAGTTTGCAAAAATTTTCTCTCATTCTGTAGGTTGTCTATTTACTCTGTTGATAGTTTCTTTTGCTCTGCAGAAGCTCTTTAGTTCAATTAGATCCCATTTGTCAATTTCTGTTTTTTTTTGCAATTGCTTTTGGGAACTTAGTAATAAATTTTTGCCAAGGCTGATATTCAGAATGGTGTTTCCTAGGTTTTCTTCTAGAGTTTTTATAGTTTTCAGTTTTATGTTTAAATCATTAATCAATCTTGAGTTAATTTTTGTATATGGTAAGAAGAAGTGGTCTAGTTTCTGTCTTCCCTATGTGAATAGCCAGTTATCTCAGTATCATTTATTGAACAGGGAGTCCTTTCCCCATTGTTTGTTATTGTCAACTTTGTAGAAGATCAGGTGGTTATAGGCGTGTGGCTTTATTTTGGGGATCTCTATCTATTTCCACTGCTCTACACGTCTGTTTTTGTATCAGTACCATGCTGTTTTAGATAATGCTTTTTGCTCCATTACCTATCGATCTCTCTGTAAGAAGGTGTATGAAATGGTGCTCAGCAAATAATAGGGTAATTTGGAGGTGGTGAAAATTCCTATGGTTTAAGGAACATGTTTTCTTTATAGTTTTTGAACTGCTTGATTTTTTTCCAAATAAGCAACTATTAATTTTACACAAAAGGCATTTACTTAGCTTCAGTTCTAATAAGGTAGGAGAAGAAATGTGAATGGAAAGGAAATAAAGCAGTAACTATCTACTCTTTTCCTAAAATAGTATAACTCAATCAGTGAATTCAAAATCAGTTTAAAGTCTGGTCACAGAATCATACTATTCCGTCCACATCTGTATATGTTTAATATTTTCCTCAAGACAAATTTTTAAAATACTCAATTTGTAAGCTATTGAATAAAAAGACAAACTTTGGCATACAGATAGTCCCAGAACATCTTAATATCGTGCCCAAGTTTCATTGTGAATATAAAATGTCCTTTTCTTTTGTCTAGTTTGGATGTTTACCATATTAATGACAAAAATATTAGAGTCAATCAGAGATGAAAATGATTACTTCCATAGCTTTTCATTTATAGAGGCGAATTTGTATATAATTTTTTTTTAGTCAGAAAAAGCTGAGTTACACAACCTTTCTTTATAGTTCTCATTTTAAAAAATGCTTTTCGTTTGATTTAAAATCAGACTAATTCAATGACAAAGTAACAAGGGGAATAAAATTATGACAGCTGAGGTTGGGCAGGCAAGTAAATTTTGATGTGGTATCTGAAGCTAAAACCATGTTATAAAACTCATGTGATTCTATTTGTTTTAGTGGAAATACTAAGCATTTATTTGCCTCTCATGAAAAGCGTTTTATTACTATATTACAGAATTTTAGTAATGTCCAACAGCCTTTTGTGTGCCAAGAGAAAGAAAGAGGGAGGGAGAGGTAAATAAAAATTTTTATAAAAAGAGCAAACAAAATATTTGTCTCTGTTTTGCAAAACCATTTAAAGTTCATTGAGTCCCCTTTATAAGCTAACCCAGTGTCACAAACAAAATACAAGGGAGAAGAGTGTAATGTAATTTTCTGAGGTCATATAATGAACAGATTCATGAAATGCTGAAATAGAAACTTTACTGTCCTGACTCTTTCCTTGTAGTCAAGCAGTGAAAGGCAAGAATGATTGAAGTGGAAACTTCTAACCTTATTGGGCCTCAGTGTTATAGTAAATGTGATGTTAGGGAAAAGAATAGAAAATATTATATCTTCTATTTTCTTCAAAAGGTTTTAAGAAGGGCTTACCAACTCCCTGCTCCATCTAAGGAGTGATACTAATATATTTAAGCAGATACAACTCCAGTTTCTTCAGGATGATGGTTTTTAACCCAGGGACCATGGATCTACTGAACCAAGAATAAGTTTCAGAGGATCTATGAAATTTTTACATTTCTATGTTTCTATATGTATGACTTATAGAAGAGAGGATCGGAAGTTAAGAACAAATGCTGTAGGAGTTATTTACCTTAATGATATTATAAGAAGCAAATAATTTTTAAAATTACATAAATGTTAATTTTTTGGAAATGGCATCCCATAAAATTTTGGAAATCTTCAGATACTAAACCAAAACTTGTTCTATACATTTTATGAACCTGCAAACTAGATTCTCCCAACCAAGAACATTCATCAGCTTGACCTGATTACAACATACCTCAAAAATCCCCGCGTACATACATCTTCTGGGCTGGTGAACATATTCTCCGACTCTTCAAGTTTTATGCACAGTAGTAGAGGCTAGAAGAGGAAGCACAATTTGAATCCCAGGTGAGACTTTCCCAATTCCCCCACAAACAAAATGTAGTTAATATTTATAGAATAGAATGGTACTACTGAATTATTTTGGAATTTTAGTAAACCATTGTATGAACCATGATAATTTTTACTTCTCTTACAACACTTATTTCTTAAAAGCCAGAAAATAATAACGTATAAATAAATAATCTATAAATCAACTTTATGGGTTACAGGTATGAAGGGAGGGTTAGAAAGCCCACCAGCTAGAGGTTTTTATATATCTAAAATGAACATCTCTCAGTCACATCTAAGAGCATATTAACGTACTAGTTCTTTTCAAAGTAGTATATCACTGAGTAATGGTCTTCTGTTGGCCTTTGTATTCTAATATATACTTCATTTTTCTCTTGTGATGTTGACATGTGAGAATTTCAAACCTAACTGTAAGAATGTTAAGGTGGAGGAATAATAAACTAGATCACCTTTGGAGCCAAAAAATGATGTGATCATGGCCAAGAAAATATAAAGCTATAGTTTAGTGTTTTTGAAAACACTGAACTCTGTACTTCCATTTTTGTTCCTCAAGTACCAAAAGACATTTATTACATTCTCTAATTGTTTGATGCTCACTTACAATGGAGTATTAAGTATAAAAAATGGCATATCTCTTTTTCATTTTTTATTTCCAAATTGGACATGATTTGGTAGAAATGGAAGGGAAAAGAAAGGAACAAGTTAGTTACGTTCTTCTCTATCTCTATGTCTCTTGTCTTTCCAAATGCAAGAATATTGTCTTTCTAATTCCTTCTATTAAGTATGCCACTTTTGGATTCTGTATTTGTTCTGTCTTTGTAAAGAGCAGCTGACATGCTACTATTTTCATTCACATCTAGAAATATAGGAGACATTCTTCACTGAGAAAAATTCTCAGCTGAAAACCTTGAAGTAGTCAGTTAAAAATGCAGTTCTTCTATACAAAGATGTGACTACAACAGCAATTGACCTAACTGGCAATATTCTAAGCCAAAGAATATGACTAATTACTGTTCTGTGTTGTTTTCTACCATTTAACAGGTGTTAGTATAAATTTGGAAACAATGGGGTTCCAATAGCTAAGGCATTGTTCAATGTTAATGCTGTCTATGAAATATTGTATCCTGCTTTCTACAAGCAGTGAAGATGTTTGCTTTCTTTTAACACTCTTAAATTTATTAGGATGTAGATTACCATGTGAAACACACTCATCATTCCATCAAGTTGCTATCACCAACGTGCCTAGAAGACAAGCACTATTAAGTCACTTCAAATATCTCGGTGACTGAATGGTTGATCTTTCTCATTCCATTGACTAATGAAGAGACACTTGAAGTGATCTCTAAATTGGTACGCAATATGCTCTTGATTTACAGCAGCACCAAAACTTTATACTTAGGAGTTCTACACTGCAGAGGTACCTGTAACAATGTTTCTTCTAGAAAACTAACTATGGCACATTGACAAGTCAGCAGAATCTCTTGTCCTCAACTCTTCTTTTTCTCCCCTCTTTCCTTCAACGCTTCAACTTGTACCCAAAGTCCAACAGGACCACATCTTGATATTTTTATTTTGAAAGCATCGTCATTCTAAACTTTTAAGAATTATCTTTATCACAAGCAGATAAGGTCCAGATTAAGGTCAGTGGTGTGATTGTGGTATAATGGTGACATTGATATCTGTTTGCAAAACACATTTCAGCTAGTAAAGTTTTATCACAGGCATAATTATCTCATTATTACCAATAACCAGACTGGATCTCTATAACAGTAATTGACAGGATCAATGTCATGCCAGACTGATTGGCAGAGCCATGATTTGGACTAGTTCTTTGAGGTCTAGTTAGGTGCTCTTTCTAATACATCATATTGTGACTATGCAGACATTTTGTTCCCAAAAGCAACATTTTCAACAAGGAAAGAGGATATTATGAAGGATACATAAGGAGACAATGACAGCATATGATTTCAGCACTGCTACGTGACAGCGTGACAGAAAAACTCACTCATCTTTAAATCCCTCTTCAACTAGACTATAACAAATGTCTAACATTTTAACGTTAGTAATACATTCCCTCGAGCAAAGACTTATTTTTCATGCATACCCCTGTTAAAATGCAAATATTCCAAAAAGGCAAAAATTCAAGTGATGAAGAGAGTCAATTTGTTAAATTTATTTTTAATGCTGGGTGGGAAGAAATTGAACACAGGCAGGTGAGTATTAAGTTTAGGAAGATTTGCTGTAAGTGGGTCCTGCTAAGGAAGGCAGTTCTGAGCATTTTGTGACAATAGGGTTTTTTCTGGATTAAGTCTTGGCAACATTATAGTGTTAATGTGGGCCTTGAGTGTTTTTTTATTACTGTTTATTAGTCTTGAGTGTTTATACTAGTGTTTCTTAACCAAGATGCTGAAAAGAAGCCAGATTTCCCTAGCAGCAGAGTCCAAGGGGAAAAAAAGGAAAAAATAATAAAAAGGAGTCAGAAAAATTGTAAAATTATTCATCTGGGGTGCTGTTTAGTGATCACTCTTACCTGCCTCCTTTTTCAATCATTCTTTCCACATTTTCCTGGGAAATTCCACTGTTCAGGAGAGAAGGTAGATAATAGGAACAAGGGAGGGAAACTATAGGCTTGGTATATTACTCAGGGTTCTCCAGAGAAACAGAACCAATAAGGTAGGTAAATAGGTAGGTAGGTAGGTACATAGATAGGTAGGTAGGTAGGTAGGTAGATAGATAGATAGATAGACAGACAGACAGTGAACTGGCTCACCAGAAATCATGGGGGATGAGAAATCCCAGCAACTGCCATCTGCAAGCTAGAAAACCAGAAAGCTGGTGATACGATTCAATCACACTCCGAAAGCCGGAGAAGGGGCTGGGGGAACTGTTGGTATGAGTCCCAGACTCTGAAGGCCCCAGAGCTGGGAGCTCCCATGTCCAGGAGAAGGAGAAGACGGATGTTCAAGTTCAAGAAGAGAGAGAGGGAATTCACCCTTCCTCTCTTTACGTCCTGTTCAGGTCCTCAGTGAATTGGATGATGCCTGCACATATTGGTGAGGGTGGATCTTCTTGACTCAGGCTATGATTCAAATGCTAATCTCTCTGCATAAACGCCTTTAGAAATAATGTCTTACCATCTCTCTGGGTATTCCTTAGCTCAGTCAAGTTGACACATAAAATTAATTATCACACTTGGGGTCTGGAATAAGGTGGAAGAAGTAAGACTAAAGAAAGTCTGTTGAGATCTCTCTGAGATGGAATTATCGCACTGGTAATTCCTAGTCTTTTGAGTTACAGACATCTTTATATATTTGACAAAAGCAATTATTCCTCTCTCCAGAAGGATATATATAACACGACACAAAATTTTACATAGAATTTTCAAAGAATCATGAGCTGCCTGAACACCAAACATAGACTACTAAGAGATCTATGGAACTTACCTATTAAAATTTGCGCTAGATGCCATGATTCATAAATATAGAGACATCAATCTTTTTCTTATTGTCACCTCAGTACCAAATATCATGTCTGAGTACATGGAGAGTACTCAACAACTAATTTCTAAATAAATAGACTTCAATAGTAGTAGGCACCAGTAAGAAAAGAAAAAATGACTGCAATATACAAACACGTGTTAATCTTAAGAACAAATGATGAGGCTGGGAAACAATCTCCTTGGATATCTCAGCGTGTATGCATGATATAGGCATTCTGAGTAAAGCAGATGGTTTTGCAAACATGCCCTAGAAGCTAGAGATGGTGTCTCCCTAAGGAAACAAACCCCTAGAGTCATGCAAATTAACCAAGTCTCTTTCCTCTCTTTCAGAGACATTTGTTCACATTACAGGTTAGTATCTTATCTTCTTCTTTCCCAGGAAAAGACATGTTTAGATTGCAGAGTAAAGGTCTTTCTCTCTGGGAAGGAGAGTGACAGATGTGCTAGCCAATATGTATTAGTTGCAAGTCTCATGATTTTGGGGCTCCTCCCTCATGATGCAAGGCCACTGCATATGTAGGTAAGCATCTGGCTCTCACTGCATCAGCTTGTGGGGATTGAAGAATGGGAAACTGCTGCTGAGATGCTGCTTTGGCTACTGTTTTCCTGTAGGTAATAAACAGTCTGTGTCTCTTACACAGAGCTTTGTTTTCTTTTGTCAGTGCGTGTATATAAAACCATGATAAGCTAACTTGTTATATCACTCATGGAGGTAATCACAGTTCTGTTACAGTTTCAGACATAACATGAAGGAAGCCAGACATTAATAGAGAAAATTTTGTATGATTTCTCTTACATTCAGAAAAAGCAAAACTAATCTTCAGTGATAGAAGTCAGAGTTGTTTTTTTCTCTGGGGTATACAAACTGAAAAGAGAAACAGAAGAAGTCTTCTGGAATGTTTAAAATTATCTATATATTGCTTTAGATGATGGCTACATGAATACAAATATTCAGTTATCACCTAAGATTTGTGTAATGTCCTGCATGGATGGCTGTGCCTCAATAACAATATTGCATAGAAATGCCAATAGAAAAATGCCCTTTAAATTTCAGCAAGGTAAGAAGTTAAGTTTAAGAAGAGGGTATATGTCTCCAAAAGCTTTTTATGAGGTACTTGATCCAACTTCTGCGACCTATTTTCACTGTTACATAGAATCAGAGTGTACCTTACGTCAACCAGTTAATTATTCCTGCTACCAGAGCTAGGAAACCTGGAAGGCTTGTATATGGTTAATTTTATATGTGTTGACATGGCTAAACCATGGGTTGGCCAGATATTTGACAAGGTCAGACATTTTTCTGGGTGTTTCTGTGGGATGTTTCTGGATGAGATGTATGTTTAAGTTGATGGATTATGAGTAAAGCAGAAAACCCTTAGTAATGTGGTGGCCCTCATCCAATCAGCCAAAGGCCTGAGTCAAACCAAAAGATTAGCTTCCCTTGAGCAAGAGAAAATTCAGCAGACTGCCTTCAGCCTTCACCGGCAACATCAGCTCTTCCTGATTCTATAGCGATGGCCTCAGACTCCAACTGGAACATCAGCATCAGCTCTCCTGAGTCTCCAGCCTGCAAGCCCACCCCCTGCAGATTTTGGACTTGCTGTCTTCCATAGTAAGGTGAGCCAATTTTTTATAATAAATATTTTTATATGCACTCTCATACACAAAGATGATCCCTGACTTACAATAATGTGACTTATGATTTTTTGACTTTACAATAATAAAAAAGCCATACAAATTCAGTAGAAACTATGCTTTGAATCTCCATACAACCATTCTGTTTTTTACTTTCAGTATTCAATAAATCATATAAGATATTCAACACTTTATTATATGATAGGCTTTGTGTTAGTTTTGACCAACTTTAGGCTAACACAAGTGTTTTGAGCATGTTTAAGGCAGGCTAGGCGAAGCTATGATGTTTGTTAGGCTATGTCTATTAAATGCATTTTTGACTTATGATGGGTTTATCAGGGTATTATCCCATCAAAAGTCAAAGAGCATCTGTGTATACACACACACACATATTCTACATATATATGTGTACATACACACACACACATACACACACCCTATTGGTTGTGTTCTCTTGAGAACTCTAACAGAGCTTATCAATCTCAAAAGTTCAATATCACCATTGCTTTTACTAATTATACAGCCTTGGCTGTCCTGTCTTATTGTTTCCAAATATGGCAGAAAACCACATCTTAATTCGTACTATATTCTGCCTAAAGTCCATTCCTTCCTTTTGATTAATCATCTCTACCTCTGCTTGTTTTTTACTGAAATAATAGATGTGTACAGACAAAATCATGAAACCATACTGAGAATATCATGCGAGTGGGAACTCAGAAGGGCCAAAACTTGGATGTCATCAAAAATCAATGAAAATTATCTAGAAATCAATATTGTAACAGTATATTTTTGTTTTGTTTTGTTTTTGAGACAAGGTCTTGCTCTGCTGCCCAGGCTGGAGTGCAGTGGCATGATCTTGGCTCACTGTAACCTCTGCCTCCTAGGTTCAAGCAATTCTACCTGCCTCAGTCTCCTGAGTAGATGGGATTACAGGCGCCCTTCACCATGCCCAGCTAGTTTTTGTATCTTTTAGTAGAGATGGGGTTTTGCCATGTTGGCCAGGCTGGTCTTGAACTCCTGACCTCAGGTGATACGTCTGCCTCGGACTCCCAAAGTGCTGGGATTACAGGCATGAGCCACTGTGCCTGGCCGTAACAGTATCTTTAAACTAGTCTACCCCTCAATTTTCCCCTCTGGTTTCTGAATTTTGCTGTATTCTTCATTATATTCTTGCTAAATATGCTATCTCCATTGAACATATGACGAGATACAGCTTTATTCAATAGTGGATGAAGATTGGAACACATAATTCAGGCTTCCTGATTATATGACCATTTTATATCCATTTACGTAATGTCTTTAGAAGGCATACTGTATAGAATACATTTATTTTAGTTGAGTTTTATATTCAGTAACAGCTACTAATTTTACATTTAATCCTAACTGGACTAGTTCAAAATTATGGACTAGCTCAAAATTCATAAGACTAAACACATTTCTCAGTTTTTGCTTTTTTCTCTTAGTTGATTTTATAAAGCTATATAAAATCAACATTTACTTAAAAGACAACTTTTACCAACTATTGTGTTTTCTGGCTTCTATGGTAATTGTACTAATACATATTTTAAAAGAAATTTGTCAATGAGGTAAATGTCTCTTTAGATGAAAATATAAGAGCAGCAGTGATGGCTGCTAACCTTTATTGGAATATGCACAAATGTCTTACCATAGCTTGTTAAATAACTATTTTCCTGCTGAAAATATGTTTAACTTTCACCATCTTAGCAAAAATGGATCTGAAAGTAATTCTTAGAGCAGGTCTCTAATTTGGCAAATGGCCCACAGATCTATTTTATTTACAGGTGTCAAATCCTTTTTTCAAAAAGTAAGGTCTATATCAATAAAATAGAGGGATATTTCACACACATACACACACACACACACACACACACACACACACACACTTGCTTAGACCTTATCCCTAAGAAGAGTACGGTGGCCATGAGAATGCACTTCATAAATCACAAAGCATAATTTTCTGATGGCCTTTACTTCTGTATTCTGAAGTTTATTTCCACATTCTGAGGCCATGGCTTCCACCGGCTGCACCTGGCCAGTGCCTGATGGCATCAGGAATACTACAGCATGTAGTACAACTCCTCTGTTGAGTGACTTTGGCTCAAGACCTCCCCCTGTTGAACTTTCCTTAGAACTACACTGCAGGCTAGAGGCATTCACTGGGAGCATCTTCACCTCCACTCTCCTCTCAGGAGGAGACTTCCACCACGGTGGTCTGATGGCTTTCCAGGTCTCCCCAGTTTCCCTCTCCATTTTCTCTCCCTAGCATCTTCCATAATAGGTCTTTTGCATGTTTAATTCTTGATATCTGATTCTCAAAGGACAAGAACTAACAAATACAGAGTTAGATATATTGTATTCTTGAAACAATTTCTTGAGATACAGACTATGTTTTTAATGATGTCTATATAGAGAAAGAATACACTAAAGGATAACAGAGAAAAGGAAATAGAAAAAAGAAGATGATACTCAAAGTGCTGGCATAGAAACAACATCAAAGAGAGGAGAAAGATAGAAGAGGTGAAAGCCAGAGGCTCCTTAAAAGGGAGGTGGAGGCAGATAATAAAAAAGAAATAGCATCAAATCATGACTACAATGGAAAGAAAATCTGACTCTATGTTCCCAAACTTGGAAATGCTGTCAGCTTCTTGCTTATTCTTCATACCCGGGTGCTGTGGATAAGGAGGTGAAGGAGAGGGAAAATTGCTGAAGAGAACACTCACCTAACATCATCTTTCATCTCTAGTCATTCTTCATGTGGTTCAACCTTCTCAGTCTGAATCAAGAAGTTTCTCTAGAAGGACCAGTGTCTATAATTTCAGATTTTAAAAGGCAAAGTTTGCAGCTGTTTTTTGGAGTTCTTGTAAACATCTAGCATATTTTATAATTCAGATACCTATTTGAAGACTGGTCCTGTTTAAAATTCAGGATTGATAAATTAAGGGACATTGTCCCTCATCTTATAACACTTAGTCAATCTTAGTCAATTTGGACTGCTAAAATAGAATGCCATAAGCTGGGTGGCTTAAACAACATTTATTTTTCATAGTTCTGGAGGCTGGGAAGTCTAAGATCAAGGCATCAGCAGATCCAGTTTCTCATGAGGTCTCTCTTTCTAGTTTAAAAATGGTGGTGTTGAATCTTCATATGATGAAGAGAGATCATTTCTCTCTTGCTCTTTTCTATAAGGATCCCCAGTACCATTCATAAGGCTCCATCCTCATAACCAAATTCCCTTCCAAAGGCTTTACCTTCCAATACCATCATAACAGGAATTAGAATTTCAACTGAATTTTGGAATGACACAAACATCTAGTTCTTAAGAGTAACCAAGATGTTCTTTCATTTAATCTTTTTCCTTTCTTTTATTCCTTTATCTCATGTTGCTTAAAGGAATCATCATTTTCCTTTTCTAGGTGTCAAACATTTTAACACGGCAGAAGACCATGGAGACAACTTTCTTATTTCTCCATCACACAAGGACTGAAAAATACAAAAAATGAGCTTTTCTTTCCTGTGGCCTTGGACTAGTTACATACTACAGTAATCAGCAAGGCAGGCTCTGAATCACAAAAGCCCTTCCCACTGACTCCTGAACTTTTTAGCTATAAGAACTTAAGCATGAACTTCACAGAGTCCCAGTGCCTCTGTTTTGAACAGAGATCATATTTCCTATGGGATAGGGTTGTCTGGGGGTACTAAATGAGAAATACATTACAAAGTACATAAGGGAAGGTGAGGCACATAGGACTCAATAGAGAGAGCTACTGTATTAAATTCTATGTAAGTAACAAATCCTGAGAATGTTCAATTCTGAATAAAACTTAGCAAGGTAGTTTTATTGTCTTTATTATTGTTTATTGATTAAAAGAAATTAATTTTCTCATAGAAATACCCATTTAGTGCATAAATTGGTGATTTTAGAACCCAGATCCATTTTCCGCTGTCCTGCAGCAACGCTGTGAAGAGCTGGGCCTGCTTAATGCCATTGGCATAGTTTTGAGTTAATTTGTGAGCTGTGTTTGCCTGCTAAAGAGTTCATCTTCCAGAAAAATCGGAGAGATACTATGAGCAAAAGCCCAGAATTCCTTAAGAGTATAGGAAGATGTACAATGAACATTCCTACCCACTAAGAAGGAAGAACAATTAAAGACTGAACTATGGTGATGCCATATTTTTACATCTGAAGGCACGGCACCACAGGCCCACAATGAACATTTAGTTCTCATAAGTCTCCATATTCTTTATTCTGTTTTTGGAAAAGCTTCCTGTTTCTAATTTGACAAGCCATCTGCCTTGTTAGCTTTGCTTCCTTTATCATTTTTTTTTTTTATTGAAAATAAACTCTAGAAGCAGACCCACGTAAGGCAAAGAAAAATAATGAAGAAAAACATGTGCCAAGGGCTTCAGTGCCACAACGTTCATCCCAAGTGTTCTTAATTTGTCAATTTGTTTTGCTTGATTGGTGGTCCACTGAATAGGAACATAATTTCTATGCTACTGCCCGTATGCAAATACAATCATTCACTAGTTCTTAATATAAAATTGCAAGATGGCTTACTTTTAGAAATACAGAGGGAAATGTAATTAAGTATTGAAAACAGTTTCTCTTTTCCAGTCAAAAGTGTCTTAATAACTTCTATTTACATACTACTCTGTAATTGCCAAAGCACTTTTATATGTGTCGTTAGATTTAATTCTCCTATTTACCTACTCTGGGATTAAATTAGACTGCAGTTGAGGTTGTGGTGGGGTAGATTTTGTGAAAGTTCTACAGATTCTGCTGTGTGCTCCCTTCTTCTTGTTTAAATATTGGGATTTTAGGAATCTGCACAGGACTCTTAATTTATCACATATGCCTCGGGTAAAAAACTGACTTAGGCACAGGGAAAAAACAAACTTAACCTATCCTTTACAGGTACACATTTTCCTTTTAAGTGCATTTAATTATCTCTGAAGTTCTGCCTTTAACCCTTTCACCCTCCCCAAAAACTTGTTGGGACAGGAACCATGGTTGTACACTCCTTGAGAAGCTCATACAAGTTGCTTAATATTTAAAGGCTAAAAAATAATTACTTGAGCTCAAAATTAACAGGTTTTTGCTTGTATTCCCTGTGATCTATGAGCAAATTACTTTATTAGAAAATCATTAGAGCATAATTTGCTTCTACATGTTGCTAACATCAATTTTTATTTCTTATAATTAAAATACAGATTCTTATAATATGTCATTATTGTAAATAGCATGCTGCCAGATATTGATGTGAAATTGTCATTAACCCTTACACCTATGCCTTTTTTAAAAGCGTATGAGTTTACCTAGGTTATGCCACATTTAGACCCCTTTACCCTACTTATACACAAAGTGCTCCTTCTACAGACAGCCTGGGATAGGTCTCACAATGAATTTTCAAAACTATTTCCTTTTATGTTGTCTTGCTTTCATTCTTGAAAGCCATGAAAACGCAGTTGAATTTGTCTGGAGCACTTTTAATGAGTTTCTTACTGATATAGGAAACACAATGTGAGCAAAAGCAAAATCAGAGTCCAAGCAGGACTGATGAAGATGGGAAGTCTGTTATTTATGCTATTATAAGAGGAGGCTGGAAATCAGGACTTTTTTAATTGTACTATAAGTTCTGGGGTACCTGTGCAGATCTTGCGGGACTGTTACATAGTTATACACATGCCATTTTCATTTGTTGTCTCCATCCCCCCATCACCTACATCAGGCATTTCTCCCAGTGTTATCCCTTCCAACCTCCCTGCCCCCACTGTCCCTCCCCTAGCCCCCCACCTTGCAAAAGACCCCAGTGTGTGATGCTCTCCTCCCTGTGCCCATGTGTTCTTATTGTTCAATACCTGCCTATGAGTGAGAACATGCAGTATTTGGTTTTCTGTTCTTGTGTGAGTTTGCTGAGAATGATGGTTTCCAGATTCATCCATGTCCCTACAAAGGAAACAGACTAATTATTTTCTTAAGGTTACGTAGTATTCCATGGTGTATATGTGCCACATTTTCTTTGTCCAGTCTATCATTGATGGGCATTTGGGTTGGTTCCAGGTCTTTGCTTTTGTAAACAGTGCCGCGATGAACATACCTGTGCATGTGTCTTCATAACAGAACAATTTATAATCCTTTGGGTATATACCCAGTAATGGGATTGCTGGATCAAATGGAATTTCTATTTCTAGATCCTTGAGGAATTGCCACACTGTCTTCCACATTGGTTGAACTAATTTACACTTCCAGCAACAGTGTAAAAGTGCTCCTTTTTCTCTAAATCCTCTCCAGCATCTGTTGTCTCCAGATTTTTTAATGATGGCCATCCTAACTGGTGTGAGATGGTATCTCAATGTAGTTTTGATTTGCATTTCTCTAATGACCAGTGATGATGAGCATTTTTTCATATGTTTGTTGGCCTCATAAATGTCTTCTTTTGAAAAGTGTCCGTTCATATCCTTTGCCCAATTTTGCATAGGTTTGTTTGTTTTTTTTCTTGTAAATCTGCTTTAGTTCTTTGTAAATTCTGGATATTAGCCCTTTGTCAGATTAGTAGATTGCAAAAATTTTTTCCCATTCTGTTGGTTGCCGCTTCATTCTAATGATTGTTTCTTTTGCTGTGCTGAAACTCTTAAGTTTAATTAGATCCCATTTGTCTATTTTGGCTTTTGTTGCCATTGTTTTTGGTGTTTTAGTCATGAAGTCCTTGCCTATGCCTATGTCTTGAATGGTTTTGCCTAGGTTTTCTTCTAGGGTTTTTATGGTGTTAGGTCTTATGTTTAAATCTTTAATCCATCTGGAGTTAATTTTAGTGTAGGGTGTAAGGAAGGGGTCCAGTTTCACCTTTCTGAAATTGGGAATTTTAAGAGACAAGGTTGCACAGAACCCCAGCTTAAACTTTCTGTTAGAGTCTTACTTTTGTCATCAAAGTCTTGCCTTAAAAGACAAATATGTCTTAGTTTTACAGTTCAACATATACCACAAATTTTATCTAGCTAGAGTTTCTGGCTATTCTCTACTTGGAAATAAATTATACCTCTAAGAAAATTTAGCCCAAGAACCAGTTTTAATGCCTATGAGAATAATTCAATTATCAGCTCATATGTGACTTGAGAAATAGAAATCAGAAGAAAAAAAGAAAAGTTTATTTTTTTAACATGCACACTTGGTAAGAAAGTATGTAGGTGCATGCATGCAAAGCGTAAGTCTTCTCCTGTGCACGTTTTCAAAATAATTAATTTGTTTAAAGTTTAATAGTCATTTTGTGCATGCCCCTTTTCTTCATTGCCCATGGTTTCCCTTGCTATAATCAAATAAAAATGGATTCACTGGTTCTTTTAACAATAGAGCAGATTTGAGAGTAGAAAATAGGCCTTTAAAATATCAGATTATCTCAATTACTTGGGATTCAGCAAGTGTCCTGCTTTGAAAAATCTTGAAATTTAGCAAAGAGTTCTTGACAATACATTAAAACTTCTGTAGCCTCTTACAGACCCATTTAACATACACTTTATCACTTTTTTTAAAGGCATGAGTCCATTCCATGAGTTTTTATTTTTTTTTCATAACAGTTGATTTATAATGACTGGTGTCACATGGTTGTAGAAATCATTACATAGCATCATATCTGTGGTTCTCAGACTCTAGATGACAGAATAAAATGTAGGCATTCTATATACAATTCTCTCTGTGCATGAAGAAAAACAAGCTAAACAACGATGTGCATCCAATAGCTATCAGCTGTGCTGGAACTAAAATTTAAGCTATTTACTCTGAAATAGTATGCACTGTACTATGCAGTCTCATGAATTTATCTCCTGAAAAAAGACTTCTAGGAAGGAAAAACTGGGTGCTGTTCTATTGGGATCTCCTCTGATAACCTTTCTCCCTGCCCAGGTCTCCAATCTGGGGGTTCCCAGCTGACAAGTGTGTTAGTATTCTCGCCTCTCCACCATTCAGGAGCTGTAACATGGTGGTTCTCTAGCTTAGCTACACATTACAAATAATTTGAGGAGTCCAACAAAAAAAGAGCTTCCATTTCTGGCCATAATGCAATAATTGGTATTGAACTTACCCTAAGCAAGTTGTAAGTAAGTACAAAACTGAATAAAATACAAGGCAGTTGTTTTCATACGTTAGGCAGAGTTAGATGACTGTGATATTAGAGAGGATGAAAATTTAAGAGTTATGACTCATTTTGCCCTAGTTTCTGCCTGGTAGTACTTTCCCAGTCTAAGAGCAGGAAAACAGAGCGTGAGTAGAGAGCAGGTGCCTCTCTGAGGCACTGGGCTGAGGATGGAAAACAGAGAATGCAACTTGGGATTGCTTTGGGGCTTGTAGAGCAGAATGCAAGAGAAGAGGGAGTCATGTGGATGGTTGTCTCAGAAAATGGCACAGTTTCCCTGCAACACCCTAGCAGAAAATTGCTCTGCATGTGCAGAGGGGAGACTGTCAGGCCCAGCAGAGAGCAAATGCTGCAGGCCCAATTGCTGTACAGAAATCCCAGAGGCCATGAATGGCTGGGAGAGGGTAGTGGTCTAGGCTGGTTAGAAAGGTGCTGAATTTTGTTCCGGCAGCTGGTTAAATTGCTAGTATAACCTATTGAATCTCTTAAGTTTTGTCTTGTTTAAAATAGGAATATAATGTTTTATTTTCTTTGTCCTAAATCATGGTTAAGGTATATATTCTTACTCTCATTACATAGTCTTGCTTGATCTCAACAGAATGCTCAGCAAACAAAGAACATCACATCTAAGCATGTAATAGTTATACTGCTGAATACAAAAGATAAACAGAAATTTAAAAAGTGGTCAGAAATAAAAACATATATGCAAATGAATAATGATATGAATGAGGCTAACTACCATTAGATGTAATGGCAGCCAGCAGTCTATGAAATAGCATATTTACAGTGGTGAAAAAAGATAATGTAAAGCCAGAACTCTCTCCTTCACTAATGACAGTGAATTGAAGACACAGTTAAATAATAGCTGATAAAATTTGTTCCCAGCATATCTGCACTAATAAGAAATGATAAAGGGAATTCTTGAAGCTAAAGTCAAATATTATTACATAGAAACTTATAATTTAAAAAAGGATTAAGAGCGCCCCAGAATTGGTCAATATGTGAGTAAATAAAAAGGATTATCTTTATTCAAAAAATTAATATTTATTGTGAGATCTATAGTGTATATAAAAATAAAATATATAACAATGATAGCGCAAAGGATAGGAGATAGAGTTAGCCTGTTATGAGGTTCATACATTTCACATAAACTAGTGCAGTATTAATTTCAAGTAGACAATGAGAAGTTAAAGAATGAATATTATAATTCCTGAACAGCACTAAAAATTTTATAAAGGAATATATCTAAAAACACATTGGAGAAAACCAAGTATAATACTAAAAACTATATATATTGGGATTATATATATGTATATATAAATTAAAAACATACATATTTATCACTACACACACACACACACACACACACACACACACACACACACATATTAGGACAGCTTGGATAAATTTGTGGGATCCAGTAATACAGTGCTTAAAGGAACACTTACTTGAAACGCATATATTATAGAAGGTAAATTGTTTGAAAACAAAAATCTAAGTTCCTAGATAAAGAATCTAGAGAAAGGAGAGTAGTAAAACCCAAAGTTAAGAAAATTTAATAATAAAGGGAAGTGCAGAAGTAAAAAATAAAAATAAATTTAAAAAATTAAAGTCAAAACTGGGTTTTGTGAACAGATTAACAAACTTTTTGAAGGATGAACAAGAAAAAATGAGAAATACTAATTAATATAAATGTTAATAAAGATGCTATAGACGTTAAAACAATAGAGAGATACGAAACACTTTACACCAATACATTTAACAATTCAGAGCCACAATTCAGAACCACGATTTATCAAATTTGACACAAAAGAAAAGGAAGTGAAAAGCTTTTTATATATAAAAGGAATTTTCTTTAAAGGAAAAATCCTTGAAAAAAAAAAAACTACAGGCCTTAATTATTTTACTGGTGAATTCTTTCAATCATTTAAGGCAGAAATAATACTAATGACAAAGAATCAGAAAACAGAGATTGAGGGAGGGAGCATTTCCTAACACATTTTATGAGGTCATCATAATTACAGACCAGTATTACTCATAAGCTCAGTTTTACTCAAAAATCCTCAGACCAATGTTACTCAAAATTATTAATAAAATATTCATAAGTGAATCCTAAAATAACTAAAACAATTTATATTAAAACTTTTTCATAGGAATGCAAAACTGGTGTGTTAATTCAAACATGAATCAATATAATTCACTGTGTTAACAGAAAAAGAAAAAAATGTATTATAATCACTTCAATAGATATAGGAAAAGTATTGAATAATATTCAATATTTATTACTGAAAAGACTGTGAAATTAAAATTGGAGTTCAATTTGTCAATGTGATACAGACCATCAATGAAAAATGTACAGCTAAATATTTTACCACTAAATAGTAAAATATTTAATACTTCCTTTCTAAAAATAAAAAATAGTAAGGAAGACCATTATCAACACTTTTATTCAACATTGAACCATATGTTCCAGCCATTGAAATAAGATAAGAAAATGAAGTAAAAGGAAAAATTATTAAAATTAAAAAAGAAACACTGATTTTGAAAAACATTTACAGATAAGATTGTGGAAGGAATCCACAAAGTTTACCAGAACTAATAAATTATCTGAACAAAGTTGTAGGATACAAGGCCTAAAAATTGTAGGCCTAAAAACATTCCAGGAAAAAACTATTGAAAAATGAAAATAAAAATATTATTTACTGCAGCATTAAAAAAACAAAACAACTTAGAATGATGTTGTGTAAGATCTACAATACCTCTATACGAAAACTAAAAACATTGCTGAGAACGATGAAGACCTAAATACATGCAATGATATATCATGTGCATTGATGGATAAACACAATATCGTTGAGACACATTTTCTCCAAAGCAACCTGTAAACTCATGCAATTCCAACTTCAAAAGAATTCTAAATTTTACATGAAATAACAAAGACTCAAATAGCCAATACGATCTTGGAAAAGGTCATTTAAATTGGAGTATTTATACTACTTAATATCAAGAGGTACTGTAAAATTGAAGTACAGTGTGTAAGGGCAAATAGATTAATAGAACAAAGTAGATACAGACATAGACTCAGCTGATTTTTCAGCAAATGTTTCAGAGCAATTCAGTGAAGAAAACAGTCTCTTCAATGAATGGTTATGAAATACTTCTGTGGAAAAGTAAATATATGAATAAGTAAACTTGATCTCTTTTTTATATTGTATACCAAGGGTTGGCAAACTTTTTCTGCAAGGTGGCAAAGTAAATATTTCTACCTATATGATCTCTGTTATTACTACCATTGATCTCTGTTATTATAGGGTAAAAGCTGCCATTACGTAACTGCCCGAGTAAAAACTGTTTCAATAAAACTTTATTTTTTTAAAAAAGATGATAGGGCAGACTTCATCGACAGGCTGTAGTTTGCCCACCCTTAACATCAGAGAAAGTTTTAGATGAATCTCATATCTCCATCCTAAAGCTAAAATGGCTAGTTTCTAGCACAAAAATGTAGAATATCCTTGTAACCTTGAAGTAAACACAGATTTTTAGATAGGGCACAAAAGTCTCTAACCATAAAGGAAAAGTAACAAGATAAATTGCACTTCTTCAAAATTAAAAAAAACTACACATCAAAAGACACTATAAAGAAAATATAAAAGGCAATCCACAGATTAGAAAAAAAAAAAACAACTAAAATTAAGATGACTGGCTACACAAAATAGAAAAGCCATTTGTAAACGTTTGTCAGCACTCACCGAGTTGCACACTAACAATCAGTGCATTTCACTATAGGTACACATTTTAAAGCACAGTGAATTTCAGCTTTTAAATGAAAACAAATGGTGACATTTGTTTTAAATGAAAACAAATGGTGACAACAAAAGCTGATTCCACAGCTCTCTTTACCCATCTCCCTTCCTGAGATTCTGCTTTGATAGATACGGCAGGTGGAGCTTCAATGTCCCATGGCAGAAAAGGATGGATGTCACATCTCAAGAAGAGACAGAGAAAAAAAGCTATTTTTCTAAATGTTGGTTTTTGTTCTATTTGGGTCCTCAGCAGATTATATGATGTCCGCCTGTATCAGTAATGGTGAATTTTCTTCACTCAGCATACAGATTCAAATACTAATCCCTTTCCAAAATATCCTCAGACATACCCAGAAATAATGCATAATATTTTACCAACTGTCTGGGCATCTAGTCAAGTGGGCATATAAAATTAACCATCACATTAATAAAATACATTTTGTAAACCTTACTAATATTACTCATTATTTTGTAATGGGATTTTCTAACAAACACTGTTTTCTTCTGATGGTGAGGATATTAACAGGAATAGAGTTCTGTCTCTACTAAAAGCACAGATTCATTTTATTATATCCGTCGTAATACAACTCAAAAAAATTAATGGATTATATTCAAATGATTTATTTTCTAATGAAATTCTTTGTATTTTTGTAAAAAGGCTATGCAAACCCTTGAATGCTCTAGACAAGCACATAACAGGAAACAGAAAAAGAGGTAGCTAAAAAAGCAATGGTCCAGGCTACTGTTTTTTAAATAGCTTAATTACATATGCAAATTATTTGGTAAAGAATTATTGGAAATGCTTAATAAAAGTATGATAAAACTTTTATAGTTCATAAATATGTATTATATAATTGCAAAGAGCTAAAAAAGAAAACTGGAAGCTTATGCATATTCCTTTTCTGTAAACACATTCATTCTTTAATTCAACAAATATATTTTTAGCCATCTATATCTAACATTGTTCTGGGCCTAGGGCTTTATCAGTAAATAACACAATACCCTCTACCCATGGGGTTCACATGAGGGATTTGAAATGTTGGTGAAATACAATACATTCACCTGATGGAGTCCTAGTGCTCACAGAAATAATTTAAATGGAAAGTAGCACCTCTGGTATAAATACCAATCTAGGGAATCCAAATTGAAAGGAAAATATGAAACACCCAGGAGAAGCCTGCATATAATTTTGGAATTCAGAATGTTTGGAAAAAGTGAGGCTAACTCCTCAAAAATTTATATCTACTTTTGAAAACCTAACCAAGATTATGGACATAATATATAATGCAAACAAATTACATGGGATAAATGAATATTAAGGTAAGATGACATGTACTAGAGGTTGGGGTGTTATGAAACGTGAATCCTAACAGCAATCAATTTCCTTTGAAAATACTGAGTTCTACATACATGACTATCTTCTAGCCTAGTATATTCTGGAGAACTGTTGCAATGGAAGATAGACAATGAGTTCCTGATTTTCCAGTTGAAAGATTTTACTACTTTTAACATTTTAAAATCTTAGGAAAATCTAGATGGTATCAAAATTATTAATATTTATTGAATACTCCTTGTATTCTAGACATTATGATAACTGATTTATGTACATTATCTTATTCTATTCTTCTAACATACCTGTGGAGTAAGTTTTATTTTCCCACTTCACAGACAAGAAATTTGAAGAGCAGAAAGTTATTCACCTGCGATCACAAAGGTAGTCGATAAGAGAGTTGTGATTCAAACCCAGATTACTGTGATACCCAGACACTGCCATATGTCATAGTTTCCCCAGACTGTCACAACATTTGTTCATGTGTTCATTCAACAAATATTTTATTGAACATCTACTATATTTTAAGTGAAGTGCTTTACATTCCATCCTATGGTTTATTTAACCCTTGTGACAACAAGGATAAATACTTCTCATTATCCCAGCATGGCTAGGATAAAAGCAGGCAGAAGAACATGGAAGGACTAGATTGACTGAATCTTCAGGTCTCCATCTTTCTCCTGTTCTTGATGCTTCCTGCCTTCGAACATCAGACTCCATGTTCTTCAGCTCTTGGACTCTTGGACTTACCAGTGGTCTGCCAGGGGCTTCTGGGCCTTTGGCCCCAGTGAAGGCTGCACTACTGGCTTCCCTACTTTTGAGGTTTTGGGGCCTGAATTAGTTTCTTGGCTTCTCAGCTTGCAGATGCCCTACTGTGGGACCTCACCCTGTGATTGTGTGAGTCAATTCTAATAAATTCCCCTTCATATATTCATCTATGCCATTAGTTCTGTCCCTTTAGAGAACTCTAATTCAGTAGGTGAATAAATGTTTCTCGAATATTTGAGCAAAATCTCCTTGTCTATTTGGTATCTGAAGCAGACAGACACCTAGGATATAAATTAGTAATTCAGGCTATCATTTTAGCAGAATAATAAAGCCTCAATGGGAAGAAATACAGGCTAGTGTCCAGACTGATTTCAAGAGAGTGTTCCCAGGTGCCCAGAGATAAACAGGCACTGCCAAAAGCCAGTTTGCTTTAAACATTTATAGCAAAAATTTCTGAGGGAATTACAAAGAACTGTGTCTCTCCTTTTCTTCCCAGGAGGTATGAGCACAGGGGAGCAGAATGACGGCAGTAACATGCAGTCTCAGCTTTATGCTTGCTTTTCTCTCTGAGGCACTCATCAATGTCACATGCTATGAATGCAAGCTGGTGTCTTTGATGGAAGAAACGGTGAAAAGGTAAAATGGATTGAGGAATGCCTTGCAGGACTCTGACAAACTAAGAAAGCCAGGAAGAATAAGTCCCCGAGGAGACAACAGGAATGAAAACAGGTGTCCAGAATTGTAGCTATAAAAATGCAACATAGAAGAAAAAAGAAAATTCTTCCATAGCAAGCATAATGGGTGGTAATTCCAGGCTTACTAAACATAAGCAGTGTCAAAACTCTGAAAAAAAAATAATAAAGTGATTAACTAGTGCCGGAAGGTGCAAATGTAATCTAAATGTCTTGTTTAGTAAAAGGTTAAGGGCAAAGTTATTCTCCAGTTAAATGGTAAGCCCTTTTGGGGGCAGGAACCATGACACATTGTATTAGTCCATTCTTGCACTGCTATAAAGAAATAACCTGAGACTGGGGCTGGGTAATTTATAAAGAAAGAAAGTTTAATTGGCTCATGGTTCTGCAGGCTGTTCAGGAAGCATGGCTGGGAAGGCCTCAGGAAACTTTCAATCATGATGGGAAGGGAAGCAGGCACTTCTTACAGGGCTGGAGGAGGAGGAAGAGAGGGAAGGGAGAGGTGCTACACACACTTTTTTTTTTTTTTTTTTTT
>NW_016107327.1:4304591-4311679 GCF_001604975.1 Cebus imitator | reverse complement strand
ACGAGAACTCGCTCACTATCACGAGAACAGCAAGGGGGAAATCCATCCCCATGATCCACTCGCTTCCCACCAGGCCCCTCCTCCAACACTGGAGAGATTCAAACCACATCAGACACATACGTTTGTATCTTTTGAAGCTTCCACAATACTAAACACATTAGTATCTGTTGACTTGACTAAACATACACATACGCATACAAACAGGAACTGGAAGGGGTGGTGGATATGTTTGAAGGCTATAATAGTTCTGCAGATCTCAGAGTGCTTAAAAGAAGCGAGAAATACAGAAATAGCTTATCCTACCAGGAAGAACCAATAAGCAGTTACAAAAAAATGGAAAATCATGAACTACAGTGAGTAATACCTATTGTGAATAGTAGCCTCAAAAGTATGAAGTCAGTGGTTCATGGGAAGGACACAAAGACAGCCAACAACTGGGGGCCCTTCTGAAGGCCTGGGGCCCAGAAGCAGAGAGCGAATATTAGAGGACACAATGGCCAGTTTGCAGACAGCAAGAAAAAAAAGTACAGAAATTATGATGGAGAGATAATTCACAAGAGAAACGGACTTCATAAGGGATTAATTAAATAACAAGTGAATACCAAAGAGTCTGGCAATTTTCTGCAACACAAATAACAGAGCAAATGAAACATGGGAAAACCTAAAAAATCAGCACTGTGTTGAGGGACTAGCCTAGTCAGCCTGCCTAATGAACTGTTACTGACGGCCAGTGTGGACCCCCACAGTGACATTATTACCAGACCATAGCTGACAGAGAGCATGGGTGTAATTTGTTTTTGGAAAATTAAAAAAAAACTATAATTCATATTTAGTTTAACTATATAAATTTTTATGTTCAACCACAGCACAAGCTGCATTTAGATAACCATATTTTGTCTAAATGCATAATACTGAAACTATAATAAGTCATCTCCGAGTGAACTGAATTGAGTGAACCCAGTGATTGCCTTGTTATTGGTCAGAGATGGGCCATGCCTTGCTGACTTTACTGAACCCTTAGTCATTTGGTAGAGAGGAATAAGGGGTTACAGCCTTGATGTCTTGAAATGAGGAGGCTTTACAATGAATCCTGTTAACGGGGAACTAAGAGTTAGGGGAAGTGGTAACTGCTGGGTCTCCATTACAGGGTATAGACATAGCTTACCAGGAGGCAAAAGCGTGAGGTAGGATGGAGAGAACTTTTAAAGTTGGTCACTCTCTTTAGCTGTCATTCACTTCAGGAAAACAAGAATTGAGGCTATCTTCATAAGAAAGTTGGAATGCATTTCTAATGGATGGGTAATAGATTTTTTTAAGGTTATGAATTCATTTGAAAGGTTTGAATCTTCTCCTTAGAAGAATTCACAAAAACAAAAAATGAGCAATTTTATGAAATTTTTCAAATCCTCTGAAGTTTATCCATGAAGTCATGTAGATTCCACAGAAGCTGGATTAAGAAACTGGGCTCCAATGACTTTCATATCTTAAGTTAAAAGCTAAGAGACTTGGGAAAGTAGAGAATTTATATTTTTGACTATGGTTTTTTGTTTGTTTGTTTGTTTGTTTTTATTTTATTTTATTTTATTATTATTATTTTTTTCCCATTTATTTATTTTATTGCATTTTAGGTTTTGGGGTACATGTGAAGAACATGCAAAATTGTTGCATAGGAACACACATGGCAGTGTGATTTGCTGCCTTCCTCCCCATCACCTACATCTGGCATTTTTTTTAAGTTTAAGGTTGTGACTTCACAACCTAATGATGTCAAAATTACAGTTTAATTTTTGAGTCCAGATAAAATTTTTATAACATTGAGACAAATTTTTTCTGAACCATCACCTGATAGCTTTGAGGCTAATATAAACTAACCAAATAAAATAGATGGCCTCTTTAAAGGTTTAGATTAAGAACTTTGTGTTATATCAAAAGACAGAATTGAGTCATTTAAAAATAAATTGGGACAAAATAAACAGAAGATCATAGAAGTATTTTCTGTAGAAGTGAGAGTCTGGAAGGAGGAACAGAACTAAGAAATAGTGAAGATGCTGACCTAAATAACAACGAGAAAGAAACTAACTCAAAAAATGCAATTCTCTGAACAGAGAGGGAGAAAGAAAAGAGGGAGGGAGGAAGACAGAGAGAGAGAGAGAGAGAGACACACACACACACACGCACACACACACACACAGAAAGAGAGAGAGAGAGAGAGAAATGCCTGCTTGCTTTGTTTTCCAGACAGTTAATTTTCTGTAACATATTAACAAATTAGAAGAAAAGAAAAACCATCACAGGTATCAAAATCACCAGACAAGCCCTAAATCAAAGCAGGAAAAACTAAAAGGTCCTCTCACCCTTGACAAGTTTCAGATTCTCTTGAAATAGGAGCTTTAGCCCCAGTGACACTAATGGGAGTTATATGTGCCTTTGGAGAAAGGAATCACCCAGTTATGAGAGGTGCATAACTAAACAGCGTGAATCCTTTTGGAAAAATTCCTAGGAGCCAGATCCACGGCCCAAAGCCATGCAAATCCCTAAGGAATGAATGAATCCTGACTTTGAGGAGGGCAGACTGTTGGGAAAATGAGGGCAATTAAAATCATTTGAATGCTGCTTTTTCAGATGGTAAACTTCCGACATAGAGAAAGCTCTAGTAGTTTGCCCTCTATTCGGTATATAATTTCTAACAATGCCAAAGGAGTACATAGCCTTAGGAGTAGAACAAAAAAGACAATTTTCTTAGCTCTTTGTAACATACCAATAAAATGAATAAAATTGAACCATCTCACTATAAGCAGTTTTAAACCATTCCAACAGTAAGCAAAAACTAGTTGTTTGTCTAAATGCTAATGATGGTCCTTCACTATCATGGCAGATTAAATTCTGTATAGTTTGGTGTTTTGATTTTAGCAAGGTAATATACTTCCCAGGATTGTTGGTGTAAAAACGATTAGTTCACTCATAGTGGCAAAGGGTCAGTGCTGGTGGGGGAAGTCATACATATTATTACAAACCCACTGGAGGGTCCCTTTGCATAAACAGTGACCTACTTATCCCGCTCTCTGATGTTTAAGATGTCAAAAGTGTATCCCAACATTTTTGCTTATATCAAATAGACACTTTGCTCCATCTTAAAATGTAAACATCTCTTAAAGAGGGAATACTTCATGCTTTCTTAATCATTTGCAACTCACAAGATATTACATGCAATATCTTTTTTCAAAATTCCCTCTTCATAGCTCTGATTCCTTACATTCTATGGCAAGTTACAGAGCCAGAGCTGGAGCCACTGCAGGTGGCCAAACAGTGTGCTGTGGGGACAGCCTAATGCATATGGGGAGTGGGGTACGCAAGGGAGGTACGTGCCCATGAACCTGTTGGAAATTGGCGTGTTACTATGATTCTCAGTCTCTGCGATCATATTTTCCACAGTCATACATTTTTAGTCCTTTTCTTTTGTGGCAGAGTCACCATTTTGGACATTCTTATGTATTAGATGCAAGCGGGTTAGTGAAATGCATTCTTATTTCTTGGTCTACAATAGTATATTTTAAAAATCTTTTGAGACTTATGTTAAAAATAATTTATGTTGAAAAAAGTTGCTATTTTTGGTGAAAAAAATGCAATTAGCACTTGATGGCAAAACCAATTGAAAGTGCCTTATTAACGACATAGTAGAGAACAAAATTTTAATATATTTATTTTTAAAGCGTGATTTATGCCTGTAGTTGAGCATGGGTATAAATGTCCTTCAAATACATTTCAAACAATCTTTGAAAACACAATATGTGTATCAGTCAGAACAATGGTCCACATATTCATGCTGATCTGCTACAATTTTTTTTAGGATCCCCTTAATTCAAGGAAAATAGCTCCTTACAAAACAATGTAAAAGTGCAGCCTGAGATATCTCTCATTACTTGTTCTCCAGTCTACTATGTTCTATGAGGTTATCACACATTAAAGGTGCATAAAAGGATTTCTGAGATATCTGGAGTTTTGAAAGAACAAAGATTCTGAAGGCCACCTGTGCCTACTGGTACAGAGATTTGAGAACTGTGGCCGTCATGCCTAGACACCTCATACACGAACGAGTGAGTAGTGCAAAGCTCATCAGAGAGCCACAGAAGCAGAAAACAACAGCTGTAACTGCTTTATTTATACCAGGACTCCTGGACCTAGGGAACCCTGACAACCGTGTATTAGACCCAAAGGTAAAAAGGCCTCTGTAGGTAAAGTGAGTAGAAACTGTACTGAAATGTGTATACCATAATCATTGTATAAATGACCATATCAAGACAATCAAAGTGAAATTGATAACATGAATGGCCGTATAACCATTGAAGAAATTAAAATTAAAATTAAAATGCTCCTAAAAAAGAATTTCCAGGCCCAGATGGCACCACTTGATAATTCTGCTAAACATTTAAAGAGGCATTAACATAAATTTTACACAATCTCTCCCAGAAATAGAAGAGGACTAAACATTTCCCAACTCATTTTACGAGGCTAGTATTTTGCTGATACTAAAATTAGACAATTGGTTAAAGATAGTTCTAATAAAGTAATAAAGAAAAAAATGAAAGATGGTTACAGATGAATATCTCTCATGAATTTAGATTATCAACTAAATATTAGCAAATCAAATTTGGCAATATATAAAAATAATTATACACAAAGATCAAGTGGGATTTATTCTAGGTATGCAAAGCTGATTCAACATTAAAAAATCAATTAATCTAATCCACCATATCAACAGGCTAAAGGAAAAAATCATAAATCATATAATCATGTCAACTGATGCAGAAAAAGCATTTGACAACATCCAGTACTCATTCATGATAAAAGCTCTCAGAAAACTAGAAATAGAGGGAAACATTTTTAAGTGGAAAAAAAGCCCTATACAAAAACCCTGCAGTGAACATCATACTTAATGGTGAAAGACTGAATGTTTTTTCCCTAAGATTAGGTAGAAGTCTGAATGTCTGCTCTCATCATTTTTATTCAAAGTATTAGAAGTTGTAGACAGCACAATAAGAAAAAAAAAAGAGAGAGAGAGAGAAAAGAAAAGAAAAAGGCATCCATATTGAAAGGGAGGAAACACAACTGTTGTTATTGGGAGATGACATGATTGTCTATGTAGGAAATCCCAGGGAATCTACAAAACACCTCTTAGAACCAATGAGTTCACCAAAAGCAAAGGACAGAAGATCATCCTAAAAAAAAAGAAATCAATAGCATTTCTGTAAACCAACAATGAACATTTGGAAATTTAAAATATAGTATGATTTATAATAGCTCTAAAATGAAATATTTGATATAAATCTAATAGAACATATACAAATTCTAAATTCCAAAATTACAAAATGCTGATGAAAGAAATCAAAGATCTAAATAAACAGAGACTCATACAAAGTTAATGGATTGGACAACTTAACATAGTAAAGATGCCAGTTTTCCCAAAGTTGATCTATAAGTTGAATGAAATGCCTATTGAAGTTCAAACCAGTGGTTTTTAGTACAAGACAACAATCTTAGTCTAAAATTTGTATATAAAGGCACTGGAGCTAGAATAGCTAAAATAATTTTAGAAAGAAAATAAAGTGATAAATATAACTCTACCTGATGAAAAGGCTTATGTATAGCTACAGTAAAATCAACAACTATCATAGACAGATTGATCAAGAGATCAGAAAAGAAAACTCAGAAACAGACCTATACCAATATGCTGAAGTTATTTTACATTTTTTACAAAGGTGCAAAAGCAATTCAATGGGAGACAGTCTTTTACACAAATGATGCTGGAGCTATAAGAGGTAGGCAAAAGGAAAATGAATCTTGACCTAAACCTCACATCTTATGCAAAAATTAACTCAAAATGGGTAACATACCAAAGGTAAAACATAGTAGTTTTAAATATATATATAGGTAAATGCTTCAGGAGTAGGTTAGTCAAAGAGTTCTTAGACTTAACACCAAAAGCATGATCCATAAAAGCAAAAAACTGATGAATTGATAAAGTGAATCTCATTAAAATTAAAAACTTTTGCTCCACATAGACCTTGATACACAAATAAAAAGACAAGATACAAACTGGGTGAAAATATTTTCAAACCACCTATCTGAGAAAGGAACTGTATCTAGAATATGAAAAGAACTGTCAAAACCTAATAGTTAAAAAATTTTAGTTAGAAACTGGGCAAAAGACACAGAAATTTTACTAAAGGAGATTTAAGGATGGCAAATAAGCACATGAAAATATGTTTAACATCATTAGCTACTTGAGAAATGCGTGTTAAAACCACAACGAGATATTACACATCTATCAGAATGGCTAAAGTAGAAAATAATAATAACACCAAGTGCTGGTGAAGATGTGGAGAAACTGGATCACTTGAAGATGTTAGTAGATGATATAGTTTGGACATGTGTCCTCTCCAAATCTCATGTTGAGCTTTGATCCTTAATGTTGGAGGTGGGAGGTGTTTGAGTCATGTGATAGATTCCTGATGAATGATTTGGTGCTACCCTTGTGGCAATGAGTGAGTTCTCATTCTGTTAGTTCAAGTAAGAGTTGGTTGTTGAAAAGAGCATGGAGGTAAGCATGGTGACTCACGCCTGTAATCCCAGTACTTTAGGAGGCCGAGGCAGGTGGATCAGGAGTTTGAGACCAGCCTGGCCAACATAGTGAAACCCCATCTCTACTAAAAATACAAAAAAATTAGCCGGGTGTGGTGTCAGGCACCTGTAATCCCAGCTACTTGGGAGCCTCAGGCAAGGAGAAGTGCTTGAACCTGGGAGGTGGAGGTTGCAGTGAGCCAAGATTGCACCACTAGCTTGTGTGTCAGTGTGAGACTCCATCTCCAAAAAAATAAAAAATTAAAAATAAAATTTAAAAAAAGATCACAGAACCTCTCCCTTCTCCCTCTTTCCTCTTCTCTTGCCATGTGATGCCTGCTCTCCTTCCCCTTTTGCCATGAGTGACAGCTTCCTAAAGCCCTCAACAGAAACAGTTGCTGGTGCCGTGCTTCTTGTACATCCCACAGAACCGTGAGCAAAAAAACCTGTTTATAAAGCCTCAGGTATTT
>NW_016107327.1:4244671-4304395 GCF_001604975.1 Cebus imitator | reverse complement strand
GATCTCTTGACCTCGTGATCCACCCGCCTCGGCCTCCCAAAGTGCTGGGATTACAGGCGTGAGCCACCGCACCAGGCCAGGTATTTCTATATAGTATTGCAAGCAGACTAAGACAGTAGATATGTAAAATGGCACAGGCACTATGGATGCAAATTTGGCAGTTTTGTACAAAGCTAAACATGTGCTTAAAGTGCATACTACAATCAAGCAATTGAATCCAATCATAGAGAAACTGAACTTATTTTCACACACAAACATGTTCGTAAAAAGTTCATAGTGGTTTTATTTGTAATAGTCTCAATCTGGAAACAACCCAGATATCCTTCGTGGGGTGAATGGCTAAACAAACTGTGCTACAACCTACTATAAAATACTATTCTGCAGTAAACAATGTGCAAAGTATGTGCAAAAATCCAGAACAACTTGGCTGGATCTCAAGAAAATTAGACTGAGTGAATACAAGCCCATATCAAAAGGTTAACATACTGTGTGAAATAGCATTCTTGAAATGAGAAAATTGTAAAGATGGACAACAGATTAGTATTTGCTGGAGGTTTGGAAAATGGTTAAAGAGAGCAGTGGTTATGGGTATCAAAGGGCAGCATGACGGATATTTGTGATGGAACTCTTCTATGTCTTGGCTGTGGTGTTGGTCATATAGATCTAACCATGTGATAAAATTACATACAGCTAAATACATACACATGTATAAACGCATGTAAAGCTGGTGAAATCTGAATGAGGTCAGTAGATTTTGTAAAAAGAAAATAAATGACTATGAATTTTAGCCAAAAGCATTCCAAAATATTATTTTGTACCAGAGGCACTCAACTGTATCCTAATTGTGTTTCTGTTTCCAGCAGTTTGAAATGGAGGGAAACTATGGAGATAGGCAGAATGGTGGGTCAGCACAAAGAAGAATTTCAAAAAAGGTAAACACGTAATCAAAATGCAAAGGTAAAAATGGTAAAAATGTCATTAGAATTAAATGCAAAGTAGACCCTCAATAGTAATGAATCAGTTTCTGACACATCTATTTTTTGCATCCCTTCTCTGCTTTCTCTCGCCCCTTCCATGCATTCATTCACTCATTCATTCATTTTTTCATGCATTCAACAAATGCATGAAATTCAACAAATGCTTGATATATCAGGCATTGTATATAGGTGCCAGGGATCCAGAAGTGTAAGCATGAAGCACATACTCTCATTAAGCCAACAACATTCTAGTAGGGAAATAGAGAAAATATACACATATATTCTTTCCCTGATATGTGTGTGTGTGTGTGTGTGTGTGTGTGTGTGTGTGTGTGTGTGTATGTATTTTTTTGAGATCTTAGCATAGCAGTCCTCTTCCAAATACTGAATTGCACATGTCCTCACTACAGCAAATCATCTGTGTTCTCTTATAAGCTTAGTTATTTGGGAAAAAAATGCCATTCAAAAGAAAGACACAACACCATACACCATGTAGATACCTGATCATATATAGGATCACGTACAGGAAGACAATTCACTGCAGATCTCTGGTGTTTATATATGTTTTAAAGGTAAAAGCACTGACATCTGTTCCAGATTATCCTCTCAAGGATGTTTTCATAATGAACAGGCTTGGAAGAGAAATTTTGTCTCCCTCTATAGAGGTGGGTGGGTTTATTTTCCTGTGCAGGATAATAAAGATCATGTCTCCCCTCAGGACAAAGGTCAAGCAGGTTTCCTTGTTGCTGATTATAAAAGATTCAGGTTCCTAACTCACAGTGTCTCTTCTGTGAAGCATCATTATAATACAACCCACTGTGCATTCTATAATGCATGTGCGAGCATCATCTGACCCTCTTCACATCACCCTTAGAAATGTGGGGCTCAGGAAATTAGAGCAACAAAACAGTGCTGATACTCTGACTATTACTATTGCAGTGGTAATAAGATGTCCTTTGTCCCGGATTCAAAAATTGATTCTCTTCTATTAGTGTCCATAAAGCTGTGAGAGGCTAACATGTTAACTTGCAACTACCAAGTTGAAAGCTCACTTTGTTACTAGGATATAAGCCCAGACTCTTCATAGCTCTTTATTCCACATTAAGAGTACTTCCTAAATTTCACCAACCTAAGCAAGACCAAGGTCATCAGCTCCCCATCCCATCCCTTGAGAGTTTTTGAGAATTTCCAGAGCATGCCTTATGTGTGTCCATGCTTGGTCCTCTTATTCTCTCCCTCTTTCCAGCTCCTCTGATTAAAACCTGCTGCTCTAAAAAGCCCTGGTTGTCTCATTATTGCTAACATCTACCTTTAGGTTGCTGGTATCTCTAACAAATATACTGCCTTTAACGCTACGAAACTCATAAAACCAAATACAAGAGAAGTATTGTATATACTTTCCTACACTTAAATGATGGTCATCTTTCTAATTCTGTGACATTCGTTACTTGGGAAGCAGAGAACATCTGCTGTAATGTAGCTTCAAGGTTGTTACTGAGCCTCCACCTAGTGTTACTTTCTGTGTGGAACTTAGGTGACCAATACTGGATCCAAAGAACCTAGCCAAGACCTACGGCTGATGGTAGTTTATATTGTGACTCATATCTGATATCATCTCCTCTCCTTCGTCTTCCACCTATTCTCCATGCACCCATGAAAACCCCCTTTTTAAATTATTCCTTTACTAATCAACAAAATTCAGAATGCCTTTTGCACTCATTACTTTTAGTATGTTCATTCTTGTGAGAATTGTGGCAGAGAATCTGTTTTAGAGATTTGTCATTGATAAGACCCCTTTAGGAATCACAAAACAAATAAATCCGTCACTCTAGGAAGAGTGTTAAAGTGTTATTGTTATTACATAGGCACCAAGGATTGTGTGGAGATACTAGTAGTATAGTAACTTAGTAAATAAAATCTTCATATTTTAAAGAATGTCAATTGCTTTCCAAAGAGATATATATCCAGTTTTTCAAGGGCTAATTTTACTGGAAGCCAAATGGCATAAAAGTAGATCACAAGAACAAGTATCTAAATATTATATAATAATAAAATACTATTTTAGAGGAAGACAGAATTTTTTCATAATAGAGAGATAATTCCTATACAGTATAAATCACTCATTTAAAGTCTATAACTCAGTGGTTTTTAGCAGAGTCATGTATCACTTAGTAACAGGGTTACATTCTGGGAAATGCATCCTTAAGCTACTTTGTCAGCACGTAAGCATTAGAGAGTGTTGTAACCTAGGTGATATAGCCTACTAAACACCTATGCTATAGGAGTCTATTGCCACTAGACTATAAATATATATACCATGTCACTGTACTGAATACTGTAGGTACCTGAAACACAGTCATAAGTATTTGTGTATTTAAACATGTCTAAATATAGAAAAGTACAGTAATTTTTGTATTTTTAGTAGAGATGGAGTTTCACAAAGTTGGTCAGGCTGGTCTTGAACTGAGTTCAAGTGAACCGCCTGACTCGGGCTACCAAAGTGCTGGAATTACAGGCATAAGCCACCATGCCTGGCCATGTGCACAGACTGTCTTTGTGTCTATGGTTCACCTTTTTATGTAAAGAGACAATACAATACATGAGCATGTGCTTCTTCTATAATTGAAGATAGAAGAAAAATGATGGCGGATATTGTTTGGCAGCAAAGCAGCAGTGTTACCTTCATCACTATTTGTATTTAGAAAGCAGGAACCTTGTCATTGTGACACTGCATCTGTGAAATGCTGCATTTGTAACTAGTTGTGCCCAAAGTTTGATTTCTCACAGATCATCAAGGGACTCGGATTCTGTCACAGCCTGCTCAGGGTTGCTATGATTATGCTTGCCTTCCAGGAGCTGGGTGCACCCCACTTCTCTCTGCCCTTCCTCTTCTCCTCTCATTTTGTTATTGAGTTGTAAGATTTCTTTATATATGCTGGATACCAGTCCACTATCATATATATGATTTGCAGCTAGACAGGATTTTAAGCACCAACAAGCATAATCTCCATCTTTTATAAATGTGTGCAAAGGATTACAGACATTAAAAGAGAGATGATAGACCATTGATTTGGGGCACAAACAGACTTACATCCAGATCTCCCTAATATCAGGTGTGGGAGGATGCTGCAAATACATTCCAAGCTTCATACATCCTTACTTCAGCTCAGCACTAAACTAAATGCTCTCATGAAGTAACAGAAGTGTTGAATTCCACTGAGCCCCACATCAGGAGTCACAAAATAACTTCTCTGTGAACTTCATTTAACCTTTCTGACCAAGGAGATCTTTTCCATTGAAATAATATCTAAAAGAGCATTTTCCAAGATGTTTTTTTAATGATACGCATAGCAAGAAATCCATCCTGATGTGTATAAACCCCTTAAAAGGAAAACATGTACAAAAGAGTACATTATTAATGAAGATTATACTCGATATATAAGACCATACGAGGAATGTTAAAAATCACAGAAATGGTATTAGTTTGATTTTTGGGTGTTAAGAAATACTGTGTCATTAAAGCATATGGGATAGTGTAGTTTGAAAAATATAACAAATCAAAGTGGGACTTTTCAAGAGGGATTTCTTTCCGAAAAGGTCAACCATAAAAAAAGAGAGTGGGGGAGATTTCTTACTCCCAAGATCACCAGAATAACATCATTTATTGGACTTGATGCCCATAACTGAGGTTTTACAATGTTCATCACTAAATGTAACAAATGTAGCTAGAAAGCAATAAACTTAGAAAAGAATCCGTACCAATGATATAGGTAATAATAACACAGAAGATTGATTTTTTTTTGCCCTTTCCAAATACATATTTCATATTTTTTAGGTTAGTCATTTTAGGATAGAAAATAAGAATTTTGGGGGGCAAAGGTATAGGGGACAGAGTTTTGCTCTTGTTGCCCGGGCTGGACTGCAACCTCCGCCTCCTGGGTTCAAGCAATTCTTCTGCCTCAGCCTCCAGAGTAGCAGGGATTACAGACACCTGCCGCCATGCCCAGCTAATTTTTATATTTTTAGTAGAGACGGGGTTTCACCATGTTGGCCAGGCTGGTCTCGAACTAAGTTCAAGTGAACCACCCACCTCAGGCTACCAAAGTGCTGGAATTACAGGCATGAGCCACTGTGCCTGGCCATGTGCACAGACTGTCTTTGCATCTGTGGTTCACCTTTTGATATAAAGAGACAAATCATGCCTCCTTTTAATGCTAAAACCCCACTCTAAAGTGAACATATGATGTATGTTACATATATGTTTCCCTATTATGCATGCGCTCAGCTCCCCTCATAAATATGTATAGCTTTTCTCCCAAACATGCAGAATATGTATGATATAGACCTTGTAAGGCATAAAACCCAATCTGCCCTCCCCCTTTTCAAAAAGAGAGCACCTTTGCTCCACACTGGAGACTTTCTTTTCCCAGCTTGGAAACCATTATCACCAATAAAGCTCTCTTTTCTACAGTATAGCCATCCTGGTGTTCTTTTGGATGACAGATGCCAATAGCTATTTCTGCATTTCAGCTCACAGAGGCAGCATTTTGGAGAGAGGTGTATTTTCAGGGCTGTTTGGCCTCAAACTTTGGATGGAGAAAGAGATGGAAATAACTAAAAGGAATTTATCTAGAAAGAGTGTAAGAAGTCTCTTTCATGGTAAGGATTGGGGTTGAATTTCTGTAGAAGTTCCTAAGGTACACGAAAAATTTGGAGTTTTTCTGTCGTACCCAAAGACTAAGAAGTGAGAACAAAAGAGAAACAATGTGCAACTAGACAGGGGAGGGACTCTGTGATGTGCCAATAAGCTGAGGCCCGAGAAAGAGACAGCTAGCAAGACATCTCCCCACTTCGTTTTTTTTTGTTTTTTTTTTTTTTTTTTTGAGATGGAGTCTCGCTCTCTTGCCCAAGCTGGAGTGCAGTGGTGTGATCTCAGCTCATTGCAACCTCCGCCTCCCGGGTTCAAGTGATTCTCCTGCCTCAGCCTCCGGAGTAGCTGGGACTGCAGGTGTGTGCCACCATGCCCGGCTAATGTTTTTGTATTTTCAGTAGAGACGGGGTTTTGCAGTGTTAGCCAGGATGGTCTCAATCTCCTGACCTTGTGATCCACCTGCCTCAGTCTCCCAAGGGGCTGGGATTACAGGTGTGAGCCACCGCACCCGCCCTCCATCTTTGACAGACCATGGCTTAGGGGGCCTGTAGGAGCAGCTGAATTCTGAGTTGTGCTATTTGTTAATTCCCTTATGATAGCCTCAAAGTCTCAAGTCACTTCTAAAGCTTTTTGAACACAAAAGCCTAAATTCAGGGGAGCTTAGGGAAATGTAAGGTGGAGCTCTTCAGGTTGGACAAAGCAGACCAAGGAAAGTAATACCATACAGGAAGCAGTCAGGAGATAGCAGGAAAAATTAAAGAAGATGCCCAGAATGGCAGCCTGGAGGGGGAGGTGACAAATGACACCCAGTTTGCACTAGGTACTTCCTAAGCATTCTTAACATTTCTTAGGAAAGGACCCAGAATATCTTCTTGTCCAGAAGACAAGAAAATCTGGAGAAACTTAGGGTACATTTGTACACTGTTGCTAAGCTGGGAAAGCTAAGGTCTTCTACGTCACTTTAACAATGCCGTGCGGCCATGTGCTGGCCTCATTTCTGAAGAAACAGAAGCTGCAGATCCCTTTGTCTGAATTTCCTGATATCTATTTTTTATAGAATGATCATTCTTTTCCTCCTGGTCTGATCATATCACTCATGGTGCTCAAGAGGGCTTCGCAGGGAGATTGGCGACTTTTTCATGTAGGTGATTGGATGGCACAGGATTTTCTTTGGCTGAAGGAGCAGTAGCTTCTTTTCAGTTGAATAGATTTCACAGTCAGCAATCTCAGAATTATATTAGAAGATAATTTCTTGCTGACTAAACAAATCATGGTACAATATAAGTTAGACACCTTATCTGGAATTAAAGCAGCCTTGGCTGCTCTAAATATAAAAAGGGAACATTGACCTTTCAATACTGACCAAGACAGTAGCTGTACATCTCTGCTGCAACATTTGCAATTTGCAGAACAAGGAGTTGGCATAGCTCTGCTGAATGATCATTTGTTGGAATCCATGAATCTCAAAAACATGAAAGGATCTCCCTTTAGGTGCTACTGGGGCTATCAAAGTAAACAGGTCAGATGAATTATTGATAGGCTTTGGATCAATGGTGTGCCACTGGAATGACAAATGATAAGCACAGCAAAACTGTCACAGCCTTCATTCCCCAAATACTCTTCAGCAATTCTTCCCACCTAGCCTTACTTATATCAATCTATCTCAAATGACTTCTTCCCCTACAACCACCACACACATTTTTCCAACATCTATTAATTCTGTCTTGTCTCATAAGACCTACTGGTAGGGTCAGCTACCCCATGAAACCTTCTCCAAATAATCAAACCCACAGTAATTTTCTATCTTCTCAATACTAACTTTTAGAACCCCTATAATTTCTACTAGGAATTTAATTACCTAAAATCTATAAGGTTTCTGGTACATTCTAGCCTACCCTGTGAAAAGATCATTGAGTTAAAGCCTAAAGCCTTCATAAAATTGTTTGTTCCCTCCCCATCTCGCTTCTCTGTTGGCACTTAGCATAGGGTACCACATCTATGTATTATGGCCTCCTAAAAATCATAATCATGTTTTCTGCCATCATTCTCAGCAAACTGACACAAGAACAGAAAACCAAACACTAAATGTTCTCACTCATAGGTGGGTGTTGAACAATGAGAACACATGAACTCAGGGAGAGGAGCATCACACACTGGGGGCAGTTGGAGGGGGTAGGGGAGAGACAGTGGGGGGTGGGGAGGGTGGGGGGCTGAGGTGGGTGGGGAGGGTGAGGAGGGATAACATGGGGATAAATGCTGGATATAGTATACACTTAAAGTAAAATTTTAAAAAATCATGTCATCTAACTTTTTTTCTTCTTTTGTATCTATAATCTATCCTCCACAGTCATAAAGCGTATTTTAATTATCCATTTCTACAGATTCCATTTCCACCATGATGCTGGATTGCAGAGAAGTGCTGGACTAAATGGTGCCATAGATCAATATTACACAAAGGCCCCTTTCTTAATCTGCTGCCACCCATGAAATGGAACAAATTCTAAGTAATATGAAAAGTGACATTCACCTATGGATTGTGCCATGAAGTATTGAGCTGTATGTCAAACATAAATGTGTTTCAAATGTGTATTAAAATTTCAGGTATAGCTTACTGAAGCTTACCTATAGCTTCTTATCCTTGGCCTTTTGGGTGTACATTTATAAGCTTTTATTAAACATTCTAGGAGAGCAAATCTACGGCAATGTCAGACTTACTGTGTCCTGAGAAGGACCTCTATAAGAAGTTCTTAGGAATTCCAGGAGTTCCACAATTATCCTTTTTTATTCTTAGTTAAGTGCTACAATCCATTAGCATGAATGGGTGTCAGAAATTGTCATGACATATTTGTACCAGTAAGCTGGGTGGCGAGTTTCTTAAAATACGGCTAGCAAAAAACAGGAAAGGCAGAAATGCCTGTTTTAATAGAGCAGAATCCCCATCCTCCAACCCTAGTTTGAACTAAATAAAGAAATGCTTTATAACAGAGAATTACTACAGAGCGTAAAGCCCTACTATACTTCATTATGAACTAACAACAGTTTTTGTTGCTACCTTTAAGAAACTAACCTTAGTTATATAGTACCTATACAGACGCTTAATGAAGTAGAACCCCTTGCCCAGATATTTCAAATGTATAATTGATTTACCAAATAATTTAGGTCATTTACACCCCCCTAAAAAGTCCACCCCAAATAGTCTAAGTTGTACTGGCTTTATACTGAATTTTTCAGATGATGAAATCTGTGCAAACCAGGGTTTCATAAAAGATAAAACAGTGTGAGTTATTAGCTACAGAACAGTGATCAAGTGTGATAGTCTCCAGGCATAACTATCACATGAGAAAGCTCCATAATATGATGGGGCTTGTTTCGGCCTCATTGACACCCATTGACAAAAACCATTCTAGTCTTTAAATGTTCCTCAAGTTTATATACCTCTCAGACATTATTTGCTGCTACTTATAGTATGTCTTTGGCAATGCTGTTACATTTGCATTTGCTAAAGTTGGGTTAAGAGGATTGGATACCTTAGTGTGACATTTTAAACCTACTCCCTGCTGCGGGCTTTAGATGTTGGTCTTTGGAGGCACGTTTGCTAATATATGGCTGAATAACGGCACTGCACAACGCTTTCCTGGAGAATATATCCTATAATAGAATTTCTTAAATTCATATTTTCAGTTATTTGCTACAGAGACATACAGATCCACTTTATTGCACCCTATTATCTACCCCCTACCATGCCTTCAGCACTTTAAAACCTGCTTAGCACAAGAGAAATTACATTTGTACACTTAAACTCTCGGTGTCCTGGGGAGTTTCCAAACGTAAAATTTATTTTTCTTAAGTACATCTTTGAAAACAACCAAAATGTGGTGAAACAGTCTGAAATGTAACATGGCAGATGGACGGGAAACTTTACTAGCATGATGGATGGGTCCTTTATCTGCTCCTCTGTGAATGGCCGCTGATCATAATCACTTTTATAGCTTGACTGCAACGAAAAGGATTATTTCTTTTGTCCTGGAATCTCAGGATAAGCGTATTTGTTCAGAGGATGAAGAAGACCAAATTAGACCAAACTACTGGGGCATAATAAATTCACAGCAGTCACAAGCCAATGTTCTTTAATTCTTAAGACGCTATCAACTTTAAATATTCTGATCCTCTCACAGTTAGCTCGCTTATCCTTTTGTCCTTATTGAATTAACTGCCTTTTCTTTTACATTGTCTCCTGAGGGGAACTCATTTTAAATCTTTTCAGTTTAATTCCATTAATTGGCATATTGTCTGGTCTCATGTTCTCCTCTTGGGTCTTGAACTTATGTTCCCCTCAGTTCTTAAACTCCTTAGCTGTATTTTGCAGCTTTGAATGACAACTTGCTCCATCTGTAGACAAAGCATGTGCATTCTTATCTTTCACTTCCAGGCTAATGTTTAACAATGAATTCACAATCCTGGCAGTTTATCAGCCCATTGAGTAAACCCAAGTATAGAGTTCCTTGATTTTAAAGCCATCATACTGAAATCCAGGGAAATTGGTTCACTAATTTGAGCATAATTTAAAAGCTAACAATTCTAAATTATGGTAAGTGGATCCAAAGAAGACATATTTATCTTTGCAAGTCCTCCTGCCTAAAACTGAGACAGATCTGGGGGTCATGCTGTCTTGGGCTTATGTTCATTCCATCTTCACCACTTATTAGTTAAGTAATCTTGGGAAGGTGACTTAACATCTTTATAAACGTCTCTAGTGCTCCATAGTTTCCTCTCTAAAATGGGGGTAATAATAAATGTTCATTTTAAACCATAGAGATGTGATGAAGATTTAATAGGATAATTGTTACAGAATGCTTAATATAATACCTTGCACATGGAAAACAATCAATGCTAGCTATTATCGTCATTACTATTAAAGTACCATCGCACCTATTAGTGGTGTATTTATATCCTTCTTGCAAAGCACATGTGAGTCTCACCTTATCGGAACCCTCAGACTCCACATGGAGAATGTCATGTTGGGAAGAAGACACCGTACAACTTGTCACTTATTCTGTTCCACTGTTGTAGTCATCCCCTCTCTTTAATTAAACTGCAAATCACTCACAGAGAGACTATATCATACCTTTTTACAACCCATGCTCAGCGCAATGCCTAATTCTCACAAAAAGGGTGGCATACTCATCTATTATCGACAATAAAAGTATGAGAAATCAGATATTATTTTCAACTTACTTTTAGAAAGAGGCCCAAACTAGAAGCAGATGGCAGGTTATTACAAGGAGATGTAAGGATTATTGAGTTAATCAGAAGGGAAAAGTTTAAGGAAATAAGAGAGATGAATCTGTCTTTCAGCAGGTCTTGATTATCCATAGAAGGTTAAAAGAACAATTGAGTGATAAAAATCATAGTGCTCATTTTCACAAACTTATATTTAATAATTACATGATCCCATTGCATTGAATTATCAAATACACAGAAGATTCAAGACTGACAGTGACGTCTGCAAGAGGGCTGACCAGAAGCTCCTGGGGCTCTTCTCCCATACGAAATAATCCAAAACAATGAAAGAACAACTACATTTTGCCCGAAATAACTAAAGGAGTACTAAATTATAGCAAAGCAGCAGCAGAATTCCTGTAGAACAAGAAACCTAGAATGACTGCATAGAGAAGGGCAGGAAACAGCTTGCTTTTGCCACCCACTCCCCTAGTTGGGATCAGCTCGGCACCAGGAGGGACTTCTCTCTGTGGAGAAAAGGTAAGCAAGAAGATCCCGGGAAGCCCTACCACTGCTGCAGACACCCGCAGTTCTTAACAGGCTCTGAGCCCAGCTGAGGAGTTTCCCAGAGTCTACATGTTGAGCTACTCTCTGCGAAGGAGCCAGTGATGCTGTGTCCCTGCTTTGTGTGGCCAGTGCTGCTACTGCTCTGTGCCATTTTGGAATTGGAGCCACTGCTAGAGTGCATCCTGCTTCAGGGACAAGTAGCTCTTGCATCCCTCTGTCCCTGAGGCTCAGCCTCCACGATAGTAAGCTCACTGACAGTACATCATCCCCAGACCAAGCTCCTGCTCTTGCCAACTCTCTAAGGTCAAACTACCACAGTGCCAGTCCTTCCCCACCATCCCAGTCACTGGTGCACCCTCCCTTTATGGCTGAGCTGAAGTGGCACTCTGCCCCCAAGCACACAGAGCCTCAAACTACCAGAGCAGTAGTGCCTCCAGTGCCAGAGCTGAGGCAACACCCCAATTCCCAGGGACCTCATGCCGCCTACACACCAGACAGTCACCATCTTCAAAACACAAGAATCCAGAAGCTCCACTGGCCCATGTAGCACCACTTTCTGGATCTAACCACAGGCACTGCCTTGCATCCAGGGAATTAGAACCTTGGCTGAGCTGTGCCACCCACCCTCCAGGACAAACGACTACAGCACCCTGCCTCTTAGAACTGGACTAGCTACCCTAATACCTGTTATAGAGGCACCTCACTTCTCCTGGGAGTGGAGTCATTATTGTGCTGCTCTCTGACCACTGGGGTCCAAGCCACAGTGACATCTTATCATTCTTGGGTCTTTCCTTCTGCTGCAGCTGTCCTCACAGAGCCTAACATGTTGCAATATCCCACCATCCCAGGTCCAGAGTCACCACTGGATGGTACCTCATTCCCTGGAGCCTGAGCTGCTAATGTGCCCTGTTAGTTCTGAATCATGAATTACAGCTGTCCCCAGGGCTCTAGCTTCCAGAGAACTTCCCTGAAACTGTATCAGTGCCATGCCCTGCCCTCTACAGGTCAGCACTACAGCTATATCCCAGCCCCCTAGGCCTAAGCTGCTAGATGTGGCTCAGAACAACAAACCCTGGCTTAGTAGAATGGCATCCACTAATGCCTGTACCTCAAGGCCTTGGTGCTTTAGTAGTTTTACAAGACACTGATCCCAGGAACTGAGATTCACAGCTGCTCTGAGCACCTGTGCCCTGGATCCCAGTTCTGTTGTGGCTGCCTGTGAGCCATGCAAACCAGAATCCAAAGAGATTCTCTCAGCTAAGATTCACCACTATGAGAAAGACAAGAACAGGATAATCCCTAAAGCCCTTGCCCTAATAACCTAGGCAGCCACCATAATTGCCACAAACTCCTGCAACCTAAATCACTGAGGAGCCTGCCATCATTGCTAACACTGAAGAAGCTGCATAGAGACTACATCACTACACCCACATGGAACCAAAATCACTGCACCCTGGCCGATGTGCACCCTCCAGTTTATCTGCAGGTGAAAGTCTTCCCCTATGAAAACCACTTTGTAACATTTGGAATAGGTGACCGTACCACCAGATGCACAGACATCAATGCAGAACACAAGAAACATGAAAAAGCAAAGAAACATAATACATCCAAAGAAATGCAATAATTCTTCTATAACTGATCCCAAAGAAATAAAAACTTAAAAACTGCCTAAAAATAAATTCAAAACAATGATCTTAAGGAAACTTGGATGCAAGAGAATACACATAGACAATTCAATAAAATCAAGAAAGGAATTCATTATCTAAATGATAAATTCAACAGAGACAGATATCATAAAAATAAACCAGATGGAAATCTAAGAGCTGAAAAGTTCAATCAATAAAATAAAAAATAAAATTGAGGGCTTCAGCAACAGACTGGATAAAGCAATAAAAAGAATCTGTGGACTTCAATATAGGCCTTTTGAAATTATCCAATCCAAGGGGGGGAAAATAATAAAAAAGAGTGAAAAAAATCCTATGGGATATTAAGTGAATAAGTATTTATACTATGTTATTTCTAGAAGGAGAAGAGACAGAGAAAGAGACACAAGCTTATTTTATGAAATAATTGCTGGAAATGTCTCAAGTCTTGAGAAAAACATAGACATCCAAATCCATGATGCTTCAACACTCCCAAATAGATTCATTTGAAATAGGTCCTCTTTAAGGCATATTATAATAAAACTGTTAAAAAAAACAAAGAGAATTTTAAATGCAGCAAGAGAAAAGCTTTCAGTCACATACAAGTGAGTCCCCATTAGACTGTCTGTGAATTTCTTAGCAGAAACCTTGCAGACCAAGAGAGAAGGGGATTACATAATCAAAGTGATGAAAGAAAAAACAAAACAAAACTAATCTCTACCAAGAATACTATACTCAGCAAATCTCTTCATCAGAAATAAAGGAGAAATAAGTCATTGACAAGCAAAAATTGAGGGAATTCATTACCACTAGACCTGCCTTACAAGAGTGCTTAAGGAAGTTCTTCAAGAGAAATAAAAAGATAACTATTACTGGCCTAAATACATATAAAACTCACTAGAAGACATGAATACATAGTCAGATCCAGAATACTCCAGTGCTGTAACCGTGGTACATTAGCAGTACATACCTCAAGTATAAAAGCTAAAAAGAAAAATGTTCCAAAACAACAATAAGTTGTGAAGGATTATATGATGATGTACATTTACATGTAAATGTACATTGACAAAATGTAAATTGTGCGTGTGTGGGGTAAAGGTCTAAGGTTTTTGTATGTGATATAAGTTAATTTGTTATCAGCTTAAAATACAATAAGTCCCCACTTAATGTCATTGATGGGTTCTTGGAAACTGACTTTAAAATAAATGATAAATTTAAAAAAACAATTTTAACATAGACTAATTGATATAAACAAGAGTTAAATTCCTATGGCATATTTCTAGTTACAAAAGCATCACCAAACTTCTAAATGAAGACCCCAAACACTTCTAATATTAAACATTGAAATAAATGTGAGTTAAACATAGATTTAAGAAAGATTAATTAAAAAGTAAAATAATTATTTACTCAGTTATTCCAGAACAGCCTCACAAGTGGCTAGAGATATTGCATGATCTCTATGCTATGTGAAATCTTAAGAAAAATTACAAATTACATAGACAACAAAACAGTGGTTATTAGAAGTGAAGGGAGGAAGTGGAAACATAGTTCAGAGAATACAAAGTAGCAGATATGTAGGATGGACAAGTCTAGAGATCTAATGTATTACATGAGAAGTATAGGTAATAAAATTTTATTACATATGGGATTTATAAAAAATGGGTAGATTTTAGCTGCTCTTATCACAAAAAAAAACAACTAGCTAACTATGTGAGATGATGAATATTAATTTGCTTAAGTATAGTAACTTTTTGCTATCTATATGTATCCCATAATATCTCGTATAACTTAAATTTATACAATGACATTTATTAGAAAAATAATTTTGATGAATATGTTAATTTGCTTCTCTATAGTAACCTTTGTACTATCTATATGTCCCATAATATTATGCTATATAACTTAAAATTACACAATGAAATTTATTACAAAATAATTTGGAACATAATGTGATACATAATTTAGATAAGAACCCATCAAAGAGACTAATACCCAACTCAGACAAGTGACAAGTACTTCAGTGATAACATACTGAAATAAAATGCAAAGCTGTATTTAATCACTGAGACTATGAAAATGGTGCTAAAGGATGGTGTGCTTAAAAAGTTTACGTCCTGGAGAGATCAAATTCTAAACATTAATCAAAGCTCATACAATTTCCCCAAGAATCTCTTGTGGTGACATGAAACCAAACTGGATTGATAAGCTTGTTCAACAATCCAATTGTTCTCCAAATTTGAAAATTTAAAGGTCGGCTTAGTTCAGTTTATCATGGATTTATCTTATTTCACCCCCATTTCTGCTCATTAACACAGTCCATCAGCATAAAGACAATAACATATCAACTACTTAGAAAATAACAAATTTTTGATATTGTAAGTACAACTACTTGGAGGTAACTGAATTCAGACTCTTGAAATCAGATTAGAGAGTCAGACGCTTATAACTTTGAAAGAGTGGTAAAACAACTAATATATAAACATCATCAGGGAGAAAAACTAGTCGAGTTTCATCTTGGACCAGTCATTTCATAGTCAAGCAACAAAGCTAATGAAATTAGCCAGTTGGACACAGTTCTCGGTAGGCAAGTCACCTTGGTTTTATCCCCATGGTCCTGCTAAAACCAGGGGGCCATCTTACTGTTACTAACAAGGGGGCTGCATATGTATAGTAAAGGCAGACAAAAAAAATCTTCTTTCATGATTACTATGGTTTAAACATCCCCTCCGAAAACTCTTGCTGAAATTAACTGCCACTGTGATGGTATTGAGATATGGGACATTTTAGAGGCAGAGCTCTCATGAGATGGTCAATGCTTTCATTTCAAGAGAGGCTAATTATAGCAAGGGTCTGCCTACTTTTTCTCTGTCTCTCCTGATTGCTTGTCCTTTGCATTGTGACTTTTGCCTTCCACCGTGAGATGAGGCCCTCACCAGATGCCAATGCCATGCTTGCCAGCCTCCAGAACCATAAGCCAAATAAACTTTATTGTTTATAAATTACCCAGTTTGTGATATTCTGTGATCGCAGCAGAAAACACATTGATGATTTAGATGGCAACTTTAAATGCAGACGTCAGAAATGCCAGACAAGATCACTCCCTTTGGAAATGAAAGAAAAGGAAACAACAAGTAGAAGTTTGAGGCTTAAAAAAAAAATCACTAAAATAAAAATTATAACATTAGGATTCTGTTTGGCTTCATGTAACAGAAACACAAATAATGGCTTAACTGAGTAGGAAAAAGGTTTATTTCTCTCCTTCTGTTTTTTTTTTTTTTTTTTTTTTTTTTTTATATCTGGCTTATTTTACTTAGCATATTTTCCAAGTTCATCCAAGCTGTAGAATGTGTCAAAGTTTTCCTTATTTTTTTGAGATGGAGTCTCTTTCTTGTTGCCCAGGATGGAGTGCAATGGTGTGATCTGAGCTCACTGCAACCTCCGCCTCCCAGGTTCAAGTGATTCTCCTGACCCAGCCTCCTAAGTAGCTAAGATTACAGGTGTGCACCACCACACCTGGCTAATTTTGTATTTTTAGTAGAGACAGGTTTAACATGTTGGTCAGGCTGGTCTCACACTCCTGACCTTAAGTGATCCAGCCTCCCAAAGTGCTGGTATTACAGGCATGAGCCACTGCGCCTGGTAGAAGTTTATTTTTCTTACACAATGAGATGGCCAGAAGTTGGAAGTCCAAAGTTTGCATGGTGGTTCCAGAACACTATAAGGGACAACACTCCTGTTCTTTTCCTGATTCTCCACCCTTAAAGAGCAGATGTCATCTTCCAGATTGCAAGGTGTCTGCTATATCCCCAAGTATCTGTCCCTACAGATATTTTAAAAGTGAAAGGGCAAAAGCAAAGGGCAAAATGCAAAATGGTGCATGCCATGAGTGTCCCTCATTTAAAGAATTTCCCACAAGTGCCATCTGGTGACTTTAACTTACATGCCACATGGCTTCCTCACTGGACAACTTGGGAAGCTTGGTTCTTCCATTGGTTGTAATGCTGCCCAAGAAAATATGTAGGGTCAGTTAGAAAAGTGGAAGAAGAGAAAGGATCTGGGATAGACAATTAATAGTGCCTATCAAAAACTCCTATCTTGTCAATATTTTTTCTTCAATGAATAATGTACTCCAATCATTTTACAATCTATATTCTCTTGTGAGTAATATGCTCAGAGACTCAAATGGGAATAAACTCCAAAGACTCCAAGTTTTCTGGCCCCCAGGTGTTACCTGCCTATTTAATATCTAACTAAACTATCTAAACCTCATAGGAAATGACTTCACAAACTCTGCATTCTCTATTGTGAATTTGTTTTCTATTGTCATTTCTGAGAATCCCACAAGACCACTGATCCTTTTCACAGATTTATTTTGGTCGTCTTTTGCCATAGAACTTGTCTGGAGATTTCTCTTTTCATCATTTTTAGCTAGTTCAATAGTTGCTTTTTCAGACATGCACACAGTTTATCTCCATTGATTTCTTCAAAGCATAGTTAACACAAGTCTACAGTTTAAATCTTTCTTTGTTTGTTTGCTTTAACTGAGGCTTGAATTAGCATACGAATATTACAGCTCAGAAATGAAGATCTTAGTGAGATATCAGACATCACTATTCCTAGAGTCTAATAGCCATGTCCCTTTAAGTGCTTATTCCTTGCATAACTTTCTGCTAATTTCCTGCTTGACATCACATTGCAGAGTTCAGATCATCTTGTATAGGTGGAAGCCCCTTTCCCATGATCTTTCTTCATTAAGCCTAGAAAACCCCATTTTCCCTTTTCCACCCTAGCCAAAAGAAGATCAAAACAGTTACCATTATAAAAATTCATGCAGAAATGTCCTGATACAATTAAACCTATGGAGAATGATTTAAAGTTGGTACTTTGAACCTTCATCTTAAGCATCTACATTTGGATCATTTTCCTCACTTGGGGCTTTCCCAGGAGTTATTTGAGAATAAAGCAAATGAATATTTTTTACCTAAAAATTTATGAATATGACTAAAGACCTGCTCTTAGAATAAATTGAGGGCCTAAATCTTTCAAATATCACTTTCCAGATGTCGTAATTTTCAGATCCAGGCTCCAACTACAACGGAAAACAACATTAGCCTCTCTAAAAATGCAGTTTGCTCGCACTATTTAGAAATCTACAGTGTTATTAACATCCAACATCATGAATCTCAATGCCACAGGAACCACAGAGTCAATCTAATTGGGCCCCTTCATTTTAATTTGAACTAACTGAAACTTGAAAGGGTACCTAAGGTTATTCTGAGAGTCAAAAATAAAACCAGATGAAGGACCTGGAGTTTTCAAGCACTGTTCATTGATAGCAACACCCAGGATGGCGGTTATCTCTGGCTCCTAGAGGTAAGGGTGGTTATTTAGGAAGTGCATGACCCTAATCCTTAAGGTGGTTTTCTAAATCTCTTCTTACATGAGTGCTTTTGTTGCTTCTAAAACATTCAGAATGTGTACTCTGGGCATGGGAGAAACACAGGATGAGAAATATCTGTGATGGAGCTCTCACTAACACCAAGAAAATATTTCATCAACACCCATGTTCAAGAAAAATATTACATCAACATCCATGTTCAAGAGCCCTATCATTTCTTGTAATCAACTAAATCTTATCCTGGATTTCAGTATGCTTCCCTTTACAAGAGAATTTCTCAAAATAGTTTCCTATAATCATGGATTGCAACTCCTCTTTCCCCATCCTCTTTAAACTGACTGCAATCAGACTTTTACTCCCATTACATTACAGCTCTCTGACCATAGTCACCAATGACCTCCACGTTACATAATTCAAAGGCTAACTTTTAATCTTCCTACTTGACTTATCATCAACAGTATGGAATTCCATACGTAAAACACTTTTTTCACCAGCTCCCACAACGCTTTCCCGGTCTTTGTCCTACTTTACAAGTCAATGCTCCTTAGTCTCCTTAGCTGGTTCTGTAATATCCATGTTAACCTTTTACCACTGGAATTCTCTAGTGATCATTCTTGGGTCTTTTCTACTCTGTACTCTGTATCTTGGTGCTCTTTCTCAGTTTTATGACTTTAAACACCATCTTCATTCTCATGATTTCTGAGCAAACATTTCCAGCATGGAACTTTCCCCTAAACTCTTGTTTTGAATATTCAACTGCCACTGGCTACCTCCAATAGGTATCTAATAGAAATGACATAATTCATGTTTGAAAAAACAAATTCCTGATTTTGATTCAATCCCATTCAACTTGCTTCTCCTATGCTTCTTCCCATATCATTTAATGGCAATTCTCTTCGTCCTCCTCCTCCTCCTCCTTCCTTCTTCCTTCTTCTTCTTTCTCCCTTCTTTCTCCTCCCCTCCTTCCTCCTCCTCTTCCTCCTCCTCCTCCTCTTCTTCTTCTTCTTCTTCTTCTTCCTCTTCCTCTTCTTCTTTCTTCTTTCTTCTTTCTTCTTCCAGTGTCTTACTCTATCACCCAGGCTGGAGTGCAGTGGCACCATCACAGCTCACCGCAACCTCTGCCTCCTGGGTTCAGGCAATTCTCCTGCCTCAGCCTCCCAAGTATCTGGGATCACAGGCACCTGCCACCATGCCTAGCTAATTATTTTTAGTAGAGACAGAGTTTTACCATGTTGGCCAGGCTGGTCTCAAACTCCTGATCTCAGGTGATCCATCCACTTTGGCCTCCCAGAGTTCTGGGATTATATGTATGAACTACCATGCCCAGCCAGTTAATGATAATTCTATAGCTCAGTTGCTCAGGCTGAAAAGTTTGAGTCATCCTTGATTTTCTCTTGTATGTAGCACTGAATCAAAAAGCAAATTCTGAATCTTGATTATATATTATATTGTACATATTGTATTACATACGCCACATGTATTTAGGATCTGTCCTCTTCTAAACCCAGCATTATTATCACCTGATCCTAGCCTCGATTATTGCAATAACTTCTTAAGAGTTCTCCCTCCTTTTGCCCCTGCCTACTCACCTATCCTAAACAGCCTATTTTTTTATATAAAGCAGAAAGATTCCGTTAATATATTCAGATCCTGCTCCAATCCCTCCAGGGCTCCGCACCATTGATTAAAAGCTGGAATCTTTTCAACGGCCCCAAGGCCCTCGAAAGCAGGAAGATTTTCAGAGGTACCCCAGGCCTCCTGCTCTGCCTACACCCCTCCTACCTCCTCTCTGCACCTGTTTCCTCCTCATATCTTCACTGACTCTGCTCCACCACTCAAGCCTTCCTGAAGTTCCAGGCACAGTTCCCTCTGCCTAGAACCCCTTTCCCTGAGATGTCTGTAAGAGTTCCTCCTTCTTCTCATTCAAATCTTTGTCCAATACCTTTTCCCTGATCACCTGACTTAAAATTACTCCTCCCCTCTCCCCACAGCCCCGTCCCCATAGTGATCCTTGCTTTTATTGCACTTCCTATACTCATCTGTACCTCTCTCTACTTTATCTTCTAAAGTTCTATGTGGTTTTCTTGTGTACTGTCTAGCTCCCCGCACCTTAGAAAGTAAGCTGAATGAAGGCTAGAATTTGTCTTTTATTCACTACTGTCTAGATGATTGTGGGTGTAGAAATATTAGTGCTTAATACCTATTTTGGAATGCATAAAGAAATGAATGAATTACAGTCAATAACAATATAATTAGTTCAAATAAAACAAACACAAAATGGAAACAATCTGTTTCCTGGAGTACCCTTAGTTGGTAAACATTGCCTCGAATCTAAATGATACTGGCCTTTTCCAGGAGGTAGCTGCTGTCAGTCATTGGATGTTCAGGGGGCTGAATTCAGTTAGGTGGCATATTGAACATGTGAAAATCTGTACTAGTATAAAAAACTAATTTAAAACACAAGACTTTTTATAGAGAATTTATACATGGTGGGTGATTCTGAGAAGAATTTCCAATTACAAAATCTCTAAAAGCAGTTGTGTGTTTGGTTAGAAAACTCCTGTAAATTTGACCTTGCAAAAAAGGGCATATTTTAGACCATCTAATAAATAAAACGTGCCTGCATTTAAATTTTTTCTCTATAAAAACGTTAAAAGGAAAGGTTTCAAAATATAAATTCAATGTCTGAGTGAATCAGCTGCAGTTTTACGATCAACAGTAAAAGCTGTCATCTGGTTTGTCAATTATACACAAATGAAAAGGTCTTCAAGAAGGTCTCTACACAAAGGATTTTAATGACTCACAAAAAGTCTACATCAAAGCATGTGTCAAGGAACAGCTAATTAATAACTGTCTGATAAAGAAAGACTGACATTAATGTAAATTAATGACATTATGGAGTTTAGCAACAATTTGCAATTGAGGATTTACATAATCAGTCATTATAGCTCCCTGTTGTCTCTGAGGTCAATAATGTGCAGTTGGAAGACATGCTAATACATATTTACTCATTAAGCTACCATGTCTTCTAAGAGAGAGGCTGGATCTATGGTTGAATTAATTCCTATTTAAATTATAATAGGGGATAATTGTTTCATAGATTGGAAGAAAAATATGTGAACTCAAAGATGTAGATTAAACATAGGTCGTTTATAAAACTCTTTGTGTTTATGTTTAGCGTAGTAAAGACAGTTTAGGATCTACCAAACATCATCGTAATCAAAGGCTCAAATAAGGGAGTGTCTCAGATTTCTATTTGCTTTGGATTGCCTGAAACGACTGAAGGGTATCTTTGGTGAGCATGGAGAAGACAGAAGGCAGGAGGTGGGAAAGAAGAGAGAGATTTGTTGCATTTTATTTGGTCATAAAAGCACAGCAGACTCTCAAAGCAAAATGGCAACGGCGATGAGAACAAATTACTCCAGGTCCTAGGTATTCTCTGTGACCCTTAAAAGTGAAAAACCACTAAGTGATAATTGCATTTGACACTTTCAAGTAAGTAGTCTATTTTTTTTTTTTTTTTTGCTTCCAAGTTACTGTAATCTATCACAAAAATGAATTAGAAATAAGGCTTGCTACTTTGATGGGGCCAATCCTATTGACCTATTTGTTTATATAAATTCAATACTTCCTAAACAATGTACCAGCCAGAGAGACTCCTGCTCCAAGTACAAATTTCCTATGTGCTATACAGTACAATTCCATAAATACCTAGGGACTATTCTGCTGGCAAAGTAGTTACAGCCAAACCTGGAATATGAAAAACAGATGATTAACAGTGACTGTGGCCATCATTAAAATTACATAAACATGAAAGTTAAGCACTATTTCTTACTGCTAGTGATAGGGGCTAAATCTCTTCTTTAAAGAGCTAAGCAAAATAGTGTAGACTTTTCACTTAGGAGCTAAACAAAATGTTTTCAGGTTCCCAAATGGCTTATGTGTTTTGGATGAATGGCCTTTCCTGCTTTATTGAGTTTACATAGACCAGTGTGAGGAAATTTATCATATCATGATTGAAATGCCTCTTAAACAGGTTGCAAGGCAATGCTGTCACAGCATTTGGCTGCACCAACACTTCATTTAGGGATCAACATTAATCCCTCATTTGCATGGACACTGACTTTGCTCCTCAAATGACATTAATAGCCATTATAAATCTACTTTTTACGTGCTATCACTATGCCAAGATATAATGTGATGGGAAAGAATTATATGGGAATTGCTTTGGGCAGCTAGTGTATGCATACAGCCAGCATCATTCAATGTCCCTGACAGTCAGAGTTCGATAGCTTAAAGGCAGGACATAGAACATACAAAAAAATAATAATTTATGAAAAGGCTGGTGCATAAAAATTAAAACCTGACCATCTCAACTGACTGGTTGGTAAAGGTGGCATACTATGTTTTTACATTGTCTAAGAACTTCAAAACCCAGACAAGAGAGAAATTCTGAGGGGATAAAAAAATGGGGTAAAATGTGTAATAATAACTCCTAGGGAAAAAAAAAAACTATGTGATCAGCTGCATTAGACAATGTATAATTAGTAAGCCCTATAAATTTGAAGATTGTGCCCCAGATAAAATGGTTACATGCTATATGAATTAGGCATTTTCAGTGGCAATAGAATATATGCTCAGGACAATGCTTTCCTAAGAGACAAGTAGGGAAGGAAGAAAATATGGCAATTTTTGGCCTTAACCCCACAGAAGATTCCTATATAGGCATTGAAATCATATCACTAAAAATGAATCTTAACATAAAACTCAGCTGGATGTAGGTCTAGAATGATCACGCACAGTGGCCAGCCTCCAGATTAGTTTTATTTTTCCTTAGAGTTTGGACTTATTTTACTTGTGTTACTCTTCCATAGGATGGATCATGCCTGAGTGCCCTGTCCACTCCCCTCCTCAATCTACTTTTTGAAAGAACTGTTCTCTAAAATAGGTCTAAGAGCAGCTCTCAAAATTTACAGAAGTATGCATTTCCATAGTAGATGGATTTGTTTGTGGAAGGTCAATACACACACTATGAACAACTATATATAAATACAAAATACAAAAGTCATCTTTTTTTTTTTTTTGAAGAGCTGTCACCCATGCTGGAGTGCAGTGGTGCGATCATGGCTCACTGCAGCCTTAACTTCCTGGTCTCAAATGATTCTCCCATCTCAGCCCCCAGAGTAGCTGAGATCACCTGTGTGTACCACCATATCTGGCTAAATTTTGTAGAGATGGGGTTTTGCCATGTTGCTCGGGCTGGTCTTGAACTCCTGTGCTCAAGTGAGCCCAGCTCCTCTGCCCAACTTGGCCTCCCAAAGTGTGGCAATTATAGGCATGAACCACCACACCCAGCCCCAAAGTCATCTTCAAAAAGGTACCAGAGTTCCCTAAGCAAGGAGTATGAGGGGAGTTAAGATTCTACACAGCAGAAAACTGCAGTTTTTCCCTGGAGGCACTTGCCCATTTTGAGTGTGGGATAAATGTCAGAGTCTGCACATCTAAGATTTCTCTGGGTAGAGAGTCAATGCAGGAGAGAGAGAAACCATGAAGGATCTCAAAGGGTTTATGAAGTGGGGTGATACAACTGCATAGTTAAGTGACCTCTATCCTCTAACTTGAGGGGCAAAACTGCTGAATTCTGAAGGTACACGAAGAGGGAGAATAAATAGCTAAGCCACAGACCTCTGAGAAGCAGAGTCGAATTTTCTTAATCTTGTAGTATTGAGAAGAAAAAGATTTAGATTTCAGAATCTGTCAGGGGAAAGGACCTCAATAAATAGTCAACCCCTTGTTTGAAAAACCTGGTGGGCTACTGCCTGGGAATCGGGATGAACAAGAGACTGAGGCATCACCACCAGCCATTGCTATCATCATGCCTGACTGAACTAAGGTGATTAGCTCTCTAAACTCACCTGCTGGGCAGGAGAAAATGTTATTTCTCTTTGGAAGAAGGTAGTATAATTTGTAATCTCTGTAGTTTTTTTTTTATACCCAATGTCTACAACCCATATTAAAAAACATTATTAGGAATGCCAAGGAATAAGATCATTTAACCAAGAGAATGAAAAAGAGACTTGTGACTACCCAGATATTAAAGTTAGTAGACATTCTGTCCTAGTGTAATAATAAATGAATAAAAATTTATAGACTGGCTTTAAAAATAATTATAATTCATATGTGCAAGAAAATAGACACAAAGAAACACAGATGAAAAGATAATTTTATCAAAAAGTTGGACTGTTAAAAATTAGCAGTTGGAAATTGTAGGGCTGAACAGCACACTAGCCAGAATTATTTAGAAGGGTTAGTAGCAACAGACACAACGAAAGGTAGGATTGGTGAGCTGGTAGAGGATGTCAAAACATATCTTCTAACATTGTACTAGAGATTCTAAGCAGTGCAATATAGCAAGAAACAGAAATAAAGAGCATAAAAATGGAAAAGGAGGACATACAATGCTTATTAATTATAAATGGCATGCTAGTGTACAGTGTGCATCGAAAATGCAGAAACATTTTACAGACAACTATTGGAATTAAGTAAAATTATCAAGGCCCCTGGAAGCAAGGTATTATATGAAATTCAATTGCATTTCTATATCCTTGCAACAAAGTAATGGAAAATAAAATTTTAACATTTTTACACTGCATCAAAAACATCAAATATTTAAGAATCAATTGAATGAAAACCTCCACAATGTAACAAAAATTATTAAGATTTTAAAGGCCTGAGTAAAGGGAGGGCTGTATCATGTTCATGGACTAAATTCATTATTCTAAAGCTATAGATGGTTTCCAGATTGATTTATGGATTCAATGAAACCTAATCAAACTCCTATCAGTACCATGTGTGTGTGTGTGTGTGTGTGTGTGTGTGTGTGTAAAATGACAAGCTGATTCTAAAAGGTATATGGAAATACAAAGACCTAAGAGTGGTCTGAGTAATACCAAAGAAGAACAAAACTAGAGGATTTACAGTACCAAATATCAATATTTTCTTTACAACTCTAGCAATCAAAATAATGTAGTATTTGTGCAAGCATAAACAGATAGATCACTATAGTGGAAACAGAACAGAACTGTAATCGTTATATTGTACCACAGTAGTGGAAAGATGGTCTTTTTTCATTAAATGATGCTGGGTCAATTGGATGGACATATTTTTAAATATTAATCTGGACATCCTACCTCACAGCACACTAAAAATTCAATTTTAGATTGACTCGGGTATAAATGCAAAAAGTGAAATAAGGATTCTTAACAATAGCAGAAAAACACCTTCGTAACCTTTAGGTCTGAGATGATCTGAAAAGACAGATACCTTTAACAGTGTATTTGGAAACATGAACTGTCATCCCATAAAGCTTTGATGTCTTGTGGAAAAAGGAGGACAAATGAGGGAGAAGCAATAAAAATTTAGAAAATGATGAATCCCTAAAGGCCAAGCACCCTGAACCCAGCCACTTGGTCTGCTTTTCCATCTCAGTTGACATCCTTACAAAGGACGAGGAGCAGAATCTGGGTGGAGCTTTAAAAAGTAGAGATAGCCCCTGGAGAAGAACTCCTTACATGGCTTGTCCAGGCATGTACAGTCTCAGGCAATCTCACTGAGTATCTCTGGACTAAGTGTGGGCATAGCTGAGAGGCAGAGCAAACACTTAGATTCCAGGTAAAAGCTGGGCCCGGTAATATGAGAGATTATGGAATTCATCATAAAGTTTGGGAGCCAAATTCAGAGCCATATGGAGAATCAACATCTGAGATACAGAGCTGCACTTCCCTGTCCTAACTCCATCAACATTCAGTTACCAACTACTAACTTGGTAGTGTCACATAATAATACAAAAACAATAGCTAGAAATTATTAAGGGCTCACTATGCGTTAGTTCCATTGTAAGTGGTTTCATGTGTTAACTCATTTGATCTTCACACAAATCTACGATGAAACTGTTGCTATTATACCCACTTTACAGATAAGCACCCTAAAGCACAAAAGGTAAAATACCTTGCCCAAGATCTTAGAAATAATTGCTGATGGAGCCACAAGTGAAACTCAGGCAATTTGATTCCCAAAAGAACATATTTTCATTGTTTGAGAAGTAAGCCTTTAGGATGAACTCAGATTATAATTTTTATCCCTCAGGTACTCAATACTCTTGAGTTCAGCATTGAGTATTAGACAAACTAATAAATCTACATTATATTTCTTACATGTTTGTGTTTGTGGACTGAAGTCTGTATTTGCTTTATAAGCAAAAGTAGAGAAAATGCTCTGAAAATTAGGTATACTACATGCCAGGCACTTTTGCCTATGTAATCTCGAAAAGGAGAAATTTCTGTTTTAATTTTTGAATTAATTAACTAGAAATTCATAGATTTATATACACAGAATTTCTACATATAGAAAGTAGCAAAATTAAAATCAAATTCCAGGAATCTTTGTGTCTGGTTTATTGTTCTTTTTACAACAGACATTCTCAAGCCATTCTGAAAACTAGTTTAACAAAAATGAAACATCATTAATTAATAGATAAGAAACATTTTATTTTCAAACCTTGTTTGGCTTGTAGTTATAGGTGATTAGGAGGAAAAACAGCAGTAAATAATCACCTAATTGTTTTCTAATTTAGATTATGTTACCTAGCCAAGGAAAAATAATTAGACATGACTTATTGCAGCTGTTTCTTTTTCTTCATTTTCATCTTCGTCTGGCTCTGACACCCAGGCTGGGATGCAGTGGAGTGAATATGGCTCACTGCAACCTTGACCTCTTGAGCTCAAGGATCCTTCAGTCTCAGCTTTCTGAGTAGCTGAGACCACAGGTATGTACCAGCATGGCCAGCTATTATTGTGGTTTCTAAAGCACCTTCTGGGTAGAATGGTGAAAGCCTAGAGATTATTTTTTCACTCAAGATCCTAATTTTCTATGAGTTTCCCAAAGCTATTATAATTTTAAACCATAGATTTCTAGAGAAAATAAGACTTTTCTATAGCAATATCTATCTTCTGTTACTAAGAAGCAAGAAATAGGGGGTGCTGGCATGTGGGAAGATCCTATCAGGAGAACAATACAGCTTCTATGGTCTCGAATTTGTCTATATCTGGACTTCACATTCTTTACACCTCAGTGACAGACAAGATATATTTTCCCAGCCAGATCAGTCTTCTTTCTATATGAAATTTAATGAAGATTTTGGATCTCAAATTAAGTCCTAGATCTTCAGGACTGACAAGACTCTCTGGGATGAGGTGTATAAGAGCTTTTCAATGCTGGAGATGATACCACTTTGATGATATTCTCAGATAATCATTACTGATCATCTTCACCTCATTAAATCTTACAACAAACCCACAGAAAGGATTCTTTCCCTATTTACCAAGGCTCAGGGAGATTGGGTTGCAGCCTCAAAGTCACAAAGTCAATAAATGTTAGGGCTGGGATTTGAACCCATGTTCTCCCTGACTTCAAAACCCAAGTTCTAGGCTACTGCCTTTCTGGAAAATCTCTTCTCTATTTTAATTAGGTAATAAATTTTGTGTATTGATATATTGAAATTTTAAAAAAGACTTAGAGAAATATGAGCCTCAATTAACAATTTGAAGCTGTTAACTTGATGAATGATGTATAATGATAGAACATGAATTGTACAACACTTGCTAATAATTTCCTGAATAATTGGACAGCTCATTCATTATCTTAGTCCTTTCAGCACCCTTTGAGTATTCCCAAGGCACACTGCTTTTGGGACCAGCCATGTTCAGCTGAACAGAATCCTAAATCACCTAACATGGCTTCAGAGTAGTATAACTGTGTTTCACTTTAAAATGACTAGAAATTTTTTACCTTAAGCTAATTGAATATACTAAATTTTAATCTATATTGTCTAGTTCTAATGAAACAGTCACTCCTTCCACTGATCTAATGGAATTAATTGCTCTAAGTCCTGGAGTTAGTCAGTGTGTTATTTTATTAGTTTCCTATTGCTGCTGTAACTACCACAAACTTGGTTGCTTAAAGTAATAGAAATTTATTATCTTACAGCTATGAAACCAACATCGGTTGAAACCAATGTGTTGACAAGACTGGGCTCTCTCAGGAGTTCTAGGGGAAAATATATTTCTTTGCCTTTGTCAATTCCTGGAGCTATATTCTTCAGTTCATGGCTCCTTTCTCCATTTTCAAAGTTAGCAGTGGAGCACCTTCTAGTTTCTCTTTGCTTCCAGTATTCTGTAGCCTTTAGTCACACTAATCTCCAGCCTCCCCATTACAAGGACCCCTGTGATTGTATCAGGTCAACCCAGATAACCCAGAATAACTTCCCTTTCTGAAGGTCCTTAACTTAATCACATCTGCATTGTCTCTTTTGCCAGATAAAGTAACATTCGTAAGTTCTGGGTTAGGACATAGACATCTCAGTGTGGGCAAAGAGGGTATTACTAATCTACCAAGTCAGACAACATTTTTCTATTTTACATTGTAAGATAGTAGAAAAGAAGTTTTAGGTCATGTCTTAGTTTGTTTTGTGTTATTGTAACAAATCACCATAGACTGACCAGATAATTTATGAAGAACAGAAGTTTATTTTCTAATAGTCCTATAGACTGGGAAATCCAAAAATAAGGTGCCAGCATCTTGTGAGGGCCTTCTTGCTGCCTCATCCCATGGTGGAAATGGAAGAGCAACACTGGGTGAGAGAGAGCAAGATGGGAGCCAGACTTGACTTAGAAAGAACCCGGTCCACAATAACGAATCAATTCCCACCATAACAGCATTAATCCATTCATGAGAGTAGCGTTCTTATGACCCAAACAGCTCCCAATTAGGCCCCAGTTCCCACTTCCTAGGCTCAAGTGGTCTCCCACCACAGCCTCCTGAGTAGCTGAGACTAAAGTTATGTGCCACCACGTCTACCACACCCAGCTAATGGTTAATTTTATTTAATAATTTTAATTAATTATGTTGCCCAGGCTAGTCTTGAACTCCTAGGATCTAGTGATCCTGCTGCCTTGGCCTTCCACAGTGCTGGGATTACAGGCATGAGCCATTGCATCTGGCTTCAAGTTTCCAACACATGAAGTTTGGGAGGCACATTCAAACCACATCAGAGCATATTATCAATATTTCACTATTTGTAAACATTTTAGGAGTGGTTTATTTTTCAACTAAGCTAATTGTAAATAGTCATTATTACATAGTAAGGACTTTATCTGGAAAAACTAATCATAAATTAAATCAACAGTAATGAATTAAAAACCACTTTCTTGTAATACATATGGGAATTGTTCTTCAAAGATACAGTGCTCTTCACCTCATTGGTGAGGTAAGTAGGAATCTTGCCTCAAATAGTAAAGAATAATAAAAATAAAAATAAAATCACCTAATGTTAGCCACTTGTTATTCAGAGGGTTTTGATTTACAGTGCTAAAAGCTTTTCGCAAAAACCAGGAAGTTGCAATAATATTTAAATCAATGTCATTCAGATGTCTTTGCAAGGCAAACAAAGCTCTATCAATTGAACAACCAAGCCACTGTTCACATTAATCAGTAGGAACTTGATAAATGCCACTGATGTAGAAAATTAGCACTTTGCATGTTTCCCAGATTTTGATTTCATTTGGGCGTCTGGTCATGAATTATAACCACTCTTCTTGGACTCAAGCTATTTCACTTGAAATCCATTATTTCTAGCAGAATTATGAGTCTTGTTAGGGAAATGCCAGCTATTTCCATTTTGAGCATCTGCACTGCAGTTCTATTATTAACATGGAGTTCATTTTAAAAAGAGGGAAGAATTAGATTTGTGTCTTTGGGGCAGTGGGGGAGGGGGCAGGTGGTGGTGACTGGAGCTTCAGTGAAACAAACAAGCTCACAAGGCTGCTTCCAATTGACACAGCTGTCATGTAAATATCTGTCCCTGCTGTATAGCTAAGGGATCCTGGGCTTAAAGACCTTATAGCCATATGTAAACAATGCAGTGCTGATGACAGGTCTACAGCACTGGAGAAAACATGTGCAGCTGTTTCATCCTCCTTCCTATGGAGAGATACAAATGTTCAGGAGGCAGATCACATATGCTTAAAACTCAGTTTTAGAAGCTTACGAGGCTAGTCCTGCTTTTGTGATGCACTTTGCATCACTGCCTTCCGGGTCATGCCATCATAGCCCACGAAGTGAATGCTTCTGTTCAGGCTCCCTACCGGGTCTCTCACTCCCTCTCTCTTCTGCTCCTCCAGCTTCAGCCCAATTGTTTCCCCTGAGTAGCAGTTAGGCAAAGCATCTCTTTCACCACTGGATGCAGAGGGAACCCCTGACCCATGCCTCGGCATGCTGCATTGATCAGAGGGTTCCCCAGATCAAAGAATCGAAAAGGCTACTGCTCAGATAGGTCATTTACTCTGTTCTCTGCTTATTGCCCTCTTCTCTCCACAGCACTCTTTCCAGTATTTAGCCCAGGCTTATTACAAAATAATCAAACAGGAAACAAAGTATTGTTTCAGTTAAGGTTCACTTAGTAAAAGTGAAAGCACAGTGGATGTGAGATAGAAAATTATTATGCACATGTCAATTTGGAGGGAACAAATTTTTGCATCCTCTTTCAGTTCTTTAAATAAAAATTGAGGTGAGTATGCACAATTTTTCAGGTAAATGGACTCATGTTGACCTTTGGAGACCTACCTGGATTCTTCAGGTTAGCATAATATTTTGTGACCTGAATTATTCAGAGCCCTCAATTATTTTAGTGTATTTTCTGGTCACATTATGTGTTTATGGACACAAGTCCAATAGCAAAGCTGATTTTTAAACAAGGCTGAGTTTTAAACAAGTCTGATTTTTAAACAAGTCCGATAGCAAGGCTTTTTCTTTTTTTTCTTATTTGAGCCGCTTCCTTAAGCAGCAGTTAGATGTTTGAGCTCTACTAGCAAACTAAGTCAATTTAAATCCACACATAGCCAATTATTAAATCTGAGATTTGGGGCAAGTTACTGAAGCTATCCAAGCTTAAAATTCCTTATTGTAAAATGGGGATAATAACAGTACTTATCTCTTAAGGTTGTTTTGAGGATTAACTGGATAATCCATACCAAGTCTTTTAATTTCTTACACATGAAACTACCCACTAAATATTGGCCATGATTATGATTCTCATATTTGGAAGAATACAGGTATAAGTTAGAAACTCTTAGCTAAAGAAAAAAAAAAAACTTACCATTAATCCATACGCAAACGCCTTCTCCAACTTACAATCTGTAACCTCCAGAGATTTATGCCCAGCTATAGTCTCCCCTGAAAACCACCACCTTTTGAGCATCCAAGTATGGAATATTCTCCAAGAAACTTCCCCTCCCTTTCCATAAATCTAGAATTCTTACGCTATCTATTTTTTAAAAAATGCTGGGGCAGAGACCCAAATAAAAGCAACTCAGAACTCATACAGTTCTACTTTTATGAGAATGGGTACAAAGCTCTAACTGATGTGCCTAACATGTTGAATTTTTAAATATTGAGTCCAGATGCTCAGCTATATACTGAGCTGAAAAAGCTTTTGTAGATGAGAATAGGAATTTAAGCACTCTGAGAACCTTGTGTTAAGAGAAAAACTTCAGCCGAATTAAGCAATGAACAATTTGCGAATCAAACAGCCCCCAGAATCACAGCAGATTCAGAGAGACTCCAGAGCAGCCACATGGTGGAAGATTTATAGACAAAAAAGGGAAGTGGCCTACAGAAATCAGAAGTGAGGTACAGAAATAACTGGATTGGTTACAGCTCAGCGTTTGCCTTATTTGAATGCCGTTTGAACACCCGACAGTGTATGAGCTATTGAAGTATGGCTGCTGGGATTGGCCAAGACTCAGCCACTGTTACAGGTGCACTCTCCCAAGTTAGGCTCTCAATTTTGCCTACCTATTATATTAAGTTAGGTTGCAGATCCTCCACAAGGACTCAAATAGAAAAGTACAGAGTCCTTCTCAGGCCATATTTACTTGGGTTTAACAGTTGTCTCTTTGGAAAAGTTTGGTCTGAATCCAACAATTGATATACAAGTTGACCTGGGAACACAACCTCTCCATAAATTTATCAGTTACTGAAACTCCACAAAATAAGACAAATCCATTTACATTTTAAACTAAATAGAGGAATGTAATGGGGATGCATCTTTTTTTTTTTAAAGCAGGCTTTATTTGCTTAGAGCAGTTTTAGCTTTCCCAGCTAAACTGAGCAGAAATTACAGCGTTCCCATACACTGGCTCTTGCTACACATGCACAGCCTCCTCTGTAATCAACGTCCCACACCAGAGTGATATATTAGTTACATTCAATGAATTTGTATTGACATCATTATTACTCAAAAGTCTATAGTTTATATAGCAGGGTTTTCTATTGGTGGTGTACATTCTATGTATCTTCTAAGAAAATTCTATGGATATATAGTAGTGGTATATTTTTATGGGTTTTGGCAAATGTGTGACATGATTCCCATTAGAGTATCATACAGTATAACCTCTTTGCCTTAAACATCCTCTATACTCCATGTATTTACCCTCCTTTCCACCTAATCTTTGGCAATCACTGATTTTTTTTAACTGTCTCCATAGCTTTGCATTTTCTGGAATGTCCTGCAGTTGGAATAACACTGCATGTAGCCTCTTCAGATTGGTGCCTTTAACTTAGTAATATGCTTCTAAACTTCCTCCATGTCTTTTCATGGTTTGATAGCTCATTTCATCTGAGTATTGAATAATATTCCATTGTTAAATTGTATTATCAGTTTATCTGTCTAGTCACCTAATAAAGGACATCAGGCTTGCTTTCAAAAATTAAAATTATATTAAACTGAATTATAAGAATTATAAAAATTAAACTGAAATTTACAGAAATTTATATTCACAGAAATTTAGAGTTTATGGAAATTAAAGCTACTATAAACATCTATGTGTAAGTTTTTTTGTGGGCATAAGTTTATAGTTTATTTGGAGAAGGAGTGCAATTACTGAATTGTGTGGTAAGAAAGTGCTAAACTGTTTTCCAAAATGGTTGTGCCATGTTACATTCCCATCAGCAATGAATGGGAGTTTCTGTTGCTCCACATCCTTGTCAGCATTTGGTGTTGTCAGTGTTTTGTATTTTGGCCATTCTAATAGGTGAGTAGTGGGATGTCATTGCTGTTTTAATGTGTAACTTTCTAATGACATATGATGTTGAGTACTTTTTCATACGCTTACTTGCCTTCTGTATCTTTTTTATGAGGTGTCTCTGTTGAGGCCTTTTTCCCATTTTAAACTCAGTGGTTCTTTTTTTTATTGTTTAAGAGTTCTTTGTCTATTTTGGATAATAGTCCTTTGTTAGATGTGAATTTTGCAAATGTTTGCTTCTTGTCTGTGGCTTATCTTCTAATTCTTTTAATAGCACAATTGCAGAGCAGAAGTTTTCAGTTTTAATGAAATTCAGCTTGTCAATTCTTTCTTTCATGGATTATGTCTCTGGTATTATATATTAAAAGTCATTACCAAATCAAAGGTCATTTAAATCTTCCCCTATGTTATCTTTTTGTAGTTTTGCATTTTACATTTACATCTATCATTCATTTCGAAATAATTTTTGTGGAGCATGTAAAGTCTGTGTCTAGATTCCCTTTTAAAATTATTTTGCATGTAGATATCATGTTTCTCCAGCACTATTTGTTGAAAGACTATCTTTTCTCTATTGTATTGCCTTTGTTTCCTTGTCAAAGATCAGTTGACATTTGTGTGGGCTTATTTCTTGTCTCTAACTGGTTTCTATTTATGTTCCATTAAATTACTTTTTTATTTTATTTTTTAGAAACAGAGTGTCACTGTCTTGTCCAGGTTGGAGTACAGTGGTGAGATTGCAAGATCATAACTCATTGCAGCCTCAAACTATTGGGCTTAAGCTATTCTCCTACCTCAGCCTCCTGAATTCCTGAGACTAAACTTGCAAGCCACCATACATGGCTAATTTTTTTGTGTAGAGACAGAGTCTCACTATCTTGCCAGGCTGATCTCAAACTCCTGATCTCAAACAATCCTCCTGCCTCAGTCTTGCAAGTGTTGCGATTATAGGCATGAGCCACTGCAGCAGGCTATTTTTTTTTTCTTTTTGCAATAGCATACTGTCTGATTACTCTAACTTTATATTAAGTCTTGAAGTCAAGTAGTCCCAACTTTGTTCCCCTTCAATATTGTGTTGGCTATTCTGGGTCTTTTGCTTCTTCATATAAACTTTATAATTAGTTTTTTGATAGCCACAAAATAACTTGCTGAGATTTTGATTGGGACTATGTTAAATCTAGAGATCAAGTTGGGAAAAATCATATTGAGTCTTTCTATTAATGAACATGGAATATCCCTTCATTTAGTTCTTTGATTTCCTTCATCAGTTTTGTCATTTTCTTCATATAGATGTTGAACATATTTTGTTAGATTTATACTTAAGTGTTTCATGATATTGGTTGTTAACGTAGATGATATATTTTTAGTTTGAAATTCCACTTGTTCCTTGCTCATATATAGGAAAGTGATTGATGTTTGTATATTTGCCTGTATTCTGCAACCTTGCTATAATCACTTAATAGTTCCAAGAAGTTTTTATGTTGTTACGAGAGATTTTTTTGTTGTTGATTCTGTGGGAGTTTCTTTCTTTCTTTTTTGGTTTTTGACTCCTGATTTTATTATTCAATTTCTTTCTTCCTTTTTTTTTTTTTTTTTTTTTTTTTTTNTTTTCATTTAAAGTAGTCTTCTCTGGTTGGAAACCCTCACTTCCTAAGACCAGAGTCAGTTGGAGCCGGCTGTTGATGGAAGCGTGTGGGTTGGGGAACTGCAATGGGGGCAGGGAGGCCCCCGCTCTGCTGTTGGTCCCAGGTAGAGAAGAATGACTGCACTTCACAGAGCCTGAGGTACAGTGGGAAGGGGGTGAGGCAGAAGCAGCAATCTGGAGAGATGGGCCGCACCTGCCTCTGCAGCTTTCTTTTCTTCTAATGTTTCCTTACTGGTGGTGGTCTCTGCGGTCTTGGAGGCTTTCATTTTTTTCTTTTTCTGGGTTTTTCAACTTGAAGAACTCTGTAGGAGGGCCTTTAGCTCTGCATCCTGGACCTCTATTTCAGACTTGCAGAGGTCAGGCTCAAAGGGGTCAGTGGTTATCAGCACGGAGCCATTGGGCAAGAGCAGAACTGTAAATTTAAACTGAGCAACAAATTCACCCTTTTTCTCACAGAGAACATCAAATGGTTGCAGCAGTCCCTGCTTGGTATACTCCACCACACCCATCCAAGCCTTCTTCTCATCTTCAAATGCTCTTAAAGTAAACGGCATGGCATCAAAATGCCTTTCTACCTCACTGAACAAGGTGTATGAAGTTTGCATTTGTAGTCTGTGTTATTTAGCGGGGTCTCCTTTGTAAATAGTAGCTCTCTGTCCTGCATCCTTGGCCTTGACCTCTCCTGTGCTGATAAAAACATAAAATTCAGCTTTTTCATGATCCTTCTTCTGCTGATCTGTGGGGTTCTGGATAAAGGTTTTCTCACCATTGATGACATGCTGCTTCAATTGGTGTGACAGCATACCTTCTATTGACATGCAGTTAAATGAATGAGCAACTCTGTCCCAGGCTTCTGTCACTTGTGTGTTCTGGTTTCCAGGTTTGGCCAAGCTTAGGGCAGCTTCAGCACAAAGGTGAGCTGCCTTAATAACATCTGCTTTCTGCCCTGTTATTTTGATCCCCTGAGCTACATTCACCACCAAAGTATGAGCTAAATTAGCTATGAAGCCATCCACATGGACCCCAAGGTCAATTTTTCCAGGTCACCTTCCTTGAGAATGTAGTCTTGGTCACCCTTCAAAGGAGAGAATTAACACACAATTACTGAAATGCTGGTGGGAAAAGCAATACCTTTCTTCATTTCCTTTTCTTTCTTGAAATTTTTCTCTGTTTCTGCCATAATAATGGCATCACCTTCCTCACACAGGCTCTGTACCCATACACCTGGACTGAATGCTTCCACTAAGGACCAAAGTACCCAGCTGGCGATGCCACCCCTGCATCTGGTACTTGGTCATGACCAGGTCCTCGACGATAGTTTGTTCCTGCTGCTTGTCCTTGCCCGGTATCTTCTTACCCCCAGCACTGCAGACTCATTTTCCCTGAGCCACCTCTTCAGTCTCCCATCCCAGCGGCAGACTGTGGTCAGAGCACCTTCGATCTTCTAGGAGGAGGCGAGCGAAGGTCCAAGTAAGAAAGAGAGCAGGCAGGCAGGCAGCCAGGCAGGCAAGAGCGAGATGATTTGGGGGGTTCTTATATATGGGGATATATTTTAATATCAATGTTTATTTTTTAGAGTCTGTTAGGAAATTTTTGTATTTGTTAAACCTATTATTCTCCCTATTATGCATAATGTATTACTGAATCAGCATTAGTAACTTGATAATTTTCTTGTTGTTTTTGGGAACTTTGGGTTAAGGAGAAAGCAACAATTGTTGAAAATATATCTTTAACACCTTTCTAACTATTGCTAATACCCATTCTTAACAACATGAAAGCCATTATTGACTACTGATCAGGAAACTGCATCTAAGTATGATACGTCACAGTATTGTTTGGTTTTCATTGTATTTATTTTTATGGTTACCAAACATTTATGGCAAATGGTATTGATTTCTTACTTATGGTACTGATTTAAACTTTATATTTTAAATAATTGTGTTGCAGGGCATTTCCTTAGTTCAACTAAAGATGGGGTTCTTGTCTGTCCCATGGCCATGAAAGTTAGGCTCCCAGATGGTTTAAAGGGTGAGTAAAGCAGGGTTTTATTGGGTAAAAGTGGAGGAAAAAGAGGGAGAAACAGTGATTCTCCCAAGGCCAAGTCCCTCCACTACAGCACTTCCTGCTAGGCCACTGGAATCCCAGGTTTCACACAGGAAGAGGAGGGGCCAGGTTCCTCCCACTGCAAAGGGCGTGAACTTCTTGAGGTTCCACCTCAGTGGGCAGGCTGGTTGGAGTTTCTCTAGGGACCCTCTCCCCCCTGGCTATCTCAATTGTTTTTAGGTATAAATAGACAGTTGATACAAAGAAAAGTATATAAAGTAAATGATCAGAGATTGTATGTGATCTGGCAAAGGTCATGAACAATATACCATCACTGAAACTAAAACTTTGTAATAAATTAGTCTAACCAAATTACAATGGTAAGATAATTTTTAAAGGCACTTAACAGTTTAATCATGATCTAGGCAAAATTATTTGCCTAGATCATATAAAGATTGGAAAAGATTGCTGGTTAGTAAGCTCTAATCACTTTAAAACTGAGGAATATATTACATTTGCAAGTGCAAACTTGTGGCTAGCATAATGCCAGAATTCAGTAACCATTTGTGGAATAAATGAGCAGATAAACAGATTCTGCATTCTCATCTTCTTTCTGGCATCAAGTCTCAATTTCAAAAATTTCTTCTTTGTCTACCAAGTACCTGGATACCTGGTTGTCACAATGCCTCTAAAAAACTCATCTGTACTGTGTAGTTCAAAATTATATTTCCTCCTCTCATGGGCAAAGCTTCCTATTGTTTTGAGATTGATATTAAAATTATGAGATTGTAAAGTCATTCATACTAAGCTGCAGGACTGACATGTCTAATTGCCACAAAATGGATGTCATTTTAATTGACGCCTTTCTGAATCCAAAGTAATGCCTAATTGACAAAATGCATTAATAACACTCATCTTAAGACTAGGGACATTTTAGATGTAATGTTTATATACTGCACAAAAAAGTGGAACCATATCATCCACTTATTCACTGGTTTTTCAAGTTCTTGTCAGTGTAAAAGAATTAGGAGAATTGCTAGCAATCTTTGTAACACTGGCTGGCTAGGTTTTAGTAATAGAAGCACCTAAGAAGCTTTCTTAAACTGCAGATTCCTGGGCCTTAACTTCTAGGTATTTGCTTTTCATTATCATGACCAAGTAAGTTTCAATGACCTACCCAAGGTCATGAAGACAGCTTGCTATCAGCTGGAACTTACTTTCCTAGCTCACACTATAGATTTCTTTCTATTATAGAGAACTACGATGATTGAAAACAGCTCTAAAATTTTTGTTAAATCACTGAATTCTTAGTTTTTAAGAAAAGGAGACAAGTTACTAAGATACTTTTAAGGAGATATTTTTGAAAAGGGCTTGACATTTTATGTTTATATATTTTGCTGGCATGATTAATAGGAAAGCATTTTATCCAGCACACACTTATGTTTCTTTAGTTGGTTATCCATGGAATATGTTTCATAGGTGTGAATACTTATGTGCCTTACTCATAATTTTTGCATAGCACCTACCTGTCTGTAATGGATTCTAACAATTGATTGAATAATTAAATTAATACAAATAATAATAACTAATGTTTACTGAGCTTTGATTACATGCTGGTACTATTCTAAACCCAAATACATGTTTTATGTGATAAAAACCACAAGAGGTAGAGAATGTTATTATAAATGAATTAGCGACTAGAATAAATGAAGGAACGATAAAGAGATAAATATAAGCAATTCAGTCACTATTTTGGATTTAATAACTACAGTTTACTAGAAATGACATCAAACATTTTAAATGCACAAGAGAATTTTTGTGAAACACATTGCTAAGCGAGAGGCTTCACAAATAAATACTTGTTCAATTGTGATGAAAACACAAACCAATACAGCAGCTCAGAAAATGAAATATAGTCTACAAAACAATAACTAATCTAAGGTTGTTCAAAAAAGAAGACCTAATTAATAACTCAGATTATGTGATTATGAACTTTCAAAGGCATCTGGATTTGCCAATTTTGTGTGTCTTTAAAAAGAACTAATGAAATTTAAACATTATATCTTTCATCTCAAAAAGCAGCATTTGCTTTAGCAGAATAAATTCATTAATAATGTCAAAATCAATTCATACTATTAGATATATCCTCCATCAAGAGCTGGAGTTTTCAAGTATTTCTAATTATAATGCGGTTCTAGTGAACATGTTATAAGCAATGTGTCTACCTGAAGGGAAATTCTCAAAACATGTTAAACTTCATAGTGTATACAGTTCATACAGTTTCTCATTTGATAGATTCATAGTCTCACATTTGTTGTAAAAAGAGTGGTTATTTACTCTGTTTTAGCGTGTGACTTTAATTTGAAGTTTTCACATCCTTGTTGATACTGGTAATGTTCAGTATGTGCTAGAAATAATGACTGTGTTTATGACACATTTAATATTTTTATTTTGTGCTCTCTCTCTAATGGGGTCACAAAGTATTTAAACATGAGAAATTTGTAGTCATTCGGCTATCTATGAGCAAACCAGAATGCATAGAATTTTAGTGTGAGATCCTAATAAGTAAGGATTTTTTGTTCCTAATGCCAGATACAGGTAGTGAAGACAATTTGATGGAATAAATTGAGTCCTCCTTAACAGAAAGACTTCTGGAGCAAGGTTTAACGTATTATGGATATGTAAAATCAAGAAGGAAATGTTTCAAATTGCTAATCTATTATGCATGCAATACTTTATATTCTATAACTCAATGGCAGCAGACCACAGCCCTGCCAACCTCTGCAGAATTCAGTCATGCTGCTCCCCATGGAATGAAGTATAGAACAAATCTGCCAATCCTGATATGTCTGTGCTAATGAGATCTACTTGGTGAAATGCTTGTTCATTAAAAACCTAAGAACAGAAATAATGGGATACATGGGAATTGAAGTTCCAAAATGCCTCAACACTAATAAATAACAGTCAAATCATATTTAATAAGTAGCCACATGTATTCAGATCATTTAACCATCATGTAGCTAGGGGTCCTGCAGTAAATAAATTCTGTCCACCTCACTTCTAGGACATAAAATCCAGGCAATGCCTTAATTAGATAGTGACTGAGGAATAGGAGGTGACAGTCAGTAATGGATTCACAGCAAAGGCAAGCATTTTGCTGTATTTCCAATACAGTTGCTATACACAAATTAATGCCAAACTCAAATCGATAAATATTCATTTTATTTCATTTTTTTTACTTATGCAAATATTTATTTTCGAGGACTAAGGAGGTTTTTATCCAGACCACACAGAAATCACCAAAAAGAAAAAAAACCATATTTTCCCAGGGAAATTTGAAAGCCCCCAGCCCCATTCTATAAATGTATTGCATTAGAAATGACCCCTTACTAGATTCCTCAGGGGAATAATAGATTATGCCAAAAAATAAAATGGTGTTTACTTTATCATTCAGTAACTACCTGGAGAAAGGAAAGAGTAAAAACGATGGAAGACAAAATAAGTTTATTGGATGTCTTGGAGGCATCAGATATTTTCATGTTTAATATATTATTAACTAGTTATACCAGGTTTTATGATCATGATCACCACCACTTAAAATAAAAGGCGAAAAGAGGGTCAAAGAAGATAATGAATTTGCATATAGTCATGGGCCATAATTCATTTATTTAAATAAATATTTAATGAGTAGTTACTACGTACCAGGCATTATTCAAAAGACACAACCGTGATTCACAAAGTTCGGACACTGTTAAAATAAAAATATAATAAAAGTAAAGGTAATTTGCAGATTGTAGTAAATGCAGTATAACAAGTAAAGATGGTGTTGTTCATAACAGAGTGGGGAGTAGGGAAATCTCTTAAGTTGGATGGGCAGGCTAGGTTGTTTTAAGGAGGAACTGTTTGAGCAAAGATAAGGATGTGTGGGAATAGATTATTTGGAAAGCTCTGGTAATAGCATTCTAAGATGAACAATAAATGCAAAGTCTGAGAGACTGGAGGTTCTTTGCTATGTATGAGGAACAGAAAGGCTGATCTTGTAGGAGTCAGTGAGCTTAGGGGGCATTAGTTAAGGTAAGTTTGAATAAATAGGCTGTGTCCAGCTTTTGTGGGACCTTGTAGAAATATTAATTAGGTAGTTGGATTTCATTTTAAATGTATCATGAAGCCACTGATTTTTTTGTTAATTTATTTTTAGGTTTTAAAAAATATTGCTTATGTTGAGTTTGGAAGGCAGATTGCAGGAATGGCTGACAACATGTTACAGAATAACCACCCTGCTGAGCACCATAAGAAAAGGACAACTAGCTATTCTTCCTGATTCTCTCCCTCTCCCTGAACATAAAATTAAAGTTGGAAATTAAAAAAATAAAATCATAAAGAAAAAAAAGGTGAACAAGATATAAAAATCATCTGCTTGAATACATAACAGAGCTAGTAAAGCATAACAAATTTCAGGTCTTTAAGCCCTTTGGAGGAAGAAAACCCAGGTAAATGAGGGAAACATCTGGGATATGTTTTCTGCAAGAAGCATCTGCTAAACCAGAAGAAGCATTTGGGAGAGTGAGACTTTGAGTAGACATTTTTAAAGTCTTCTGAACTAGAATGCAATAAAAAACTAAAATAAAAAAATAAAAAAAGAAAGCAAAGATTGCTCTTTGGTGTCTGCCAAGGATGGGGAACTCTAATAAAAAGTGCAACTTTAGACTGAGATTCTGATGTACTATATCTTCTGTGTAAGTGTGAAGCAGAAAGACATCAGCTGTGAAACCTACTAAAGCCCAGCTTCAAATGTCTCAGTTCCTAAAATTTGATCAAAATGATCTGTGACTGCTAGTGGCTCAGACTGTCTACCAGAAGCAAAGGCAAATTTTCTCTAGATTAAGATGACATGATCCTAGGCTTCAATTTTTTTTAATAACTTTTCATATTCAGTCCCATACCAGAAAAAAAGGAGACAAGACAATGTGGTAAAAATCTGAGAAATAATAGATAATGGAAAGTGACAGAATCAAAAATATAGAGCATGCAGAATATGGAGTTATCACACACATACATACATTGATTGATTGATTGATTGATTGACTGACAGAGTCTTGCTCTGTTGCCCAGGCTGAGTACAGTGGTGTGATCTTGGCTCATTGCAACCTCTGCCTCCTGGGTTCAAGCAATTCTACTGTCTCAGCCTCCCAAGTAGTTGGGATTACAAGCATGTGCTACCATGTCTGGTTAAGTTTTGTGTTTGAAGAGATGGGTTTTCACCATGTTGGCCAGACTGATCTTAAACTCCTGACCTCAGGTGATCTGCCTGCCTCAGTCTCCCAAAGTTCTAGGATTGTAGGTGTGAGCCACTGTGCCCAGCCAAACACATACTTTAAAAGACATAGGCTATTTAAGAACTTGGCAAAAAACTGAAAATCATAAAGAAATTAATGAATATTCTAGAACTAAAAGGTACAATAACTTAGATCTCAATAGATTAAGGAGATAGGTTTAATAACAGTTTAGATACAGATAAACAGAGAATAAGTAAAGATAAAAGTTGGTTAAAATAAAATATCTAGAATGGGGGAGAAACAAAAGAATGGGAAATATACAAAAGGAAGTAAGCAGTATAGGGGCTATAATAATAGTTAGGGTATAAAATATAAGAATTTGAACTCCGGAAGAAAAAGTAATAGAGGAGACATAAGGAATATGTGAACAAATAACTTTCTAAAACTGATGACATTAAGTTAAAGATTTACAAAACTCTGTAAACTCCAAGCAGCATCAAAACAAAGAAAATCACACTTATGAGAACACTCAAAAACATAAAAATAAAACAAGTAAAATTACCTAAAGGAAACTAGAGAGAATGGCAAATGATCTTCAAAGCTGTAAAATTAGATTGTATTTATTCTGTCTTGCTCCCTGTGGGATACCTTCAAGCTAGCTATATCCTTCTACAGGGAAAGCTGTGTTCTTCTCAAGGTAGCTATCTGAACAGAACTCAATCCTCTAAGATTCCTGTAACCACCTCCTTCCTAGGGTGGTAACAACTCTGCAGTTACCAGCCCTGGGGGTACTGTGCTATATCCCTCATGGTTTCCTTATACCCTACCAATACTTTTTCATTTTATTAAACCCTTTCAATTTATCCTAATCTGAGCATGTTATCAGGGACATTCTTCTTCCTTCCAGAGCTTATAGTTCCTTGTATCTTTTACAAATATTGCTGATCCTTTTACATTTAAAAATATTGCTACTGAATCATGAAATGTTTTTGATTTGGAAACTCATGGAGATAAATCATAAATGAGAAAGGAAGAAAATAAAAATGAAATTTGGATGTTCATGGTTAAGGCCAAATGTAGCATTAACTTGCAGGAAAAAAATAAGATTAGACTGACAGCTGATATCTCAACGAAAACTGTGAAATCTATAGGACAATGAAGATACTATCAAAATGTTGAAAACAGTAATAATAACAATGCTTTGCTATCTAATTTTAAAATATCTTATAAAATAACAATGAAATAAAAACATTTAAGGCAGAAAAAACTGAGAATATTTGTAATCAGGAGGCTTGCACTAGGTAAATATAAAAGAGTGTTTGGAGAAATAACTGATACTTGATAGAAGCTGGGAGAAAACTGGTATATATAAATGAATGTTGGCAGTATTAAAAAGTAATACAATGACACAGTGTTTCAATATACAGTGAAAGATCCACTTCCAGAATGGTGGCATGAGAAACTCCATATACTTGCTTTCCAGGGAAACAATCATAATTGGTGAAAATTATATTTTAAAAGCTCCATTCATAAAAGCCTCTGAAAATTTTTCCAGAAGCATACAGCAATTATCTACTAAATCTTGGTAAGAAGAGTAGGAATCTATGGCTCTTGAGTCACAGCCTATACCTTTCTCTATCCTCCCATAGCTCAGTGTGACAGAAGGTCCACCCTGGATGGGTACGACCAAGAAAAAGAATTTCCATGCCCCTCAGTCCCAAGCTATGGTATCTTTTTGGGAGAGGCAGTCCACAAGCATTTCTCATCTGCCTCAGTTCCAATAGACCAATATCACATAGATGCAACAGTTCCATGTTGCAGATTTGCTTTCTCTATCCAGCTCCAACTGATAGAATGGTGGCTCTACCCCAAGAACCTCAGTCCAAGAATATTGTGGCCCCAGTTACCTTGTCCTCATCCATGCTCCCTCCCCAACTTGCTCATAGGTCCACATCTGGAGAGTTAATAAAAGACACCACAGGCTACCTCTCCCACATGGTGCCCTGATTATAAAGCAGAGTGTCACTGCAAGAGAAGTGGACCACTGTCCCGGCCTCCAGGTCTAGAGCATGACTCAGACATCTTACCCAGGTGAAGCAACAGCATAAGGACAGAGAGCTCCTAAGCCCTCGCCAAAGTAACTCTCTCTTTTAAAAAATAGAACGTCAAGATATTCAAGACAGAGAGAGCTCTAAATTACAATGGAATTTGGGTGATAAGTCATTAAACCTCGATAAATGTAAAATGACTGAAATCAAACAAAGATCGCTCTCAATGGAATAAAATTGGAAATGAATAACAGAAATTTTGAAAATTCAAATATATGAAGAAATTAAACAGTGTAGTTCTAAATAACAAATAAGTCAAAGAAGAAATGAAAAGGATAATAGAAAATACTTGAGAAATAAAAATGAAGGCACACTGTATCAACAATTAGGGGGTGCAGCTAAAGCAGTGCTTAGAGGAAAACATGTCTGTAAATGTCAATGTTCTAGAAGAAACTTGTTAAATCAATAATCCGGTTTTCTACATTAAAACACTGGAATAAAAGCAAGCAGAAGGAAGGAAATAATAAAGATTAGAGTACAAGTTGATAAAAATATAGAATTGAAAAACTATAGGAAAAATAAATGAAATTAAAAGTTTGTTCCTTGAGAAGTCAACAGAATTGTCACACTATTAAGATGGTTATGAGCAAGAAAAAAAGAAAGAATATTCTAATAAAATCAAAAGTAAAAAATGGGACATTATAACCCAATTAACACAAAGAAATGGATTATAAGGAATAAAATTAAAATCTGTATGCCAAAGAATTAGATAACTTAGATAAAATAGATAAATTCCTGGAAAAACACAAGATACAAAACTGACTCAAAAAGAAGCAGAAAATCTGAATAGGCCTTTAGCAAGTACAGAAATTGAATTAGGAATTTAAAAACTACAAAGAAAAGACCAGAACAAGATGGTTACACTGGCGAATTTGAATTCTACCAAATTAACAAAACAAAACAAAACAGATACCAGGTTTCCACAAACTCTTCCATAAAAATAGAAAAGGAAGAACACTTTAAAACTTATATTATGTGGCCAGTATTATCCTGATACCAAAACCAGATAAAGATATCACACACAAAAAATAAAACTATAGACCAATATGGCATACATGTGAAATTCTAAATTACTAGCAAACATATAATAACAATAGTCAAAGTGCCCTTTGTTTCCTAAGACCAGAAACAAGGTAAGTGTGTCTGCTCTCAACACTTCTGTTCTATACTGCACCAAAGGTTCTAGCCAGGGCAACTGTCAAAAAAAGAAACAAAAAGGAACCCAAATTGAAAAGAAAGAAGTAAAACTCTATTTACAGATGACATGATCTTGTATATAGATAATTCCAAGGAATTCACTAAAAAAGCTTATCACTAATAATTAAGTCCATCAGAGTTGCAGGACACAAGGTGATTTATATACAAGTATCAATTGAAGTTTTATACAAAAATCAATGAAAAATCTGAAAATTAAGACCAAAATTCTACTTTCGATGCCATCCCAAAGAATAAAATACCTGGAAACAAAATTACTTAAGGCAGTGCAAAAGTTAGGCTCTAAAAAAGTTTACTTTATTGTTGAGATAAAGTAGATCTAAATAAATAAAAGATTTATCTTGTTAATGGATGAGAAGACTTAATATTGTTCCGACATTGTTATGATATGTTTTAAAATGGCAATACTCTTCAAAAACTGATCTGTAGATTCAATGCAATCCTTATCAAAATAGGAGCTCGCTTCTTTGAAGCCATTGGCAGGCTAATTCTGAAATTCATAGGAAAATTTAACAGACCCAGAAAAGCTAAAACCATCTTGAAAATGATAAACTAAGTCGGAGGACTCACACTTCCCATTTACAAAACTTACAGCAAAGCTACAGTAATCAAGACTGTGTGTTACTAGTATAAGCACAGACATACAGATCAGTGGCGTTGAATCAAGAGTTTAGGAATAAACTCCCACATTTACGTTAAATTGAATTTTAACAAGCCTACCAAAAATGTCAAGGGAAAGAATGGTCTCTGCAACAAGTGGTGCTGGGACAAGTGATTATGCAGAACAACAGCAAAATGAAGTCAAAACCCCTCTTTAGATCATATATGAAAATCAACTCAAAATTGATCATAGACCTAAATGTAACAGCTAAAACTATTAAACTCTTAGAAGAAAACGTAGGCATAAATCTTCCTGACCTTTTGGAAAGGAAAGCCTTCTTAGCTATAACAGCAAAACCATAAGTGACAAAAGACAAGGTAATTAAATTGAGTTTAATAAAAATTAAACCTTCAAAGGATATCATCAAGAAAGATAAAAGAATAGCCACAAAATGGTGAAAATCTTTGCAAGTTATATATCTGAAAATAATCTAGTATCCAAAATATATAAGAATTCTTACAACTCAACAACAAAAAAGATAAACAGCGCAATTGAAAAATGGGAAAAGAACCTCTGTAGATGCTTCCCCAATGAATACATATAAACGAGTAAAAAGCAGATGAAAAGAAAGTCCAACATAATTAGTCATTGAAGAAATGCAAACCAAAACCACAAAAAAAGATCACTTCATATCCACTGAGGTGGCTAGAAAAAAACAACAACAGAATACAGGGGTTGACAAGAACATTCAGAAACTGGAACCCTTGTATACTGCTTGCGGGAATGTAAAATGACTTGACTTCTGTGGATAATCGTTGGGAAGTCTTAAAGTTAAACAGAATTACCATATACCCCAGAAATTCCACTCCTAGGCATGTACTCAAGAGAATTACATATATATGTCCACACAAAAACTTATACACAAATGTTCACAGCAGCATATTCATAATAGCTGGAAGCATAGAAACAAACAAAATGACCCATCAATGAATGAGCAATAAACAAAATGCAATATATACATACTATGACATTATTCAGTCATAAAAATGAATTAAGTCCTAATGCATGATATAGATTGAATGAACCTTGAAAACTATGCTTAATGAAAGAAATCTGTCACAAAAGACCACATATTGTGAATTATCAGGTGTGCAGTATCCAGAATAGGTAAAGCTACATAAGTTCAAAGTAGATTAATGGTTGTCTGGGGTGAAAGATTTGGGGAAAAATGAAGACTGACTGCTAAGGGCTATAGGGTTTCCTTTTTGGAGTGATAAATGTTCTAAAACTGATTACAGTGTTGTTTATATAACTGTTAATATACTAAAAACTACGGAATTATATACCCTTAATTGGGTGAATTTTGTGGTATGTGAGTTTTATCTCAATATAGCTGTTATATAAATATACACATATATAAATATAACATATACGTATATATACTTACATATATAGAAAGAAGGAAAAAGAGGGAGTGAGATAGATTAAATTACATTTAAAATATACTAAGTCAGGAAGTATATAAAGTTAGATGAAATGATAAAATGAAGATACAAATACCAATTAAATTAGATTTTGATAATTCAAGGATGCATGTTTCAATCTTGAATGTAACCATTGGAAGGAAAATAGTATACAATTTCTAGGTTAATGTACAGGGAAAATGAAATAATTAAAATAATCAGGTAACAATAAGACAAATATTTAAAAAAAAATAAGACTAATGAAAAGCAAACAATAAAGCACATATTTATAAGCAACTAAATCTGCAATTATGTTAATGTGAGTGAACTAAATTCTGTAATTATAAGACATATTATCAGACACAAAAGTCCAAGTCTATGATGCTTACAAATGACACAACTAAAATATGAAAATACTGGGAGGTGGAAAGTAAAATGACAGAAAAATTACCATGCAATTATTTGTCACAAGAAATCTGTTATATCTGTGTTAATATGGGACAAAGCACACAACAAAACTACGAATACAAAATATCCTTTACAGTGACTAGTTCAACTCATCTATCCCATACAGACATTCTAAATTTGAATTTGTCTAATAACATTACCTCAAAATGTATGAAACAAATATGACAATATTACAAGGAGAAATAGGCAAATATTCACTCCTAAGAATAGAGTTTTACATACCACTCTCAGTAAGTGATAAAAAGCAAACAAAAAGTAAAATAAAAAAATTGAAGCACATAATTAATAATCTCGATCTACCTGACATATGTTGATTACTACAACCAAACACTAGAGCACATATTTTATTCAAGTACTCATGAAAAAATTGACCATATGTTGGAATATAAAGTAAGTCTCAATTTCGAAATATTTAAAACATACACAGCATGTTTCAATCACATTGCAATTTAGCTAGAAATCAATATCAAACAGGTAAGTAAAAAAAACTATAAGCTTAGAAACCATATTTAGACATTTCTAAAAAACACATGGAGCAGAAAAAAAATCACAATGGAAGTTAGAAACTACTTTAATCACAACTAAGATACAATATAGCAACATTTATTGGATAAATCTAAAGCTTTGCTGAGAGAAAAACATATAGACCTAAATACATAGATTAGACAAAACAGGTAAATAAACAGCTCAATAATCAATAGGAAGCATGCATTTTGGGAATTTAGACGAATAGGTTGATTAAAACCAGAGAAATTAGAAAAAAGAATATAATAACTTTAAGAATAGAATTAGTGGAAAAAAATTGATGGGCTCCACAAAGCCATCAGTAAGTCCTTTGAAAAACAAAGTTGGTAAACTTACTGTGATAAAGTTCTAGAAAATAAAATTCACACACTCACCTCCTTCCCACTCTCCCCTACCAAACAAAAACAGTATCAGAAAGGTATGAGAGAACACTACATATATTTATGAAAGTAAAAAGATAATATTATGAACAACTTTATAACAATAATTTGAGAATTTAAGTAAAGGGAGAAAATCTTAGGAAAAAAAGGACATAAGAAGACAGAAAAATATAAGTAATCTTATGCGTGGTAGGCACAGAGATACGCTGTTCAGATTCTGTTTCAAGGAAGGGCTTGTCTTGTCTTCTGAGTGTGCAATGAATGAGTACCTATCAGCTTTTAGTCACTTTGGATATTGCTTCAGTTGCAGAAAGCCATCTTGCAACTCTGGAGAGCAATATTCAGCGACCTATTAAGTAGAGATTTTTTTTCCTCCATTTTATTTCATTAAAAAATGTGGAGACAAAATTCACAAAACAGATTTATCGATTTTTTTTTTTTTTTTTGAGACATGCTCTTGCTCTGCCAGTCAGGCTAGAGTGCAGTGGTATGATTGTAGCTTACTGTAACCTAGAACTCTTGGGCTCGCGTGATCCTGCTGCTTCAGCCTCCCTAGTAGCTAGGACTACAGGTTCACTAATTTTTTATAATGTTTACTTTCGTAGAAAAAAAGGTCTTGCTATGTTGCCCAGGCTACTCTAGAACTCCTGGTCTCAAGCGATCCTCCCTCCTTGACCTCCCAAAGTGTCAAGATTCATCCACATTGTAGCATGGATCATTATTTCATTCCTAGTGAAGAATATTTTACGGTGTGTATATACTACAATTTGTTTATCATTTAATCTACTTATAGACATTTGGGCTGTTTTACCTTTCGGCTATTGTAAATAGTGCTCCTACGAATTTGTGTGTGTATTTAAGCAGGTACTTGTTTAAATACTTCTTTCGAATACTTGTGTATGTACCTATGGGTAGAATCACTAGATTCCATGTAGTTCGTTTTTCTCTGTTTAACCTTTCTGTGAATTTCCTAAACTGTGTTCCACAGAGGCTGAGCCATTTTACATTCCTACCAGCTATACCTATACACAGCTGTTCCAATCCTGCACATCACTGCCAACACTTATTTTCCAGTTTTTTGATTCTAACCATTCTAGTGGGCATGAAATACTATTTCATTGTGGTTTTGATTCACATTTTCCTAATGACTGATGATGCTGAGTATCTTTTCCTGTGCTTCTTGGCCATTTGTGTATCTTTACTGGAGAAATGTCAATTCGATCCTCTTGCCCATTTTTCAAACTGGACTGTTTGTGATTTTTATTGTTGAGTTATAAGAGTCCTTTATATCTCTGGATAGTAGACCCTTATCAGATACATAATTTGCAAATATCTTTCTCCGTTTCTATAGTTTATCTTTCCCCTTTCTGGATGATGTCCTTTGAAGAATAAAACTTTTTAACTTGATGAGGTCCAAATGATCTACTTTTATTGTTGTTCGTGTTTGAGATTTTTGCATAATATCTAAGAATCCATTGCCATATTCAAGGTCATGAAGACTTATACCTGCCATGAATTAGCCAGTCCTTTAAGTCCTACTCTTAACAGGAGAGACATAATCATGCTTTAGGTCTCTGGATATTAATATCTGCTCAGACCCTGCATCCAAAAATCTTTGAAATACTTGAATAATCCCCTTTTGTCAGGGCACAGATACCTGAGAAAGTCAATGTAGGTCTGAGTATTTGGGGCACTGCAGATTTTATTTTCAGAAACCAGTGAAAGAATTGACAAACATCTAAAATTTGACAATTACAAAGTATTCTCGAGGATGTGGGGAAATAGAATTTCATTCCTTCTGGTGAGAGTGTAAATTAGTAAAATTACATTGTTTAGCAATCTGGCAATGTTTAGTAAAAGTATATTTCTTTTAAGAACTTTGTAATTTAACCAAGAATTATTTGTGTATATGGGAATGAGGTAGGGGACACTTTATTTTTTCCATATGCAGCTGTCCCAATAGGATATATTTGAATACCTTACTCTCCCTATTGAAGTTTTATCTCCTCTTTCAAAATTAAGTGACTGTACATAGCCGGGTTTATTTCTAGACTCCCTATTCACTTCCACTGGTCTATTTGCCTACATTTATGGCAATACCACACCATAGTATTATAATACATCTTGAAATCAGATAATATGAGCCCTCCAACTTTGTTCTTATTATACAAGGTGTTTGATTCTTCCGGATCCTTTCATTTTCATGTATATTTTTAATCAGCTTATCTTTTTTGTTTTTCGAGAGAGATGGTTGTGACTTTGAATTCTGTGTAATCTACAGATCAATTTGGGGAGAGCAGACAACAATGTTGTATCTTCCAAAGAACATAGTATCTATCTTCATTTAATCTGAACCTCTTTAATTGCTTTCAGCAGTATTTGTCATGGGTGAGGGTGACACACTGTTTTATGCTATGTAGAAGGTTTAGCAACATACTTGACTACTAGATGCCTGTAGCACCTCTCCACCAAGTTGCCACAATCAAAATGACTCCAGGCGTTATGAAATATTCTCCGTGTGGCAAAATTACCCTTGATTGAGAATCCCTAAGCTAGAAAAATAGCGAAAGTGGGTATTAACAAAACAATAGCCATATCTATCAGTGGCAATAAAAATGATCAACTCTTGATGCAATGGCAAACAAAACAAGAACAATGAAAACAACCTTCTAAAGGCTCTGGACAGTTAAAAAAAAAAGTCAGAAATATTTTTAGAGAGAGTAAAATGTGTTGCAGTGTCATTTCCCTACTTTTGCTGTTTTTGCTGAAGTGTGGACTGTAGTTGCAGCATGAATTGAAGAAGTTGAAACCTCTATGCAAAACTCAGCATTTTACTCTCTAGGTTGCAAGAGGATAGACTAAGAGCACTTATGGCCATTGCAAAAGTAAAGGGGGAGTCCCAGGAAGGAGAGAAAATGAGGATGGCAACCCCAATTGTTATGGACTGAATTGTGTCTTCCCCCAATCCCAAATTTGTATGTTGAAGCTTTAATCCTCAATGTGGCTATATTTAGAAATAAGGCCTTTAAGAAGCCAGTTAAGGTTAAAACATCACACAGGTATGTATGGTTCAAGGCAATGTTTAGATAGAAGTGGAAAAATCAGAACTGGGATGAAGTTGCTACCCACCAAAGAAGAGCTTTCTGTCTTTGAAAGATTCCTCATCCCTGTGGCCCTGCCCATGTCCAGCAGGCCTCTGCAAAGTAATTGGCAAAGATTGCAGAGGCAGAAATTGACTGCCCAGTCACAGCCTTCAGCAGCCCTTGGCCCTGCAGTGATGGGGAACTCTTAAGCTTCCTGAGAGTAGGAAGCTCTCTCTGCTCTCCTGCTCTGCCCTTAGTCTTAGGCCAGCTGCTGCCTTGCACTCAGTGGGTGGTTCCACATACTTCGGAAGGCACTATGCAATTTCATGAGAAATAGTGGCTCCTTGAGTGCCGACAATCTCCGTGGCTATAGCTCTTCGGTATTCTCCCTTATGCCAAGCCCATACACTGTTAGTAAAGCTTTGTAAATTTTGGATGATTTCTCCTTTTCCTTATTACCATTACCCCCAGGGAATAAAAGCAGCCATGAGACTGCTCTCCTTGAAATTATTCATCCCACCATTTAGCTTCTTATTGTTTAGCTTTCTAATGGGTTAAAAAAAAATGTTACAAAAGCTATTCTGCATTGCTCTCAATCTTAGAGTGTGATCAGTTTAATAATTTTATATTTTCTAAAATAATAACAATTTAAAAATTTATATTATTTCCTTAAAAAGGAATATTTCATGCTTCTTGCCTTTATAGGTACTAAAATTAAAGAGTAAAGAAATTATTTCTAGAAAATTTAGGTAGTTTTTATATACATTACAAACAATTATTAATATGAGCATTTTTTGAAGGAAAGATAAATGAAAATTTATAGAATTAATTTTCTTCAAAATGTTTAAATTTATTTGACAGGCATGAACTTATCATGTGACCTATTTTCAAGATTTTAATAATTTTTAATCATTTGTATAGGGAATACATCATTACAAAGCTGCCCAAAGACAACAAAATTATCATTAAATGAAGATGGTGAGGCAGAGAGGAGGAAAATTATTCTTCCCCATTAAATGAGAAAAAATGTGGTCAGTGTCACTTTCAAGAGGGCATGACCCAGACAAGGTTCTAGTACCACAGACTCAGTTTTGCTCACTTATTCTAAAGTTATGTTCAGGAACCTAATGCTGAAATGTAAGGAAACTCCTAAACACATAACCTAGGAAGGTGGTTGCAGCTAATGGTTAGGCTATTACTAGACCTACAAGTACAGAGGCTCATGATTTGACTTTTTAACATAGAGAATGATATGGTATGACATATCATAACATAATATGATCTTGAGATATATGTTTAAGTTCATACCTATTTTTCTCACCATTGTATATCCAAGGCTTATCACATTGTGTGTACGAGGCATAGAGTCAGCTTTTCTTTATAAATCACCCATGAATTGACATTGTGCTGAAGTTCTACTCTATTTCTACGGATCTGAAGAATAAGAATTGAGATAACTAAGAAATTGAAAATACTTAGAACGATAAGGGATGCTTAGTTCAGTGTATACACATTAAGGCCTATTGAGTTTATGTAATTCACTCAGAGTAATACAGTAAATAATGCCTGAGCTGAAATGAGAGCCTTCTTAGATACATAATTCTATGCTCTTTATACCATAACTAGATAAGAACATCAGTTTTTGAAACTGGTCAGATTTGAATTCAAATTCTGGCTTTGCCACTTACTAGCTGGATAACTTTTAGCAAGTTACTGGTGCTCCTCTAATCTTGGTTTCCTTATTTATGAATTAGGGATAATAATAGAGTCTACTTTGTTGGATTAGTGTGAGGATAAATAAGAAAATATTTAAAGATCCCAATATTGTGCCATCATTTAGCACTTAAAAAAAATCACCCAAATACAGCCCACATAGACAAGACAATCCTAAGCAAAAAGGGCAAAGCTGGAAGCATCACACTACCTGACTTCAAACTATACTACAAGGCTACATTAATGAAAACAGCAGGGTATTGGTACCAAAACAGATATATAGGACGGTGGAATAGAACAGAGGCCTCAGAGATAACACCACACATCTACAACCATATGATCTTTGATAAACCTGACAAAAACAAGCAATAGGGAAAAGATTCCCTATTTAATAAATGGTGTTGGGAAAACTGGCTAGCCATATGCAGAAAACAGAAACTGGACCCCTTCCTTACACCTTACACAAAAATTAACTCAAGATGGATTAAAGACTTAAACGTAAGACTTAAAACCACAAAAACTCTAGAAGAAAACTTAGGCAATCCCATTCAGGACACAGGCATGAGCAAAGAATTCATGACTAAAACACCAAGAGCAATAGCAACAAAATCCAGAATTGACAAATGAGATCTAATTAAATGAAAGAGCTTCTGCACAGCAAAAGAAACTATCATCAGAGTGAACAGGCAATCTACGGAATGGGAGAAATTTTTTGCAGCCTACCCATCTGACAAAGGGCTAATATCCAGAATCTACAAAGAACTTAAACAAATTTACAAGATAAAAACAACCCCATCAAAAAGTAGGTGAAGGATATGAACAGACACTTCTCAAAAGAAGACATTTATGCAGCCAACAAACATATGAAAAAACGTTCATCACTGGTCATTAGAGAAATGCAAGTCAAAACCACAGTGAGATACCATCTCATGCCAGTTAGAATGGCAATCATTAAAAAGTCAGGAAACAGCACATGCTGGAGATGATGTGGAGAAATAGGAACACTTTTACACTGTTGGTGGGACTGTAAATTAGTTCAAGCATTGTGGAAGACAGTGTGGAGATTCCTCAAGGACCTAGAACCATAAGTACCATTTGACCCAGCAATCCCATTACTGGATATATACTCAAAGGATTGTAAATCATTCTACTATAAAGACACATGCACACATATGTTTATTGAAGCACTGTTCACCACAGCAAAGACTTGGAACCAACCCAAATGCCCAACAACGATAAATTGGATAAAGAAAATGTGGCACATATATGCCATGGAATACTATGCAGCCATAAAAAAGAATGAGTTCATGTCCTGTGCAGGAACATGAATGAAACTGGAAGCCATCATTCTCAGCAAACTAACACAGGAACAGAAAAACAAACACCACATGTTCTCACTCATAAGTGAGAGTTGAACAGTGAGAACACATGGACACAGGGAGGGGAACATCAAACATGGGGGCCTGTCAGCGGGTTGGGGGCTAGGGGAGGGATAGCATTAGGAGAAATTCCTAATGTAGATGATGGGTTAATGGGTGCAGCAAACCACCATGGCATGCATATTTCTATGTAACAAACCTTCACATTCTGCACATGTACCCTAGAACTTAAAGTATAATAATAACAACAATAATAAATCATAGTAGTAGTCATAGATGTTACTATTGTTAGATACTCTCTTCATCCAGACAGGAGCAATAAGCTCGCTTCTCTATATAAAAGATAAAATAAGCTGATTAACATCCCACAAATCAGTTAACCAGCAATCTCAAAACAAGATTATCACAGTGAAATTTGCTCCCTGTTTAGAGATTAAGGAAAGTTTTATAGTCGTTATCAAACTAATGATTTCTTTCTTTAAGATATCAGAAGTTCTATTCTCTTCAGTTCTAACTCATGTGGGTAGTGGTGCAAGATAGACAATATTTACCATATTCTGGGTTAAATAGGACATTAGGATACCTAGCCCGCACACTTTAAATGGATTTCTTGTTTTTGTGTTAGGGATTCCTGAAGAAAAAAATAATCCAGATGTTTGCAGAAGATTTTGAGAATACTTGGATGCAAACTCAATCACTCTTGAATAAAAATGAGAACTAGGTTAAATTCATGGAGAGCATTGCTATATAAAATGTATTTTCTTTTACAGATACTTACATATGTCATATATGTTTTTAAAGAACACCTATAGTTACATAATCTCCTGTGTGAATGTAGGAGTTAATTTAAAAGAAAGTGAGTTCAAACTTTGAGCTGACAATGTAGGAGTGATTAGGAGAAAAGTGATAATTGGAGCCAAAGGAATGAATGAAATGACCCTAGGAGAGCAAAGCGCCCAGGCTAGATCCTAAGAGAAATCCTGAATATGGGGACCAGCAGAGACAAAAGAGTCATAGAAGGGGAGTGCACAGGAGGAGAAATAGAAGAAAGCTTCATCTTGGGGGCAGGAAAGATTTTACAGAAGTAGATGTCCATCAATTTCAAATTCTGCAGTTCTAATGCCTACAGAATTTCACGTACCAGGTGCTTAGCAATAAGAAGGAAAGCTAGTAGACACATTAGCCTTTGTGCTGTATTTTCAGAGGAAGAAAACAATTTTTATTTAGATTGTGTTGTGTTAAGCATAACTTGAACTGGATGAGGGGTGGTGGCAGAAATCATGGTGGGAGAGACTAAAAGCCTTCAAGCCATATTTGATGCCAAAGCTATTCATTGGCAAGCTTGAGTTGTATGAAAATAAGAAAGGACCACGGTTGACTTTAACAAAATGGCTGTAAGTGACCTTTCCAATGAGAGGGGAGTCTGGGAATTACATATGGTGTTAAAATAGAATGTTTTCTAGAAAGTTGTCAGGAAAGAAGAAGATGGAATGGTCGCATGGTGGGGGGAGAAAGAGAAGAAGAAAGATAGAAGAGAGGGTGAGCAGGAATAATATGTGAAGTCAGAGAGGTTTACAAAGGGCAGAAATCCACATTAGTTGCCATTGATTGTATCACGGAAGTAGGAGGCAAAGTCAGCTGAGCGTGCCAGCTCCAAACTGCAGTTATGAATTTGCAACGAGCGTAAAATGTTCAGATTATCTGTTATAAAGAATAAGCTAGGGAGTTAAGTAGGAGTGAATGAGAGGAATGATAAACTCATGGAAGGCCTGGCTGAGGTTGAGTAATAACTACACATGGCATTGCACCAAAATAAGTGGTATGATTTTAACAAACGACCCAATAAGGAAGAGTCTATTATTATGTGGAGCAATAAGACCTCACAATGGATCATTGAGTTGGAAGTTAATCTTTGAAAGCATATCTGAAGTTCCTTTCATAACATTAAGTGCTGCCTCCAGACAGCATTTAAACAAGGATCGTTTACAGACCAATGAACATAATTTTAACATTCAATCTAAAAGCTATACTTTGTTTTCACAGAAAAAATAATATGGTTTTTTATTTCAATGAATTTCTAATGTACATAGAGATGTCTACATATAATATATGTAAAGATATTATAGTATCTTTATCAATTAACTATTGCTGGATTCTTACAAACAAGAATGTGGTTTAACTTCCCTAAACTGGAGACTGGTAATGATTATTACCAACAGAAGGTCTTAAAAGGCCTAGTCTTCAAGGGATGAGCTTTCAAAATACTCATTTCAATTTGCTCTTCTTTCTATCTCTTTTTCTCTCTCTCTTTCTCTCTTCTCTGCTTCTTTCTTTTCTTTCCTTTTCTTTTTTCTTTATCTCTTCCTGTCACCCGGTATAGAATGCATTGGTACGATCTGAGGTCATTGCAATCTCCACCTCCTGGGCTCAACCAGTCTTCTTACCTCAGCCCCCTGAGTGCCTGGGACTATAGGCATGCTCTACCATGCCTGGCTAATTTCTGTATTTTTTTTTTTTTGTAAAGACAGGGTTTTGCCATGTTGCCCAGGCTGGTCTTGAACTGCGCAGGCTCAAATAGTTCACCTCCCTCGGTCTCTCAAAGCACTAGGATTACAAGTGTGAGCCATTGTGCCTGGCTCAATTTGCATGGGTCTTATATAAGACCACTCTATGCCAGATCTTATATAAGGCTCTGAAGACAGCAGGATGAGTGAGGTGGAATTGTTCAATTAGAATTGGAATTATTAGAATTTTGAAGATCTTGCAACGTAGATAAGGAGACAAGTTGAAAAGAGATAAAATGTGTGGGGCACTATGATTAATGTGCCCTAGAAACCATGGAACACAACACGGTTGCATGGATCTAGAGAGACTTGGGAGCTCTGGCAGGGAGATGATGATTTCTAACAAGCTTTAGCCCATGCATCAGGTACTGGGCCAAACAAAGAGGAGAAAGTGATGAAGAACACACAGGCGGTCTCAGGCTGTTAGGCAGTACAGGCACATAAACACATTTGCAGCACATTCTGTTAGGTCCAATGATGGCAATGGTGCTGGAGGAGTGGGAAGACAGCAAAGGCACTTGGAACATCGAGGCCTAAGCAGAAGGGGAAGGGGTCACCAGCACACAGTAAAGCTTTCTTGTAGAAAGAAACAGCTGAGCTCTAAAAGATTTAGGACAGCCAGGCATGGAATTGGTGGAAGAGTGGAGGAGAGCCTTCCAGGCAGAACACAGCTTAATGGAAGAGAAGTGAAAAAGAACATGATATAAATCATTCTAGTACAAAGATATTTGCATGTATATGTTGACTATTCACAATAGCAAAGACATGAAATCAACCCAAATGCCCATCAACTACAGACTGGATAAAGAAAATGTCATACATATACACCGTGGAATACTATGCATCCATAAAAAGGAATGAGATTTTGTCCTTTGCAGGGACATGGATGAAGTTGAAAGCCATTAGCCTTAGCAAACTAACACAGGAACAGAAAACCAAACACTGCATCTTCTTACTCATAAGTGGGAGCTGAACAATGAGATCACATGGACATATGAGTGGAGAAACAAAACACACTGGGACTGTCAGGGGGTGAGAGAGAGCATTAGGAAATATAGCTAATGCATGCAGGGCTTAGTACCTAGGTGATGTGTTGATAGGTGCAGCAAACCACCAAGACACACGTTTACCTATGCAACAAACTGTACATCCTGCACATGTATCCCAGAACTAAAAATTAAAATAAAAAAAAAAGAACATGAAGCAAGTAAACGTTTTTGGTACATAGATTTTCAAGCAGAGAGGGCAATTGTGTCAGACAGGGCGTATATCTATTTCAAAGATAAGAAAGGTGAGGCTCACAGAAGTGAAGAAAACTAGGCATTGCCACACAGATCAAAGCACCAGGACCAAAATTCCAACCACATCTGTGAGAGTCACTGCATCTGCTTTTTACATTTTTTTCATACATAGATTTTGCACATATATATCTATAATGGTTACATTATAACACAGGAAAAACATATACTAATTTGATCTATTTTCATTTAGAAAAAAAATTCTTCATAATCAAGATGATATAATGAGATAAAAACCAAATGACAAAATACAAGAAAATAATAATAATCAAAATATTTATAATATTGTAAGAATTACCAAAATGTAACACACAGAACTGAGGTGAGCACATGCTGTTGAAAAAATGGTGCTAATAGATTTGCTTAACGCAAG
>NW_016107327.1:4237243-4243801 GCF_001604975.1 Cebus imitator | reverse complement strand
TTTTGCTCTTGTTACCCAGGCGTGATCTTGGCTCACCGCAACCTCTGTCTCCTGGGTTCAGGCAATTCTCCTGCCTCAGTCTCCTGAGTAGCTGGGATTACAGGCATGCACCACCAAGCCCAGCTAATTTTTTTTGTATTTTTAGTAGAGACGGGGTTTTACCATGTTGACTAGGATGGTCTCGATCTCTTGACCTCGTGATCCACTCGCCACGACCTCCCAAAGTGCTGGGATTACAGGCGTGAGCCACCGCGCCCTGCCCACTATTGTTTGTTTTCTATAGAACATTTCAGCTGAATAAAAAGAAAAAGTCAAGAAACCTTAGGCATGAGACATTAAGACCCTCTACTCCAGCCTTACAGCATTTAATGCATGAAAAGACTTCTACCCTTACTGTGTGTGGGTTTCGGTGGTCAATGTACTTTTAAGAACCGTTAGATTTCTTTCCAATCCATGTTGTATGGAACAATAAATTTCAGAAAAGATAAAACTTCTCTAATAACACAATTGGAAAGGAGACCATTGTAAATGAATAGAATATCACTTTTATAGAAGGTCTTAAATTAAATTTCCTTTCCTGACCCAGAGTTATATATGCATACAATTAATGGCTAATAAATGCAGAAAAATAGAGATCCTTCCACACTGGCCTTAATATAAGGAAGAAGGTTATTTATGAAAAGGTATATTATATAAAATTTGGTATGATCAAGATGCTTAAATAGATTTAAATTGTGTGATTAAACCTGCAGATTAAATTTGTGTGCATTCAGTAAGAACGCACGGTGCCACAAGAATAAATGGTTGTTCTAAGTCTAAATTCATACACATTGTAAATTTGCACGGCTGGCATTCATGAGGTTTTATTATGCTGAACATGGGTATTTGTACCTTCTAATTGCTGCAAGGAAAGATCTAGCTACAACATGAAATTATGTACCCTAAAAATTCTCGAGGGTGGAAGGCAGAGGAAAGTTAACAGAATAAAATCTTTAAATGATATATAAATTCAAAGGTTTGGAAAAGAAATTTCTTGAAATGGTGAAGAGTAACCGATTTACTCTATGTAGTATGCATCCAGCCATATGTTTTTTTTAAAAAAAGCATGAGGCCTGGGGTAGTGGCTCAAGCCTGTAATCCCAGCACTTGGGAGGCCGAGCTGGGCAGATCACCTGAGGTCAGGAGCTCAAGACCAGCCTGGTAAACACGGTGAAACCTCATCTCTACTAAAACAATACAAAAATTAGCTGGGTGTGGTGGCACGTGCCTGTAATTCCAGCTACTCAGGAGACTGAGGCAGGAGAATTGCTTGAACCCAGAAGGCAGAGGTTGTGGTAAATCAAGATCACACCACTGCACTTCGGCCTGGGAGACAGAGCACGACTCTGTCTCAAAAAAAAAATAATAAAATAAACAAATAAATAAATATAAATAATTTGAAAAAGGAGTTAATGAATCAAATATAAGTGAAAAACAGAAATGCAATTTGAATATTGGTATATGTCCTAACCCCAAAGACTGAATAAACTATTGGTTACAATAAATAAAATCTAATAAAGAATACATTAAAATATATGGTTTTTGACTTTAGAGATACATTGTGTAACAATTACAAAGAGTGAGTCATTACTGCTTTCTGTAATGTGGCCGGGTTGGGAGGAGGAAGTAATTAGAATCTCTGTAGGCTTGCATGTCATTGAAAAAGTCCTCCCTGATGAGTCTTAGACACTAGTCACTCCCACTCCGGATTTAGATGCACGACTTTAAATTTAAGCAATGATGATATGCTACAGCATATTGATTCTTTGATTTCAAAATGAAGTCACATGACACCTTACTCTATGCTGTGTAGCTCACTATGCCTATTTGCCTTTCACCACTCAAGATAACATCCTCAGCCCTTTCCAACTTAGTCCAAAGAGCCCTACTATGAAATGTCATGTCACTTTACTTTTCTCAGTTGGCCTATTTTTCATACCATTTTTCATTTCCCTCATATTTCCATTGTTTCCTAAAAATATATACCTAGTCTGGTCCTTCTTTTTGCTTTTCAAGATTCAGCAATCTGAAAACAGTTAATACCCTTAATTATAGGATGTCAAAGAGCACTAATGATTCATTAAACTCACCTTGCATACCCACTAAATAACTTCTTATGGTTAAATTTGAATATTCAGCTTCACATAAAAGTCAATGATCCAAATGCATTCTGTGATAAGTTACAGAACTCACTGGGATAGGGAGCTACTGACCAATGATTTATAGGTTCATGCATGTTCCTGGAGTTCAAAGTAAAAATTATCCTCTAGACTCATACCACCAATATGGAAGCTACTGAGCTCTTGAAATGTGAGTCATCCAAATTGAGATGAGCTGTGTTACCTATACACCAGATATTGAAGGCATATTATTTTAAAAAGAGAAAAATATCTCATTAATATATGTCATTTATATATTAAAATATTTTAGATACATGTTAAATGAAATATATTGTTAAAACTAACCTCATTTATTCCTTTTTACTTTTTAAATGTGACTAACATTATATTGCCTTTGGAGAGCACATCCCTAGACCCTTGCTATTCAGGGTATGCTCCTCTGATGAGCAGCATTGCATCAGCAGGGTTTTGTGAGAAACACAGAATCTTGGGCCTCACTCAAGAACTACTGAATCAGATGATAAGATGTCCAAACGATTTGTATTCATAATGAAAGCTGAAGAACTTTCTGGACTTGAGGAGAGTTTCAATGCAGACACTGCTCTCTTTTGTCTCCATATCTTTGCAGTCATCATTCCTTAGCACCTACAATATGCCTTCATTTGAGAGCTTATTCAATACTTAGTCTTTATTTCAATAAATAAGCAGATATTCCTTTTCTTATTACTGGGACTGATTTTTCCATATTGAAATAGCAATGGCTACACATACTCTCTATGTGAAAGTTGGCTCCATTAAAAGCTAAGACACTCATATGATTCATACACTAAAAACAACGGGAGGTGATGACCAGGTGAAGGATGTGTGGATTTCACATAATGATATTTCCCTTCTTGAAATAGAAAGGAGAAATTGGGATTAAAATAATTTTATGAGCAAGTCTAACAGTGCTGTGAGAGCCTAATTGTCAGCCAGCTCTCCTGTGAGAGCAGAGTGTACAGAGGTTATTGTTAAACAGTACTGGTAGACAGGTTGCTGCATTTGTCCGATTTGCAATTTGGGAATCGAGAAAAACAGCAATATCCCTTTCTGTTTCCTTTTTGGTCGTTCTTATTGCTATCAATAGTTCTCATTTTGGTCCACAACTCTGCCACTACTTACAGAGAAATTCAGATTGAGTTTGTTAGTTCTGAAAGCAAAGTATCGTACTAATGAATCACTAAAAAGAAAGCTGTTCTAATTATAGCCAAATGGTGTAAAATATCCTTACTTATGATTGTCCCTGATTAGGTGTAGGCTGCTGTGCTCACTGCAGGGGGCTGCAGATTATCACTGAAATGCAAGGTGCCTACTGACTGCCAAGAGGGGAAGAACTTGCAGCAAACAAAATATTGCAGCTGTACTCTCTCATTTTGTTGTAAAGCCATGTCCCAGTTTCCTATACCCAATAGCTTGAACTTGGCATGGTTCAATTCCTTCTTATTGGTGAACTGATCTCATGTTTGATAAATATTAATCAACTGATAATTAAGTGTTCATCCATAGGCCACTGTAATATTATAGTCAGACTCTGTTTGCATTAAAGGAGTGAGGATTTGTTTAAGCTGCTACCAACAAAGGATGACTTGTTTTAAGTCTAAGCAAAATCCCATGGAACTCTAATGGAGAAGCCACAGTAGTGTGGGTCTCAGGGATCTGGGGATTTGCTCTAGACCCGAAATGACTCTAGAGAACTAGGCTGTGAGAGAACTTCATTCCGGTGACCTGCAGTTGCTTCCCAGCTACTCCAAGTGGGAATGCTTCTTTCTCTTTCACTCTCAGTTGCCTTCCTCTGTTGACCTCTAGTTCCTTCCTTCCTTATTCCTTATCACAGTGTCCCCAACCACAGTCCTGCTTCATGATCTTTCAGAGGCAGACTTCACTGCTTTTTGGCAATTCTTTCCTTATTTCCTAGCTTAGATTCCTGGAGGAAACCTGATCAGAAGCCAAAGTCATCTTTTCAAGTCAGTCCACCTTGGTAACAAGTCATATCTCAGACCCGGTGACTATGCACTGGAACTATTGGTAGAGATGCTTTTCTAATAAATTGTGGAGAAGGGCTCAAACTCATAACTGACATATCTCATATGCACACTCATTTATTGATAGCATGCTCTGTGTAGGCACTATTCTAGTGAATAAGATAAATATGATTCCTAAACTTTTCAGTAATAATGAGTGGCAGGCAGAGAATTACAGTAGATGGACAGGAAGGAGAGTGACTGGCAGGTTGGCTAGATGGGGTGAACAGAGAAGGATTTGCAGAGCAAGTGACATTTAAACAGGCACCTGAATGAAAAGAAGGAGCTAATCATAGGAAGATCAAGGTAAGATTATTCCAGGCAGAGGACACAGCTAGTGCACAGGCCCTTAAGCAAGAAGGAACATGACATGTTTAAGAATTTTTTAAAGGTCATAATAGCTGAAGATTTTGATCCGAAGGAGACTGACATGAAATTAGGTCTGTGAAGTCAGCAGGGACTGGGATCAGATCCTGCCAAGGTTTGCAATCCAAAATAAGGTGCTTGGATTTTATTCTAAGTGAAATGGAAGCCACTGGAATGTCATTAAATAATCAGAGCCACTCCAAATTAAAAATTATGTTTCATAATTTTCATTTTTATTTACTTTCCTTTGATTTTTACCTATGAATGGCCCACAAAATAGTATGAGAAGGTACTTAACTTCATTGATGACTAAGAAGAAGCACATTAAACCACAGTGAGATTCCACTGTACACCTAGCAATTCTATTTCTAGGTATGTACTTAATGAGAACGCATATATATTTGCACCAAAAGACATGTACTAAAATGTTCCCAAGCCGCAAATTGGAAGCTTTCCCAATGCCCTTCAACAGTTGAATGGATAAGTACATGGCAGTGTAGCCACATCACACTGCTGTGGAGCAGGGTTGACAAACCACCGCCTGCTGGTCAAATACAGCTCACAGCCTGTTTTATTACTGGCACTTGAGCTAAGAATAAATTTTACATTTTTAAAGGGTTTTGAAAACAACAAAAACCAACCAATGCACAAGAATAACAGCAATCGAGGACTCTATGCAGCCTGCAAACTCTAAAATAATTACTGTCTGGATTTTTACAGAAAAAAGTTTGCTCTCCCTGAGTACAGCAAAGAGAATGAATAAACAATAACTACAAGCAACAATATGGATAGATCCGCAAACAACATGTTGACTGAAAGAAGTGATACCCCAAAGCATACCTGCTATTTAAAAACATACAAAATTCAGCTACGGTCTTAGAAGTCAGTTTGGTGGTTACAGTCAACCAGGGTAGTAAGTGAAAGAGAAGATGAAACAATGGTCTCAAAGCATTGTTTATGTTTCACAGGTGTGCTCAGTTTGTGAATGTTTTCACAAATTGTGCCTTTATGACATGTGTAAGTGTGTATTACTTGGACTACTCACATTAGACATTTTATAGGGAAAGGCAATTTAAATTGTTAAAGTTCCCTCCCTCTCCCACATTTGGGTCCTGTAAAAATCTCAGGGCTTTCTATGGTGCCCAGAAAAATCAAAAAGAGACTTTTCGTCATTGGGTTGTTACCAGTGACATCCTCATTTTCCGGATTAGTGTATTCCTTCCAGGCACTGCTACTTGCATGTGAAACTGGTATGATTTTTCTACAACACTAAGAGCCTATAGTGGAGATATTTGATGCTTTATTATCAATTGTGGGCTTACTCTCCCATCTCATATCCAAGGCAATCCTTCAATATTCTACCTTCAATCTAGATCCAAAATTAAACCATTTTTCTTTACCGTCACTGCTATGGACTGGTTCAAGCTGCAATTATACGTTCCCTGGTTTAGTCTATTAATTAGTCCTTTGGTTTTGACCCTTGTTTCCCCATGCTCCCAGTGTCTATTTTCAGAACAGTAACCACTGGGATCCTTTGAAAACAAAGATTATGTCACCGCTCCTCAGGTCAAAACCCTTTTAAACTATTTCATTCAATAAAAACCAAGTTTTACAATGGCAGCAAGACCAGCAGTGCCTCACCACTCTCTCCCACAAACATGCACTTCCTTTTGCTACTCAGGCCTCCTTTTCATCCTCAAAAACTTGAAAAACCGTCTGGGCATAGTGGCTCATGCCTGTAATCCCAGCACTTTGGGCAGCTCAGGTCAGGAGATTGAGACCATTCTGAAACCCATCTCTACTAAAAATATAAAAATTAGCTGGGTGTAGTAGCAGGTACCTGTAGTCCCAGCTACTCAGAAGGCTGACAGGAGAATCACTTGAATCTGGGAGGCAGAGGTTGCAGTGAGCTGAGATCATTCCACTGCACTTCAGCCTGTGTGATAGAGCAAGACTTTGTCTCCAAAAAAAAA
>NW_016107327.1:4197098-4236323 GCF_001604975.1 Cebus imitator | reverse complement strand
TTTACAAGAGTTAGTCTTTATTTCAATTGGGCATTGAAAGTTAGTAGATTGTGTTTTACTCTACTAAAGATTTTTTTAAGTCTATGTTATGCTGTCACATAAGACGTATCATTTTTCCTGAACTTATTTTACAAGGTCACGTTTAAACAAGTATTTGTTTATACAATTGAAGCATAAATGTGCTCATTAGTAGGAAGGCAATACAAGACTTACTACGGAGAGACAGATAACCACATGAAAGTTATTAATAGATTGCATTATTTTAAATGCTTGGTCCTTAGAAAGATATTTTAAATGCTATTTTTTAACACAGGAAGGTGATTTTAAATTCTACTTTAAAATATTTTTGATTCTATGATCACAGTGCCAAGCAGAGATCCTATTTGTTAGTGAGACTTACAAAAACATATTTTGATGTTATGCAACCTAAGGTTTATTGTCCCATGGATAGAAAAACAAATGGATGAGAAGGTAAAAGCTCTAGAAATGCAATGCAAACTAATGAAGACGTTAGGGTCACTTAGTAGAAATAATAATAGTAGTTACTTAAAAATCATAATACACTCTATCAAGGATTATTTTCATTAAACATGTTAATTATGTGATTTTTTATTAAGTACTTACAATTTATTTAATTTAAAAAACCACATAAAGTTACTCATGTGTATGCTATTAACTAGCATTTTACACAAAAAGGATCTGATAAAGAGCTCAGAATCAAATTATTATTATTATTATTTTATAATTGAGTGCCCAGAGGATACTCCTACTTGTCATAACTGAGAAATTAAGGAAAGTCCTCACTCTGCTATAAATCAGACCATACTTTAAATACAGACACAGTGGCCAAGTTGACCTAAGGCCAATTATTTAACTTATCCAAAACTTATCTTCATCTATCAAACAAGGATAATAACAGGCCCATTGTAAAGATTAAGTGAGATGATACATAAAGCATATAGTAGAGTGTCTGGCACATATTTTAAATTCAATAAATGCAAGTTATTATTATGACTACAGTTTTCTTTTCCAAATGAAGCTATAGCTTTGCAAACTCATAGTGTTGATTTTTTTGCATAAAATACAGAAGTTTACATTTATTTTCACTACATGCCTTATTATTAAATGTAGATAATCTTTTCACATTATTAATATCACTTTAGATCCCAAATTTATCATCCAACTTCTCTTCTATCCCTCCAAGCCTCACACTATTCACAATTCTGATTGTCATGTGATCTAAATCTTTATCCAAGTCATTTGTAAAAACAGAGAATATTAAGATTCCTAAGCTTCAACCTTATGAATTTAATTGACATAAGTCCAAAAATCAGTGCTCTTTGTTAAAGTTGTTCCTCTGTTATAGAGCTTTTAACTACTCTTTCATAGAGTCAATATAACACTTCTCATGCTATACTGTGAATAACAGTGGTTTTCATACATTTTCTTATTTCCCTACGAGAGGGTAGGTTCCTTGTTATCAGGAACTATAAGATTCATTTTTAGTTTACTAATTTAATCTACAATATGTACCAAAGTGCCTTATATATGCACTTAGTAGATGTTTTCTGAATTAACTGAATGAAACAATTATTTAAAGACAAGACGTATCTTTGACTTAAAAATATTATGTCATCATTGAGAAAAAGGTCATCATTTTTTGTGCAATGCATCACTTGTAGAAGGACGCTAACCCACCTTCCAGATCAATAAATGACAATGAAATCCAGGAGTTCCTCACAACTATTTCATTTTCCAAACCTCACACGATTCTTTTTAAAAATCCTTCTCGCCTTCCTCTACCTTAGATTGCCCTACAATGAAGCTTAGTTAAACCATATTTGCAAAGCTTATTGAATTCTTCAAAATAAAGATGCTATGGAATTGTGTCATGTAGACAGTAATGTGACATCTCTGTTCTCTCCCTGGTCATGACTATAAATCCCATGCTACTGTGACCTGGAAGCAACAAAGCAATCTATAATCTGAAGTGATATAAAAATAGAACACATTTCCACTGAGTGTTCCTAGAAGACTTTAGGAATGTGTTTTCTTTTAAAGCATATATCCCTTACAGTTTTTCTTGCTAAAGGGCAATGAGCAGAAGTTGAAAACCAATTCCAGTGCTGACAATAACTAACATTGTTTCACTGAGCTGTGATAGGCAAATTGAATGACCTTGGACAGTCCCTTCACCTTTTAAACTTGAGTTTCTTCATCTGTGAAAAATGGAGTCAGAAAAGGTAATCTCTCACCCACCTTCAAGATTTGCCAAAATGTCAAGCAAATAGAGCCAGGTAATTTCTTATGGACAGATTTATATACACCATTGTATATGACATTACAATTTTAATTGGAGACTTCTTAAAGATTAGGATGACAAATGGATTCATGATTTAAATATAAGTGACTTAGAGCAGGATTGCGAAATTTAACTGTCTTAAATATTAACTGTCTGGAATGTCCTCCTACTTACTCTTCATGTAGATGTCTTCTGGACACCTTCCCAAGTCCAGCACTACGAAGGGTCCCTCCTCCTCTGAGCTATCCTACGTTGTTGTTTTACATCTATGCCCTACATGTTTTCATTCTCACTCTAAATTGTAAGCTCACTGAAGAAAGGCAGTATGTTTTATACTTCTATTTATCTTCCAAGGGCCAACATATCTAGGCATTAGAGACCTTGAGCACACAATACTTAAGTAGCTTTTATAAATATCTGATCACTGGAAGAGCTGCATTACCGTTAAAATTAAACATGAGCCACTTTAAATGACCGTCAAACATACTACAACTATAATCAACATGAGTAGAAAGCCCGACTCTGCCGTTTACCCAGGGTCTCTACCTCTCAGTTTCCAAATTTGTAAAATAGTGAATTGCCACCTGCCTTTTAGAGCTGTTACAAGTATTAAATGAAATAACGTGGGCAAAGCTGGTACACAAAAGATATTTGTAAATGGAAACTATCAGTCTCATTCTTATTAGAGCTGATATGATACTATTCACTTGCTTTTGTATGTTTACACAAATAATCAGTAGACTTTGACTTCTGCGTGCAGCAGGATCTCCTTAAATATTTACCCTCTTAGGACCCAGACCTAAAGAGTCTGACTTTGGTGATTCTTGGACCTTGTTTTGAGAAACGCTGTCTCAGAGTCGAATTGTTCATAACTTAATCTTATTCTTAAAATATTTCCAATGGATATTCCTGAGAGTTCCAGAGTTTGAAGCATTTCACTCTCTACTAAGTGTTACAATATTATGGTATGTTAAGGCCTGCTCTCTTGAAAGTTAGGTGACTTGGTGAAACAACCTGGAAGCTATTAGCTTGAAAAACGGGAATGAAAAACTATTGAGTGTAATCTTTCTGACCAATGAAAATAATTGCTTTCCCACAGCCTGAAAATTACACAAACGTGTTTTCCCAATAGTACAACTGCCATTTTCAATTTCCAAGTATGGCGAAGGCCTCAGGTTATCCAGTCTTTTTGAACTTCAACATCTTAGACAATTATTTTTAAGAAAAGGTTTACCCTGGATTTCATTTTGCTGTTCTGCCAATTGGCAATAGCACTATCACAATTGCTATTAAAACTGGTGTCAGTAAATTGCTTCAGCCAATACTTTTTTTCTATAGTGGTCCTTAGCTCAACTTTCACACACTTTAGAATTCAGAGAGAAAACCCTAGAAGATTAAGGGAGGGCACTAGTGCGAAAACCTTCAGGATTATAGATATAAGCAGTCTCTATTAGCATAGATTTTAGACTGCAAAATTATTTTATATTTTAGTCTTTTTTTTTTTTTTTGAGACAGAGTCTGTCTCTGTTGCCTAGGCTGAAGTGCAGTGTCATGATCTTGGTTTCAAGCAATTCTCCTGCCTCAGACTCCCAAACAGCTGAGACTACAGACACCCGCCATCATACCAGGCTAATTTTTGTATTTTTAGTAGACATAGGGCTTCACTATGTCGGCCAGGGTGGTCTCAATCTCTTGACCTAGAGATTCGCCTGCCTCGGCCTCCCAAAGTGCTGGGATTACAGGTGTGAGCCTCCGCAGCCGGCCATATTTTAGTCTTTAAACTTATATTAGTCTGTTTTGACACTGCTGTGAAGAACTAACTGAGACTGGGTAATTTATAAAGAAAAGAGGTTTATTTGACTCACAGTTCCGTAGGCTGCACAGGAAGCATAGCTGGGAGGCCTTAGAAAATTTACAATCATGGCAGAAAGCAAAGGGGAAGCAAGCCTGTCTTACCATGGTGAACCAGGAGAGAAAGAGAGAGAAGGGAGGAGTACTACACACTTTTAAACCATCAGACTTCGTGAGAACTCACTCACTATCATGAGAACAGCAAGAAGGAAATTCATTGCCATGATCCAGTCACCTCCCACCAGGTGCTTCCTCTAATTTGACATGAGATTTGGGCAGAGACACAAATCCAAACTGTATCATAACTTTTTTTTTTTTTTTTCTGAGATGGAGCCTCCCTTTGTTACCAGGCTGGAATGCAGTGGCACAATCTTGGCTTACTGCCACCTCTGCCTCCCGGGTTCAAGTGATTCTCCTGCCTCAGCCTCCCAAGTAGCTGGGATTACAGGCACGTGCCACCACACCCAGCTAATTTTTGTATTTTTTAGTAGAGACAGGGTTTCACCATGTTGGCCAGGTTGGTCTCAATCTCTTGACCTTGTAAACTGCCCGCATTGGCCTCCCAAAGTGCTGAGATTATAGGCATGAGCCTCCATGCCCGACCCATAATAACTTTTTAAAAGAAGTATAGAATTATGAAGTATAGAAGTATAAAAACTAATGTATATTCCCTTTTAGAGCTGCTTAATATTTGATTGTGTAAGTATACCACTGTTATTCAACTACTTCTCTATTGATATCATTTAGGTTTTTTACAGTCTTTGCCATTACAAATTGTGCTACAATAAATGGCCTTGGGTAGATTTTTATTTTTTTTACAGTACTGGCAGCATATCTTTGGGATGGAGTCTTAAAACTGTCATTGTATGCCTTAGAGTATTTAGAGTACTGTGTTTTTGTTCTGAAGATTTACATTATACTGTGAAATATCCTTAGTTCTATCTTTATGGGGTAACCCAATGGTTCTCTTTGTTGGTTTCCTATGATGGGTAACAGTGAAATGATCCAGTATTCCCTTCTCCCTTCCCCACTGGGAAAAGATGCTATTCTTTTCCCAGCATCTATTTTCAGGTCATATTCTTATTCCCTATTAAAACCGGTAACACTATTAGTGAACCTAATCTATTTTTTCATATAATCTTTCCAGACTTGTTCCATATTTTACTGATTGTCAGAGAATACAATCCCTGTGTGCTATACAGTTTTCTTTATAAGCATTATTTAGTCCCAGTTCTACAACAAAACATAGATTTAATGCTCATCACCACTTCTTGTGCAGATGTCACTCCAACAATTTTGGCTGTTTGAAGTTTCTTTTCTAATAGACTTTTTGGAGAATGCACATAGGAACAATATTTCTTGAATTTTTGGAAGCTCAGAATCATTTAGCTTTTATAAGATAAAGATCATTTTGGGTCACGTCTCTTTTCCTGGGTATCTTACATATATTACTCAGTTTGCTTTCTGGCATAAAAGCCAAAAACTCTGATATTCTTTCCCTTATTAGTTACTTGGTCCTTTTGACTGCATGTTCAAAGGAGACTCTATATTCCTTTTCTTTAAAGTCTAATAGTTTTACTAGAATATAAATCAATGTTGACCATTCTGGGTCAATTTTCCTGGACATTCACTAACCCTTTTCAGTTTCTGGCTTCTAGTCTTTTTATCTCGGGAAATATGTATTGATTTCCAGTGTTTGTTCTATTCCTTTGCTTTGATTATTCTTTGGCAATTTCTATTGTATGCATAGGAGTTCTTTGTGTTTTATGTTTTTCACTTTCTCTTTCATTCTTTGTATTTCTCCTTACTTACTGTGTTTTAATTTTTTTCTGTCAATCATCGGATTTTCTTAAGGCAATATCTGTGGAGTCTGTCCACTTCTGAGTTCCTTTCCCGTTTGTTGTTCATTTCGGATGTGACCTTTTTCTTTTATTTCTACATCCTTCTTGAGATTTGACAGATCTCTCTTTAAAAATTTCTTTCCCAAATTATTGTATTTCTGAGCTTTTCTAATTGTCATTTATTCTGTTTATCCAAAGCTTTCATATCTATCATTTTCTTAATTTTTATGGGATATTCAAATATTAGGCTGAGAACTTCAGCTGCTCTGCAGCTGTATCTTTCTGTCCTGTATCATTTATATTAACATTGTTCAACTGTTCTATGATCCTTTTCTGTTCTTATGTTAAGACAGACGAATTTTCTTTTTCTCCTAGGAGATGAGGCTGGACCAGAATGTCTTTCCTGGTTCAATCACTCTGGAACTCCCTCTTCTACTCTGTCTGTGAAGTATTCAGATGTATACTCTTGTACATGCTAGATCTTCTAGCTCAATTCTCCTTTACTATTTCTGTCCAGATCGTCCCTTCTCTTTGCCCTACGGTCCCAGTCTTGATCAGATTTTACTCTACTCTTAGAGGTTTCTCCTCAGTAAGACACTTTGTTTTTCATTTACTTTCAGAAGTACTTGGGCTCAAGCCACTCTAACCCTGACTAACATACTGTGATTCCCCTGCTTTCGCCCCTGAAGAGGGGACTGCCATGACCCCCTCCCTGACTCAGCTCCTGTCCTCGGATTTGCATCTGGGCTTTGTTGAGATGCAATAAAGGCATCCTTCCTCCTGCATGCCTGATGCCATATAGATCTTGCTGCCATTTTTAATTATTATCTACTTGCTTGTCTTTTGGAGTTCATGGGAATTCCCTGTCACCCAGCTTTATTATACATAGTTGCTATGCGACTTTTGTTTACCTATCCTACTTTTCTGTGTTTGTGCAGGTTTCATAGCAGTTATGTTGCTATAACTGTCACCTCTTTTGATTCCTCAACTTTGACCATATGTTGTTTCAGAAAATATGTTTTAAAACAATCCAGATTTGGGGTTGCATTCATTTTGCCACAAGATTAATCAGTGGTGAATATTTGGAATTGTAGAAGTACAGAGAAATTGGCTTCCATGCTGCCTCATTGGGTTCTAATTTCTTTTCTGCACTGTCATCATGTGGTAGTGGACATTGTAATATTGTGTGGATCAGCAGAGGCTGTAGCAGTCAAGTGGGAAAGTCATGACTATTTCATGTATTTTATAATGAGTAGGATTACAATAAGTGACCATAGGAAAGTGAGTATGGATTTCAAATAATGAGAACAAAGTAAACTGAAGAAAAGAGGTATTTGAGAATGTAGATTGAGTTGCATTGGAAGGAAATGTAAAATGAAGCCAGACCCTTAAGAGTTTGAGTATTATGCCAAAGTCTTAACTTGTCATGAGAAAGTTTTAAGGAGGGAATTAGGTTACTTTTGAACTTATATTTTAAGAAAATGAGTGTGAAGTTTAGACTAAAGAAATAATATGAGAGCTAAGGTCACTGACATGATAAAATTCACTTTATTTTCAGTTCCTGAAGTCAAGAGAGAGAAAGAATAATTTAATAATTTCATACAAGTGAAACAGTCGTGAACATATCTAAACACAATTTTCACATTAGGAAAAGTGGCTCAAACCATAAAATAACTTTAGGTAAGAGGGAAGGTCTATCATAGTCAATGGTTATAGAAATTTACCCTACAGGCCAGGTGCGGTGGTGCACACCTGTAATCTCAGCATTTTAGGAGATTGAGGTGGGTGGATCATGAAGTCAAGAGATCAAGACCATCCTGCTCAACACGGTGAAACCCCATCTCTACTAAAAATACAAAAATTAGCTGGGCATGGTGGCACGTGCCTGTAGTCCCAGCTACTTGGGAGGCTGAGGCAGGAGAATCACTTGAACACGGGAGGCAGAGATTGCAGTGAGCCAAGATCGTGATCGTGCCACTGCACTCCAGCCTGGCAACAGAGACTTTGTCTCAAAAAAAAAAAAAAAAAAAGAAAAAGAAAAGGAAAGTCACCTTACATACTATCTACCCCTGAGCAGAAAAACCCACCAGTTCCTGCCTGTTGGAGCAGAGGATACAATGGGAAGCCTCCTTCCAGGCAAACATGCAAATCTCAACTCTCCTGGGGAAATCACTCAGATCTACCACTAAGACAAATGATAGGTAAGAAACCTGAGATAAAATAAATTTGAAAATATTTGCTTGTTTAGGATGAGTTAGCGGTTTCTGTAGGTGCTGCAATTCAAATAACAATGAAGCAGTGATTGGATGAGTAAGAATATAAACTAGGGAATATCAGGCAAGTTACTGAACTTTGAAAACTAAGAAGTATGCAGGAGACCCTGGCTGCTTTGTCCCATGTCCCCTCAGCTCATCTCTAGACATACTCGCAGACCTTGACGGGGAGTTTGCAGGCACTCTTACAGCATCCCCCACTGGTGCTTCTCTGGCTGAAAGCTTCTTTGGCCCCAAGGGAGTTTTCTAAGCTCAGGTTCAGGGCAACCTGGAACCACCAGGATTCAACATCCTGAGGACATTCTTTAACCAAAGGACAGCAGTCAGGGGATAAATACCTGAGCTTTTCCATAGTTTAGTGGAGAAAATCAGAGCCGCTTTCTGCAAGGTTCCTTGGAGTACCCCAGAAGAAGTGAGCCCCAGTCACCCACAGTCCACCCATCTATCCACTCATGATTGGCTTTCCCCTTCCAAGCCACATGTGCCTCACTTCTCACATATGTTTCCTGGAATGACCCTTAAATATATTTCCTGTAACCAAGTCCTTGTCTCTGCCTGCTTTGTGAGGAATCCAAATGATGACCAGCAAAACTTTCATTTAAAAAAAAATTCCTAAATTGTTTTATGTTCTGTTTCAAGGCTCCACTGGAAACTTCCCAATATCTGATACTGACTTGTAGTGATTAATATAATTCCTTTTTCAATGAGAGAGTTGTGTTTTTCCATCTTGGTATCCATAGTGCCTGACCTATTCCCCAGCACAGAACATCTGGATATTAAATAATTGTGCATGAATGCATGAAGTTCCAATAGGAAAGTGGACTGTCTAGAATCTAGCAATAAGCAACCAGAGTGTGTTTATGTAGGAATAGAGCCTCAAGAAGCAATACATACACACAAATCTCAGGAAGCAGGTAATTGTATCAATCCAAAAATAAATAGCAAAAAGAAGCAGAGATAAGATTTCAGGAACAAGGTCCTTTCTCCAAAGATTGCAGTTCTTAAGAAAATACCTAACTTCAGAGGGAGAAGGAGAGGATGAAGCTAGTCATAGTATTCATTTAATCATTACAATGGTCCTCAAAAACAGATGTTATGTGCTTTGTTTAATGAATAGAAAAAATAAATCCTAGAGAAGTAAAGGAAGATAACCAAGCTTATGTTGTAAGTAGTGATTGAAGAACCAAGACACAAGTTATCTGGTGTTTTAGCCATAATTACTACAAGTGAAAACTCCTAGAAGGACTCAAAAGATTCCTATTTCTGAGGAGTCAATCTCCCAGGTACCTCCCTGTATCTCAAGTTATGTCTAGAGCACAGGAAGAAGGATTTGGGAGCCACCATAACTGTTTTAGAATGTAACATCTTACAGTTTATTTGAAAACAATGAATGAAATGTCCCAACAGAGTTACAGGATGGCCAAATTCCCACCAATGCTACTTTTCAAAAGAAAAATAATAAAGGAATATGCATTATTCTTTCTTCTTCTTTTTTGTTCTGTGTTACTGAACATAATTTCCTCAAGTATAACAAAAATGAACTCTCTCTTTTTCAGTCAGTGTGCTCCCCTCCTAGGATTCAAAATTACAGTGCTGTTTTGAAGGCGTCATTTTGCTTCCATGGTAGCAATTTGTCTAAATCTTCGCCTTGTGGTCTCAATGAATGCATTTGGCAGGAGGAGCAGGTTGATAGGGAAAGGGGGAGCTTCTGTGAACACAGGTACCTTGGGAAATCAGCAAAGATGTGACAAAAAATACATAAAAGCTACCCAGCACAGGCTACATGTTTTTAATGGGACGTCATTAAATGTATAGACTTCTTAAAGTTTGCCTCAGCATGGCAGTGGGTTTCTATAGAGGAAGTCTGAGAGCACTTAGAAGTTTTCTTTCAATTCTCTTCCTTTTAACTCTCTCCCTACAAGCACTGATAAAGAAAAGGAGAATAACTGCTGGTTCATGGTAACTTTATAGCAAGATTTACACCATCTGCTATTGATTTTCTGAAAACTATTGAATCAAGGCCAAGGGGGAGCCATAATTTATGAAATGAGAAGTTGAGCCATTGAAAGAGTGGGCTCAGTAGGGACTACATTCAAAAGCATTGCACCCAAAGAAATGTGCATTCAGAGATGCTCTAAAAGACAACCTTTACTAGTGCTGTGCTCAGGGGGAGGGCCCTGAATCTTAGCAATGTCCAGCACAGAGTTGGCCCTCAAAGAATATCTACTTAATGAATGAGTGTCCCACTGGCGGAAGCCAAAACCCAGAATTAGGAAACAGAACCAGAGTTTCAAAGATGGGAGTTAAAAGCAAGGAATCACAGGGTTAAACGTAGCAAGCAGGAGACTGTGGACACCAGGAGACTTGGATTTTTACAGCAGCAGAAAAAATATTTCACAGGTGGGCTGAAGTTGGTGTGAGGCAAGCCTAAAACGCTAGAAAGAGGAGCTGTCACTTTAATTTGTAGGCAATAGAGAGCTAGGAAAGGTTTTTCAAAGTAGAGGTATCAAAATAGATTTTTTTTTTCAAAGCTTATTAGCAGAATGGTTTTGAAGGGACGAAAACATAGGCATAGGAATAACTCAGGAATCTAGTGCCAGCAGGAGGATGCAGTGGTTAAGAGCAGATGTCTCCAAGTCAGAGAGACCTGGAATTGTAATCCAGATGTGCCATTCGCTAGTGAAATCTGAGTAACTTATTTCTTCAAGTATCAATTTTCTCATATGCAGAGGCATAATTTATTAATTCATGATTTTTGAGCCTCTGTTCTAGAAGGTGAATGAACAGTAGAAGGCCTTCCATTAAACATTTTGAAGATGTGAAAGTCAAGAACCAAAAATAAAGGGGGTGGGGGTGAAGGGGTACACATAGGAAGAGGATAAACATTTCATGAAGAGGAAATCATTAGTGTAAATGCTTTGAGGCACGAATGACAGGCGCACTGAGGGAACTGAGAAGTCAGTATGGACTTGTGGGTAATAGGAAGAGTGATTGAGCTGAGGACAGAGAGCTGGACAGGAGCCAAGGTATGGAGAGCTTCATAAGACAGGCTGAGAGGACCGGAGGTATTTTAAATGCAATGGGAAATGTATATAGCGTATTACTGTAGATCACTATTGCTGAATAGAAAATGGATTGCTGTGGGATGTAGATTGGAGCTGGGAGACCAGTTAAAAAGCTGTTGCAGAAGTCTGCAAAAGAGATAATGGTGGTTTGAAATAGGGTTGATGATGAAGAAGAGAGGGAAAAGCACAGATCTGGGACACGTTTAAGAGGTAGATTCAGCATAACTTGCTGATAAACTGAATTCAGGGAGTAATAGAAGGCAAGGAATCAAAGATAATCCCTATATTTCTGGCTGGAGCAATTGGCTATAAGGTTATGCTTTTTGTAAGATAAGTAGCATGGGGAGAAGCAGATTGGCAAATCAGAGTGTGCTTATGATTTTAGTTGAAAATATATGCTAGGCATCCAAGTGGAGATGCTAAGTGAAATGTGCCTGAAGCTCACTCCAGGGACAGGTTAGGGCTGGAAGTTAATGTTTAGCAATCATCAGAACACAGATGACTTTAAATCCATGGGGTTAAGTGAAGTCTCTAGGCACGCACAGAGAAGTAAATGGGGTTGCAGAAAACACAGTGGATTGATTCACAATATCCATTCCAACCTCCTAGTGTGTCTCCCTGTTCTGCAGAATCTTAAAAACTACTGACTCTGCTTCCCAGGCTCCCTTCAGTTGGGTTACAGCTAGGATTTAGGTTCAATCTATCAGCTGCACCTGTGCAAGTGTGGAGGTCAGAACTGAGGCCTGGGGAGGTAGGTTGGGCATGGGCATCATTTTGAGGGCTGATATTGCTGTGGTTTTAGATTCCGCCACTGTAAGTCCTGGCTTCTCAATTCTGAAAGTAGCTCCAAATTCGACAGCTTCCTAATTTTGGCAGGTATAGCAGCATTCTTGGAAAAATCCCTACTTCAGTGAGACTCATTTGTGGAAGCTCAAAGTTTTTTTTATTTTAGTTTATTATTTTCAATGTTTAAAATATTTAGTTCTCTGCTTAAAAGAAGGCATCCCTTTCTGCTTAAACTGGCCAGAATGCATTATGTTCTGAGCAACAGAGTGCCTTGACTCCGTGTCATATCACTATAGCATCAAAAGCCTCCTCAGGCCGGGTGTGGTGGCTCACACCTGTAATCCCAGCACTTTGGGAGGCCAAGGCAGGCAGATCATGAGGTCAAGAGATCAAGACCATCCTGGCCAACGCAGTGAAACTGTGTCTCTACTAAAAATACAAAAAATTAGCCAGGCATGGTGGCATGCACCTGTAGTCCCAGCTACTTGGGAGGCTGAGACAGGAGAATTCCTTGAACCTGGGAGGCAGAGGTTACAGTGAGCTGAGATTACACCATTGCACTCCAGCCTGGGCAACAGAGTGAGACTCCATCTCAAAACAAAAAAAAAGTCTCTTCAAAGGGGAGAAACTAGCAAAGCAGAAGACTGGAAGGACTGCAAAGGAACAGCCAATGAGGTGAAAGGAAAACCAAGAGCCTGACATCATGGAAACCTGGGAAGAATATGTTTCTACCAGAATATCATTTGGTGCTGAGTGGTCCATTGAGAACTGAGTGGTCAAGTAAGAAAGATGCCAAGAAGATCCTTTGTGAGCTTGCAAAGGACGGTCTCTGTAAAGTAGTAAAAGCAAAGACCACTGGGAGTGGTATGAAAAGGAACATGAGCTAAGGAAATGGATTCAGCAACCATAGGCAACTTTTCAAGATATTTTAAAGAATGTTAAAATGGGAACATAGTAAGCAGAACAGGGGTGGCATGATATTTGTTTGTATGTTCATTATAAAGATAGGAACTGCTACTGCACACCGATACGGAATTGTAAGCTACTCTCCAGAAAAGAGGAGAAGATGGATGATGTGAGACAGAGGAGATAGTTAAAGCTGCAAGTATTTTAAAATATAAATACTTTGGTTACTCTGGAAACTTCTTTTCACTCAAGGAACTGCAAGGTAAAGCCATCAGCTGAAAATGAGTTGGCGCTGTGAGGTGTAAACATTTTGAGAGAGAAGGAGGTATGAGATGGTGGTTTTGCTAAGCAGAGATAGCCAAAAGCAAAAGAACTATGCATAATGCATTTAAATGAATCTTAGGTCATAAATTTACATCCATGTTGGTCTATACGGTTTGTGACTTTTTCCCCAGCCATGTGTGTTTTGAGTATAGGCACAGAGTAAGCTTGAAAGTTGCATTTAAACAACATTCAAACCTAACAAATTAATGCAGTACAAAGAGAAATGTTACAAAGAACTGATTGTAAATATGGAACATCAAATCTAAGTTTGGTAAAAAGTGACAAAAGGAAATGAGAGAAGTCACTGAGGGTAAGAGAGTTGTAGGTTCACTTAATGGTGCCTTGATAAAGTTGAAGACTGATTAGAATGAATATAATTAAGTGGGAGAATGGTTAGAGGAAGTGGTGGTTGCTGTTGAAGCTTCAGAATTGAGAAGTTACTTGTGATGACAAGGTCAAGGGTTTGACCATGGGAGCAGATAACTGAAATAGGGCACAGAAAACATTTACCAAAGTGAGGAAGTTCAGGAACTGAGAGGTAACAATGTTGGTTAGATTATTCATTTGGATGTTGAAATTGCCGGGAATGGTGACAGGAGTAGCAGTAGAAAGAATACAGAGATCTAGGTGTGAAAACTGTCAATGAATGGGTCAGAATTAATCAGGATCAGTTGACTGAAGCCAGGCAGGGTATTAAGTGGTTTTCCTCCTCCTTTTTGCCAAACTGCTGTGCAATCTCAGAAAGAAAAAGACTATTTAGCAGCTACCTGGTAGAACAACTATTAGAATTACATGAGATTATGTGCAATTTAAATTGCCTAAAAAAGGTCTGGCCCAATTAATGTGTGATGTTGTTGTTATAGTCATATTACTGGATCAACTTGCACTAACAAAATGTCTAATATATGCCAGTCATGGGAATAGATGCTATTCATTTTAACATATCGTTTGTTTATTTCTTTGGCCTAGAATCATAGATTATTAAATCTAGACAGGATGTTGAAAGTCATCTCATCCAAAGGTCCCCTAACGAGAGTCAAAGGTTAGTTAAATGCATAAAATTATCTGCGAAGCCCATTAAATATATAAATTCCAGGCTTCCACATGTGATAATTCTAATCTTTAGGCCTACAGTGGGACTTGGAAACTTATATTTTTAATAAGCTCCCTAACAGATTTTGATTCACAGCCAAGTTTGGGAACCACTGCTCAGCATCTTTATTTTACAGATGAGAAAATTAAACACCAAGATCACAAAACTGATAAGTAACAGAACCAGGACTTTTACCTACATTTTCTGCTTTTAAGCCCAGAAACTAGATCCTGACTGATATTGGCATATTCCCCTAGGATGGGAAGCAGAATGAATATTTCCACCCTTTGTTCTACTAGGTGGATATCTGACTATGGCAGCAACGTAAATGGTGTGACTTTATGCCATCAATCAAATGAGCTTCGTGATAAATCCATAAGAAAGACAATATGCAATGTAAAAGGTGAAAATCACAATGAGATAAGCAGGTAGCTGATACAATAATCCAGACCCATAATTATGGTGGTAAAAGTAACATAAAGGGTTAGACATAGATTTTTTTAAAATGTTTTTTGAAGGAAAAAAATGTCAAGGTCAACATGTGAAAATTGAGTACAAGTAATAGGCAACCATACTAACCTATCCTGTCTTGGTAAGGTGCTTCCAAAACCTGTCTACACACTGGAATCATGCTCTGGAGTTTCTTAATCAGTAGGACTATCTATGCATTTGACATATAGATGTAGAAATAGGAATCTCTGAGAATTCCTATCTTGTACAAGCTCTGGAAACAACCAAGTGTGAGCACACTAGGTCATGCTCAAGATTCTGCAACCGTGCCATATGTAGACCACCCCAGCCATGTAACAGGATCAGGAAAATAAAAATGAATTCCAGTGGGTTTCCATTAGAGGTAATGGTAGCTGCTTTACCAGCTCTAGCCAGCATGGCAAGTGGCTTCAAACAAAATAGTGTGAAAGCAGTTACCACGTCACTGGATTTTGAAGTCAGGGACTGGACACAACCTAGAATATATTGCCCAGCCCACATAGGAGAGTGCACTTCTCTGTGAAGCATTTGCAACAGGGAAGACAGTGGTATTACACATAGACGCTCTTCTCTTCCATTCTTACTGAATATGCAACAGCAGCAAGGTACCATTGTCTAGCAAATGCTCCTAATGCTGACAGCTCAGTATGTTACCGAAGCTCACTGTATGTATTATTTTCCTGCTCTGCTAGACAACGAAAATTATTGTATCTGGGAGAAACAGGTACAGAGAAGAATAATGACCCTCTCTACACTCTTATTTTTTAATTTACAAGTGCAGAAACTTTAGGCAGAGATGCTGCTGTCTAGGGTACCTCTAGGACATTATACAATTGAGATGGAACACTATGGCCTTCTCTGGAGACAAATGATGGACTCCTCCAAATGTTGTTCACAATCCCAGAGGCTTTATTTCAGTATAAGTAAGGAAGATGTCCCTAGAAACAATGTGTGAAGTAAATCTTCCCTAAGAATAAAAGATGCCAAGACTGGGAAATGGGAAGGCTTAAATAGCTGCAGCATTTACACGTGCCCAATTATCTCTAATAATTACAACATCTAAAACCTGAGAAACCGACATGCCATGTTCTAATCAGTGCTATAGCTCTCAGCCACACCGAGGCTTTGAGTCAATGCTTCAGCTCTGAAGTCCCTTGTTGCAGCTGCTGTTGTCTGGACCCTCACAGACTATGGAAGACAGGCCGTTTTTCAAAGGCTGAGTTAGGTGCTACCCAGTATTCAGCTTCACTCTCGTTTGGCCTCATTCTAGGAATTACTGCTTTGCTGAGATCAAAATTTTCAAGGTAATGAGGAACTCACAAACTGCTATGGGATCAGAATAGTAATGTTTCTGACATTTCTAATAGGTTAACTAGATATTTAGAATTATACCAAATATCAAAATGAGAAAGTTTTTTGTTGCACTAAATAATATAAAAATAGATTAAAAGGATATATTTTAAAAATAATATTCTCTATTTCAGTTAGATTTTTACATATATTATTATCTGCATGAAATTTTGAAACACAGAATTCTAGGAAGTAAATCTAGAGAGTCATTCATGAACTAATTTCCCACCTAATACCTACTTGTAACTTAACATCTTAATAAAATTATGTTTGAAATTAAGGCCACTGGTCATGTTATTAAAAATGATTACTGCTACTGGTTTTCACATCTTGGGAAATAATTCTTGAGCTATGTATTTTACTCAGTCGTGCTGTTACTAAAGGATTTAGTTAAACTAAAATGGGAAAATCATAAAATAAATAATTAGCTCTTGCAAATTAGCCAAATTTGAAAAATAGGCCATATTAAAAAGTTTCCCAACTCTCTTCATCTTAAACAACTTTAATGTACTTTACCTTTTAAAAGGTAAAATGGAAAGCAAGGTGGTTAAATAAAAGTTTCCCCCAATTGTCTCCCCGCCTCCACAAATATACCAATTTAACAAGTATCTACAAAAAAAGAAAAGAAGAAAAAACAACAAAATGAACAACAAAAAAAACCCCACCTTTATAAGAGGAAAAATCAGGTGAGCACTCACTGTACCTGGTTTTAACTTCGTACCGTTGAAAGAGGCACTGAAGAGGTAGGAAAAACAGTCTTGAATGACCAGCATCACCTCTCCTCTGTCCCCTGGCAGCGGCCAGCGGCCATGTGGTGCAGAGAGCATTTTTTTTTCCACTGGGGAGAAGAAGAGCGCAGCAATTGTGAAGTATTGAACTCAGTCTTGTCCTGTAACAGCAGAAAGGAAAACCGGGCCAAATTCAGCTGATTCCGATTCACAGAGGGAGCATTTAAACCAGCCCTAGCCAGAGGGGAATCACCGGCTCCAGCTGTGGGAACTTGAGTTCCTGCAAACCTTGCCACTGCAGGCTGAAGTGCTCTGGGCTGTAAATATACCTGAAGGGCAGTCTAGGTGGTAAGGACTACAACTTTTAGGGGAGTCTTAATGCTGAGCTGGGTCCAGAGCCAGTAGACTAAAAGGGCATGTGACCTATTGAGACACAAGCTGGGCAACTAAAGGCATGCTGGCATCACGTCTCCCCTAACCCCCAGGCTGAACAGCTCGTGGCTTCAAAAGAGACCACTTCCCTCTGCTTGAAGAAAGAAGAGAAGAGGAAAGAGTGGGGAGGACTTTGTCTTCCGTCTTGGATACCAGCTCAGCCCCACCAGGACAGGGCACCGATCAGAGCTGTGATGCCCCCTTTCTAGACCCTACCTCCCAGATGACATTTTTAGACACACACTGGGCCAGAAGGGAGCTTGCTGCCTTGAAGGAAAGAACCCAGTCCTGGCAAGATTCATCACCTGCTAACTGAAGAGCCTTTGGATCCTGAATAATCAGCAGCAGTACCCAGTTACCATGTCATGGGCCTTGGGTGAGACTCTGAGACTTGTTAGCTTCAGGTGAGATGTAGCACATTCTCAGTTGTGGTGACTAAGGGGCAAGACTCCTGTCACTTGAGAAAAGTAGAAGGAAAAGCAAAGGGGAATTTGTTTTGCACCTTAGGTACCAACTTGGCTACAGGGAATAATGCACCAAGTGAGCTCTTAGGGTCTCCAATGCCACAAGTTGGCACTCGGACAGCATTTCTAGATCTGCGCCGGGCCAGGGAGGAGCCTGCTGTCTTGAAGAGTGAGTCCCAGGCCAGGCAGCATTCATCACAAGCTGACTGAAGAGACCCTGGGCCTTATAGAAACAGTGGGGGTAGTCTGGCACTCCTTCCCTTGGGCCTGTGGTGGTGGTGGCCATGGGATGAGGCTCCTTTGCCTTTGGAAAGGAGAGGGAAGAGTAGGAAGCATCTTGTGGTATGGGAGCCAGCTCAGCTGCAGTATAATGGAACACCAAGTAGAATTCTAAAGTTTTTGACCCTAGGCCCTGGCTCCCAGATGGCACATCTGGACACATCTGAGGCCTGGGGGAACTTGCCACCCTGAAGGGAAGAACACAGTAAAGAACTCAAGCCTGGCTGGCCTTGCCACTGTTGAGTGTAGATCCTCAGGGCCTTGAGCAAATGTAGACCATAGCCAGGGAGTATATACAGTAGTGGCCTTGGGCAATACCCAGCACAGTCCTAGTGGTGGTGGCCACAGGGGTGTTTGTGTCACACCATCCCCAGCTTCAGGTGGCTCAGAATAGACATAGAGACTTCATTCATTTGGGAGAAATAAGAGAACAAGAATCTTTGGAAATTCAGATAATTCTTCTGGATCTTGTCCAAGACCATCGAGGCAGTACATTTATGAGTCTGCAAGAACCAGAGTTACTGGGCTTAGGGTGCCCTCTAAAGGGGGTGCAACACTCAAGTATTTTTGAATATCTGGAAAGCCTTTCCAAGAAGGATGGGCACATTGTAGGCTGAGAAGACTACAATAAATACCTAACTCTTCAATGCTCAGACACTGAAGAACATCTATAAGCATTAACAACACCCAGGAAAACATGACCTAACCAAATGAACCAGATAAGCCACCAGGGACCAATACTGGAGAAACAGAAATATGTGACCTTTCAGGACAGAGTATTCAAAATAGCTGTGTTGAGGAAACTCAAAGAAATTTAAAGGACACAGAGTAGGAATTGTGGTAGCTCACATCTGTAATCCCAGTACTTTGGGAGGCTGAGATGGGTGGAACACTTGAGGTCTCCACTCCTCCCCATAGACCCATGGGGAGGAGTGCCAGACTACCCCCAATGTTTCCATTAGGCCCAACCACATATCTACAGAAAAAAAAAAGCCGGGCATGGTGGTGGGTACCTGTAATCACAGCTACTTAGGAGGCTGAGGCAGGATAATCACTTGAACCTAGGAGGCAGAGGTTACAGTGAGCAGAGATTGCACACTGCACTCCATCCTGGATGAGAGTGAGACTCCATCTAAAAAAAAAAAAAATTCTATCAGATAAAGTTGACAAAGAGATGAAGGGATTGAAATGATTTAAAAGAATCAAGCAGAAAGTCTTGAGTTGAAAAATGCAATTGGCATACTGAAGAATGCGTCAGAGTATTTTAATAGCAGAATTGATCAAGAAGAAATAATCAGTGAGCTAGAAGACAGGCTAATTGAAACACATGGTAAGAGGAGATGAAAGAATAAAAAAAAGAAAAGCAGGCCTACAGGATCTAGAAAATAGCCTCAAAAGGGCAAATCTAAGTTATAGGCCTCAAAGAAGAAGTAGAGAAAAGCTAGGGGTAAGGAGTTTACTCAAAGGGATAACAGAGAACTTCCCAAACCATAGAGAAAACTATCAATATCCAAGTACGAGAAGGTTGCAGAACACCATACAGATTCAACCCAAAAAGATCACCCCAGGGAATTTAAAAATCAAACTTAAAAAGGTCAAAAAATAAAGAAGGAATCCTAAAAGCAGCAAGAGAAAATAAACAAATAACACACAATGGAGCTCCAATCTGGCACAGACTTCTCAGTGGAAACTTTATAGGCCAGGAGAGACCAGCATGACATATTCAAGGTACTGAAGGAAAAAAAATTACCCTGGAATAGTATATCTGGTGAAAATACCCTTCAAATATTGAAGGAGAAATAAATACTTCCCCAGACAAACAAAAGCTGAGGAATTTCATCAACACCAGACCTGTCCTATAAGAAAGGCTAAAGGGAATACCTTCAATCAGAAAAGGAAAGAAATGTTCTGAAGGTACAAAACTCACTGGTAACAGTAAGTACACAGAAAAGCAGAATATTATAACACTGCCACTGTGGTGTGTAAACTACTCTTAAGTAGAAAGATTAAATGATGAACCAATCAAAAATAACAATTATAATGAGTTTTCAAGGCATAGTACAATAAAATATAAATAGGAACAAAGTTAAAAAGTCGGGGGATGAAGTTAAGGCATAGATTAGTGTATTAGTTTTCTTTTTGCTTGTTTGTTTATGCAAACAGTATTGGTATCAGCTTAAAATAATGGGTTATAAGATGGTTTTAGCAAGCCTCATGGTAACTTCAAGCCAAAAAACATACGATGGATACACAAAAAATAAAAAGCAAGAAACTAAGTCATATCACCAGAGAAAATCACCTTCACTAAGAGGAATACAGGAAAAACAGAAAGAAGGAAGAAAGACAACAAAACAACCAGAAAACAAATAACAAAATGGCAGGAGTTAAGTCCTTACTTACCAATAATAACATTGAATGTAAATAGACTAACCTCCTCAATCAAAAGGCGTACATTGGCTTAATTGATTTTTTAAAAAAACCAATGATCTGTTGCCTACAAGAAAGAAACACACTTACCTGTAAAGAAACACATAGACTGATTATAAAAGGATGGAAAAAGATATTGCATACCAATGGAAACCACAAAAGGGCAGGAGTAGCTATACTTAACACCAGAAAAAAAAAGATGTCAAGACAAAAACTATAGGAAGAGACAAAGAAGGTCATTATATAATGATAAAGGGGCTAATTCAGCAAGAGGATATAACAACTTTAAATGTATATGCATCCAACACTGGAGCACCCAGACATATAAAGCAAATATTATTATAGATAAGGAGAGAGATAGACCCCAACACAATAATAGCTAGAGAAACTTCAACACCCCCACTTTCAGCATTGGACAGATCTTCCAGACGGAAAATCAAAAAGAAACATCAGACTAGACTTAATCTGTAGTATAGACCAAATGGACCTAATAGATATTTACGTGACATTTTATTCAACAGCTGTAGCATTCACATTCTTTTCCTCAGTACATGAATTATTCTCAAAGATAGACCATAAGTTAGGGTCACAAAACAAATCTTAAAACATTCAAAAAAATTGAAATAATATCAAGCATCTTCTCTGCTCACAATGAAGTAAAACAAGAAATCAATAACAAGATATATTTGAAACAATATAAATACATGGAAATAAACAATATAATTCTGCATGACCAGTAGGCCAATGAAGGAATTAAAAACGAAATTGAAAAAGTTTTTTGCAACTTTTTTGCTCAACATCATTGATCATCAGAGAAATCAAAATCAAAATTAAAATGAGATATCATCTCAACTCAGTTAAAATGCCTTGTATCCAAAAGACAGGCAATAATGAATGCTGGCAAGGATGTGGAGGAAAGGGAACCCTCATACACTGTTGGTGGGAATGCAAATTAGTACAAGCACTATGGAGAACAGAAAGGAAAGGAAAGAAAAGAAAGGAAATCAGTATATCAAACAGATAATTGCACTTCCATGTTGCAGCACTGTTCACAATAGCCAAAATTTTGAAGCAAACTATGTGCCTATCAAAAGATAAGAGGATAAACAAATGTGGTACATAGATACAATGGAGTACTATTCAACCATAAAAAACAATGAGTTCCAGACATTTACAGCAACATGGGTGGAACTGGAGGTCATTATATTAAGTAAAATAAGACAGGCACAGAAAGACTAACATCACATGTTGTCACTCATTTGTGGTATCTAAAAATTAAAACAATTGAACTCGTGGATATAGAGAGTACAAGATTGGTTACCAGAGGCTGAGAATGGTAGTAGAGGGGTGCAGGGGAGGTGTGGATGGTTAACAGTTCCAAAAAAAATAGAAAGAATGAATAGAACGTAGTATTTGATAGCACAACAGGGTGACTATAGTCAATAAAAATTTAAATGTACATTTTAAAATAATCAAAATAGTATATTTGGTTTGTTGGTAACACAAAGGATAAATGCTTGATGGGATGGATACCCCATTTTACATGATGTGATTAGCACTTTTTTTTTTTTTTTTTTTTTTTTTTTTTTTTTTTTTTNTTGGCTAATAAGCCCCAGTTATTAGTAAACTAATTGAGCGTCACGTGACTTGTTGATTAGTATGTCATGCCGTTTGGGTTATAAGAAGTGTATTTTTTTTTTGAGATGGAATGTAGCTCTGTCGCCCAGGCTGGAGTGCAGTGGCACAATATCAGCTCACTGCAACCTCCATCTCCTGGGTAAAAGCAATTCTCCTGCCTCAGCCTCCCAAGTAGCTGAGATTACAGACACCCACCACCACACCCAGCTAATTTTTGTGTTTTTAGTAGAGACAGGGTTTCACCATGTTGGCCAGGCTGGTCTCGAACTTCTGACCTCCTGATCCGCCCACTTTGGCTTCCCAAAGTTCTGGGATTACAAGCATGAGCCACTGCACCTGGCCACATGATGTGATTGTTTTGCAAGCATTGCATGCTTGCATCAAACCATCCCATGTCTTCAATTTATATATGCACCTACTATGTACCCACAAAAATTAAAATAAAATTTTTTTTCAAAACCAGATATATGTTTTTTAAAAAGGTAAACTGACTTATTTTAAAGATACGGCTGGGCACAGTGGCTCACACCTGCAACCCCAGCACTTTGGGAGGCCAAGGTGAGCAGATCAAGAGGTCAAGAGATTGAGACTATCCTGGCCAATATGGTGAATCCCTGTCTCTACTAAAAATACAAAAATTAGCTGGGCGTGGTGGTGTGCACCTGTAGTCCCAGCTACTCAGGAGGCTAAGGCAGGAGAATCGCTTGAACCTGGGAGGTGGAGGTTGCAGTGAGCCAAGATAATGCCATTGCACTCCAGCCTGGTGACAGAGGAAAACTCTGTCTCAAAAAAAAAAAAAAAAGGTAAACAAAGATAAACAACTGTGCAGAACTTATCACTCCACAGGATTTTTCTCAATTTTATTCAACTTCAGCATCATTTTTCTCAACATTTTGTGAGTCACTAAATAAAAATTAACCAGACTCAATGTCCTTGAATTAACCAGACTCAATGTCCTCATAGTGAAGGAGATTGAAAGTTCTGTTTTAAATGCTAGGGATCTAAAGATGAATAAACTTCTTTCTACATAATAGTTCACTATCCCAAATCCTTTTATCAGTGGGAGGTAAGAAGTGTTGAAAAAGCATGAAACAATTACCAGAAGGAATTTAGTTGCTACTGAGGTTCTATGAGACTACCAATCTGAGTTCTTCTAAAGTCATTGATTCTGTTTCTTCTTGTTTTTAAGTCAGTTTTATTGAGGTATAATTAGTGAGTAGTAAAATCATTAATAACTACTGGATGTACAATTCTTGAGATTTGACAATGTATGGAGCCATGTAACCACCACCACAATCAATGTATAAAATATTTTCATCCTAAGGAATTTCCTCATGAACCTCTGTAGCTCATCATCTCTCTCCACTCCCAGCATCTGGCAACCCTGGTCTGTGTCCTATATCTAATGTCTGCCTTTTCCAGAAAGTCACATAGTCAAATTATGCAGTATTTTGCCTTTTCAGTCTGGCTTCTTTCACTTCTCATTATGCTTTTAGATCATCCATGATGCTGGATATATTGATAGAACATTTCTTTCTATAGCTTTTATACTGTATGCTATGAGTATACTAAAATTTGTGTATGCATTCACCAGGTAATGGTATTTGAATGGTTTCCAATTTTTGGATATTTAACTGTAGCTGTTATAAATGTTTGCATAACGGTCTTTATGAGGATATGGGCTTTCATTTCTCTTGGGTAAATACCTAAGAAGCATATTGCTGAGTTATAAGGTTCAGACGGAGCAAGAACCCTCTTGGAGGGCTGTGGGACTTCCACACTAAACATGGAGATGATAAAGGAAAATCTTAAATTCCTCCAAAAAGAATTTCAAGCACCTAGTGAGCCCTGAGAAGTAATGAGCAGCTTGATGAGCAAGAAGGCAATTGTAGCTTAAAAAAGGCAAGGGAGTTAGAGTCATGTGATGTGGGTCCCTAAAAACTAAAGATAACACCTTAACCAATGTCCCTGAGGTGTTTTCCAAAAACTCAGATTTCCTCCAGTGGATCAACTGGCTTGTAGACCTCAGATAAGTGGGAACAGAGGACTGAAATCTGACCATTGTTTGTTGTAAATTTCTTCCTAAAGAGACTGGAGAAAGTCACATCCATGAGCCAGGGCTAACACTCTTGTAAGATGACCGCAAATTTTTAAACAGAGCTTCTCTTCCTTAACTAATTCAAATCAGCAAACCTTTGAATTTACCTATGAACTGTAAGTGCCCCCACTTCAAGATATCCTGCCCTTTTAGGCCAAACCAATGTGTAACTTTGAGGTACTGATTTACAATTTTCTCTGTAACTTTTGTTTCCCTGACATTTATCCCTGCTTTTAAAAATCTGACCTGCAAGCCATTGGGGAAGTTGAATCTTAAGCATGAACTTCCCTATTTTCCTTGCTTGGCACCCTGCAAATAAACACAATCTTTTCTCCCACTCCAAACTTCAGTGTGGATGTTTGGCCTTACTGCACCAGGCCAGTTTGGTTTGGTAAGAAGGTAAATATGTGTTTAAATTTTGAAGAAAGTTCCAAATAGTTTTTCGAAGTGGCTGCAGCATGTTGCTTTCCCACCAGCAATGTGAGAGTTTCTGTTGCTTTACATTCTTGTCAACACTTTGTATTGCCATTTTGTCTTAAAATAGCCATTCTGGCCGGTTGTGTTGATTCACACCTGTAATCCCATCACCTTGTGAGGCCAAGGCAGGGGGATCACGAGGTCAGGAATTTGAGATCAGCCTGGCCAACATGGTGAAACCCTGTCTCTACTAAAAATACAAAATTAGACGGGTGTGGCGGTGCGTGTGGTGGTGCGCAATACTCAGGAAGCTGAGGCAGGAGAATTGCTTGAACCCAGGAGGCGGAGGTTGCAGTGAGCTGAGATAGCGCCACTGCACTCCAACCTGGGTGACAGAGTGAGACTGTCTCAAAATAAAAATAGCCATTATAACTTGTGAGTAATGGTATCTTTGTTTTCCATCAAATTTATCTAATGTCTAATGATGTTAATCACATTTTCTCGTGCTTATTTGACATATATCTCTTTTGTAATGAAAAGTTCCTTCAAATTATCTGCCAGCTTTGGTTTAGGTTGTTTTATTACTATTAAAATATGGCAGTTGTTTTTATATTCTAAATATTAGTCCTTTATCAGATATGGTTTTTGCAAATATTTTCTCCAAGTATTGACTTGCCTTAACAGGGAATTTCAAAGAGTAGAACATTTTAATTTTAACAAAGTCCAATTTATTTAAGTTTTCTTTATGGTTTATGTTTTTTGTGTCCTATCTTATAAAACCTTTGCTTAACCTATAATCAACAAATGTCTTCTGTGATTTTTGATAAAAGTTCTATTAGAGTTACAGGTTTTACAATTAGATATAGGGTCTACTTCGAGTTAGTTTTTATAAATGGTGTGAGGTAAAGGTTGAGATTCCTATTTTTTTAATGTGGATGCACAATTTCTCCAGCAACATTTTTGGAAAATGCTACCATTTGTTCTGAAAAAAGAAAAATAGCTCAGAGCAATCTGAGCTACCTGACGTTTGCAGTATTTATCAGACCCAGAGAGACAGGAGTATGGAACTTCAGTAAACTCTTAACGCATTAACCCCTTGCCCAGGGAAAATTGTTTAAAGGCATTTTGTTCCTGACTAGTTTCCTCAGCCATTATCTTTTTGTACCGGAAATTTGTGATACAGAGAACAATGCATAACCCATCAATAGCTTGTGTTATTTTAATGTAAATTATTGGTAAACACCTTAAGAACTGCATCTTCCTTTTTTCTTAAACCCACTGCTGATAATTATATATTATTTAGGGCAATTGGAATGTATGCTCCCAGATGGCCATCTTCAAGCTTTGAGTTTTAATGAACTCCCTACTTAATCCTACTTTCTAAATCTTGTTATTGACAGTACATTGAATAGTTTATGAATGGTTTATTGACAGTTCTTTGGCACATTTGTCAAAAATCAGTTGATCATATACGTATTAGTCTATTTCTAGGCTATCTTTTTCCGATTTATCTGCGTATCTACCCTTTGCTAATGCCCTGCTGTCTTTACTACTGTAGTTTTTTAGTAAGAATTGAAATTAGGCGACATTAGTTCTCCAGCTTTGTTGTTTTCTATTTGGTTCTTCTATCCACTTTTTCAATATAAATTTCAGAATCCACTTGATGCTTACAAAAAATTCTACACTTTCATGGATATCGTGTTGATTCCATAAGTCAATTTGGAATAGAATTGACATATCTAAGAATATCAAGTTTTTGTTGCTGTTGTTGTTTTGGATTAGAGTCTCACTCTTGTGCCCGTGCTGGAGTGCAATGGGGAGATCTTGGCTCACTGCAACCTCCGCCTCCTGGGTTCAAGCGATTCTCTTACTTCAGCCTTCTCGAGTAGCTGGGACTACAGGTACACGCGACCACGCCCAGCAAATTTTTGTATTTTTAGTAGAGACAGGGTTTCATCATGTTGGCCAGAATGGTCTCATTTCTTGACCTCATGATCTGCCCACCTCAGCCTCCCAAAGTGCTGGGACAACAGGCGTGAGCCACCACACCCAACCGAATATTAAGTTTTGCAATTAATGAGTCTGGTTTATCTCATCATTTATTGAAGTTTTATTTGATATTAATTGATATCGTGTAATTTTTAACATACAAAATATCCACATACATTATGAGATTTACCCCTAAGTAGTTCCTTTTGGGAGGTATTACTTTAAATCTTACTTTTAAATAAAAGTGCAATTTGCAATTATTTATAGGTAGCATGTAGAAATTCAATAGAGTTTTGTGTGTGTCTGCTCACTTTATATTGGTTCAACTCAATAGCTTTAGTGTTTTTAGCACAGATTATTTGGAATTTCTACATATATGTATTATCTGAAAATCAAGACAGTTTTATTTATACATTTCCAATCTGTGTGTCTTTTACAAATTTTCTTTTTTACATTACTGTGCTGGCTAGGACTTGCAGTATAACGTTGACTAGCAGTGGTGAGAGCAGATACCCTTGCCTTTTTTCAATCTTTGGGGTAAAATCTTCAGTCTTGCACTCCTAAAGTATGACGTTAGTTGCTGATTTTCAAAAATGCCACATATGCGGTTGAAGACTTTCTCTTCTATTCCTAGTTTGCTGAGAGGTATTATTATGAAAGGATGTTGAGTTTTGCCAAATGCATGTTTTTCATCTATTGAGATGATTCTATAGTTTTTCTTCTTCTGTCTGTTGACATGGTGAATTACAAAACTCATGATTCCACCAATCCCAGAAATAAAAACCATCCATATTTTCATAAATTTCCTTCCAATCTTTAATCTCTAAATATAATTTATTGGCTAAAATAGAAAGATAGTGTTATATGATAATAATAGTATTTATATGCTTCTTTCTCAACATTTTATTTGAGATATTTTACGTTATCAAACTTTAAGGACACAAGTCTTATGGCTGAATGAAAGTCCATCCTATGTATGTACCATAATAATCATTGCAAAATAGTAATAATTATGTAATTCAAATAATAACTTTTGTACCAATTACTGTTAAGTACCATTGGATATGTTAATATTTTACCCTAAAAATAACTCCGTGAAGCAAGTATCATTATTATGATGATGATTATGCTAATTTTAGAGCTAAGAAAATGACACAGAGAGGCTTGAGAACTCTCTCAAGGTTTCCTAGCTAGTAAGTAGAAGCTGACTTCTGGCTCTGTAGATGGTAGTCTTTTCTACATTGTACTATTTATATTGTCACTATACAGTACACATATTCTTATTGTAGCATTTCCTAATAAACAATACGATGCTAAATACAATTGAAATTAATTCTTTACCTGTATCCATTACAATATTCTTAGATTCAGAAACTGGGGTTAAGAGGTCAAGGTTTTGGGTCAAAAAGTATAGATTCTTCAAGGAGACTGGATGCATACTGCTTAATTGCTTTTCTAAAATTAGTTCTATCAATACATAGGATACTGCAATCTAACAAAGATCAGCTTTTTTATTTTGCTAATTTTTGATAGGGGAAAAATAACATGATATTTTTTCATGTTTAATGTTTCTTATGTTTGTTATTCATTTGTGTTTGTTTCCTATTATTCATAATTTTTTCCAATATTTAGTGTGTCAGATTTGAATAAAAATTTTGTGTATCAAATTAAAAATTTGTTCTCAATATTCTGTTTTACATTTTCTTTGCTTATTCTTTACGTTTTCTCCTTACTTTTTTGGACAGTGGTTTTAAAGTCAAATAAATGTTTTATTTGCATATTATTCCTCATACAGATAGATGATCAGAAGTTCTTTGCTGAGTCAGTATTAGGTCACATATATCTAAATATTTTATTCAAGTATTTTACAGTTTTAAAAAAATTAATGTAAAATTTATCTAATTGTATGAACTGAGAAACTAATTTGGCTTTTTCCTAAATAACAGATCAATATTCTGGTATCATCATTCTGTAATTTTCTCCCTAATGAATTGATGAAAATTTTATTTCCTCCTTAGCCTTATTACAGGTTAATTGACAAATAAACATTGTGTGTATATACATATATATATATGTATATATATACATATATATATATGTGTATATATATATATATGGTATATAAAATGATATTTTGATATCTATAAACATTGTGTAATGATTGAATCAATCTAATTAGCATATCTATCATGTCACATACTTATCATTTTTTTTGTAGTGACAATATTTAAGATCTACCCTCTTAGCAATTTTCAAGTATACAATACATTGTTATTAACTACAGGCACCATGCTGTAGAATAGACGTCTAGAACTTATTCCTCCTGTCTAACTGAAACTGTATACCCTGTGACCAACATTTCCCTCCATCCCACACCCAGCTCCCTGGTAGCCACCTCTACTCTCTGCTTCTATGAGTTCAACTTTTTTAGATTTTACATATATATGGAATCTTGCAGTCTTTGTTTTTCTCTGCCTAATCCGTTTTACTTATGATATGTCCTCTACGTTCACCTTGGTATCACAAATGACAGTTTCATTCTCTTTTAAGACTGAATGATAACTATTTTATTACACACACACACACACACACACACACACACACACACACACCCCACATCACATTTTCTTTATCTGTTCATCCATCAGTGAATATTTGTACATTTAGGTTGTTTCCATATCTTATTCCATATATGAATAATGCTGCAATGGACATGGGAGTGAAGATATCTCTTAGAAATCCTAAATTTTATTTTCAATGGACATAGAGCTACAAGTGGTATTGCTGGATCATATGGTAGCTCTGTTTTTAATTTTCTGACAAAGCTCCATGCTGTCTTCCATATGGCCATATTATAGCTTTATCTTATATAGAATGATTGCATATGAACAGACCCATTCACAAATGTCTATTCTGGTCTACTGATCTATTACTACTTTAGTAAGCCAATACAGTGTGCAACAATCTTGAGCTCAGACCTGGTATTGCCACTGTTATATGACCATGAACATGTTACTTAACCTCTCTGGGGCTCATTTTTCTTATTTAAATATGATTGTTTTAAACATTAAATGAAAGGAAAAGTACAGATAGCACTTAAATTAATGCCTGACGCATAACAAGCTCTTAGAATAGCTGCAGGTTTTACTAATTTCTTTACTATGTCAAGTTTATAATTTTAATTATTATAGTTGTAATAAAGCTATATTCTATTTCCTTAATTTCCTTTCTGCAACATGCCTAGCTAAAAGTTATATGGCCCATCTGATGAAGTTCTGAAAAATGGTATAAAAGTAGACTTCCAAAGAGAGTCTTCATGGGAAAGGAAGATTGCAAATTTTACCCCTTCTACCTAACCTGCTTACTTCAGAATAAAATAAAAAAATATATGGCTGAATAGTCAGCAACCCTCTTGGACCAGGAGGTGAGGTTGGATGTCAAGAGCTTGGATGATGATGCAAAATTGGAACAAACTTGCTCTCTTATGGTAATGGAGCTGCCTGGACTCTTCTGTTTCTCTGGATTTCTACATGGGAGAATATACTTTTGATATAGAGTTTCTATCAATATCTCATTTTCAATGATATGATTGAATCTCAAATTCAATATAAATTGCTTATTTTTATGTTTAAGTGTTTTGAGCTTAAAACTTTAATTTTTGCATATACTCATGGGGTATAAATGCAACTTTACTCCATTGATATATTGCATTGTGGTGAAGTCAGGGCCTCAAGTATATCCATCACTAGAGCAATGCATATTGTACCCACCAAGCAACCTCGTATCATCCATCTCTTTCCACCCCTCTACAAACTTTGAGTCTCCATGGTCCATCATTCCACACTCTACTTCCATGTGTATATATTATTTAGCTCCCACTTATAAGTGACAACATACAATATTTATCTTTCTGTGTCTAAGTTCTTTCACTTAAGATAATGGCATCAATTTCCATCCATGTTGCTGCAAAAGACATGACTTTATTCTTTTAGATCACTGAATACTATTCCATTAAGTATATACACATTTTCTTCATGCAATTCTGCAATGATGGATGCTTTTGTTTATTCTATATTTTTGCTATTGCAAATAGTGCTGTAATAACCATAACAAGTGTAGATATCTTTTTGATACACTGATTTCTTTTCCTTTGGTTAGTTACTCAGTAGTGGAAATGCTAGATCATATGGTAGTTCTATTTTTAGTTCTTCATGAAATCCCCAGGCTGTTTCCATAGAGGCTGTTTTAATTTACATTCCACAAATAGTGTACAAGAGTTCCCTTTTCTCCACATCCTCTCCAACACCTGTTATTTTGTTTTCTTTTTAGTAATAGCCATTCTGATTGGTGAGAAATGATATCTCACTGTAGTTTTAATTTACATTTCCCTGATGATTAATGATATTGAATTTTTTTTATCTGATTGTTGGCCATTTCTTTATCTTCTTTTGAAAAATGTCTATTCATGTCCTCAGCATTTTTAATGTAATTATTTGGTGTTTTGCATTGTTGCTGTTGAGTTGTTTGAGCTCCTTTTAAATTCTTGATATTATCCTTCTGTTAAATGATACAATTTGCAAATATTTTCTCCCATTCTGCAGGTTGTCTGTTCACTGTGTTAACTGTTTCTTTTAATGTGTGTGTACTAGTCTGTTTTCACACTGCTGATAAAGATATACCTAAGACAAGGCAATTTACAAAAGAAAGAGGTTTAATTGAGCTTACAGTTCTACATGCCTGGAGAAGCTTAACAATCATGGCGGAAGGCAAGGAACAACAAGTCACATCCTACATGGTTGGCAGCAGGTAAAAGGACCTTGTGCAGGAAAACTACCGCTTATATTAGCCATCAGATCTTGTGAGAATTACAATCACAAGAACAGCATGGGAAAGACCTGTCCCCATGATTCAGTTACCTCCCATTGGGTCTCTCCCACAATGCATTGGAATTCAAGATAAGATTTGAATGGGAACACAGCCAAACCATATCAACGTGAAGGCGTTTTTGCTTAATTAAGTCTCATTTTTGTTTCCGTTGCCTGTGCTTTTGAGGTCTTGGACATGAATTCTTTGCCTAGACCAATGCCTAGAAGTGTTTTTCTAGACTAATGCCTAGAAGTGTTCTTCTGGTGTTTTTAAAGCTTCAGGTCTTACATTCAAGTCTTCAACCCATCTTGATTTGCTTTGTATATGGTGGGAGATAGGGGTCTAGCTTTGTTCTTCTACATATGGCAATCCAATATTAAAAGGATGTTCTTTCCCCACTTTATACTGTTATCCACTTTTTCAAAGATCAGTTGACTGTAAAACTGTGGGCTTTATTTCTGGGTTCTCTATTCTGTTCCATTAACCTATGTGTCCTTTTTTTAATGCCAGCATCATATTTTAATTACGGTAGACTTGGAGTATTATTCAAAGTCAAGCAATGTGATGCCACCACCTTTCTTCCTTTTGCTTATGATTGCTCTCAATATTTGGGCCTTTTTTGTTCCATATGAACTTTAGAATTGTTTTCTCTAAGTCTGTGAAAAATGATGTTGACATTTTGATAGTAATGGTATTTAACCTATAGATTGCTTTGGGAAGTGTGATTACTTTAATAATATTAATTCTTCTAGCCCATAAGCATGATTTCTTTACATCAAGAGTAAAAAGCTATCTTCTTTATTGTGTATGAATTCTAATATAGAAACCAATATATCTTTTTAATTAAATCATTATCAATGATATGTTATTAAGTGGTGCCAACATTAAAAAAATAGATGAACAGAATCTTAAACATCAGAGAGAAAAACAGTTTCTTTGAAATTCCTCTAATACTTACTTCATATGAACAAAAGTGTAAGAGTAAATATATTTTTCATCATTGCTTCAAGGCTAAGCCATACAAAATAGATTAGCTGTCAATGAAGAGAGCTAAAGCAGGTAATGTAGTTTGCCAAAAGAGTTTTCAGAATTAAATTGTCTGGCATTTTGCACTGATCACTTAGCCACAATAATTAAAAATCTTCTTATTTTTATTATATTGAAAATTAAATCACACTAGCATTCATTTTTCTTAATATTCATCATCAGTCATCATAAAATGCCTTTCTTTTGCTTTCTAATAAAGTTGGAAGTACCGATTTTACCAAATTGACTGATTACCTTAGCTTTATAATATAGATTACTTAGAGGATCAAAGTACTCATGCTCTGCCTCTAGATAGAACATCAATATAAGACAAAGAAGTAGCCGAGTAATTTCTTTGCCTCAAGCTTGAATGGCATAATTTGGCCCTGCTATGGCTATTGCACTTGACTCATTCTCAAGATAAATACCAAGAGGGAATAAGATTAAAGATAAAACATCCAGTGCAATGTCCCTCAGAAGCATTTTGGGGTTACTAGCCTCTGATGCCTCTAATACTTGTGTCAAAGAGAATTTCTACCATTTCTATCTTATTCTGGGCCCTAGATAAAATCCTCCTAGAGAAAAACACGTGAATTTGATTTTGGATGGTATACCATCCTGCTTGCAAAAACTCTACGGGGTAGCACGATGGGAAAGTCCCTTTTCAGTCATTTACATGAAGTTGATTCAGCAGCAAAACACTTCTTGTGGGTCTTTTTCAATTAGAAACATCTAGCTCTTTTATAGGAGATTTAAACATCTACAGAAAATCTTATTGGGCACAACGTAACACACACTTTGTGCTAGTTAGTGGGAATAAAGCACATAATCTACATCCTGTCCTCAAACAATCTAGTCTGCTGAGAGAGACTAGTGTGAGAGTAATCATCCCAGTCCCTGGAACAGAGAAAAAGTTGAGATCATGCTTAAAGTATCAGAAAAGACTTCACAAGAAAATAATTTTTCATGTTTAGTAACGAGAAAGAGTTCACCACTATGGGAGCTCTTGGTTTTTCAAGAGATTCCTGAACTCATAAGACTCCAGTATACCCTGAAGAATATCCAGGTGGCTTTAAGTCATCTGAGAAGAAAAGGAAAAAAAATGCATATTTATTGATAAGATTTGATGCCAAGATGAGTTATTTACTAAGAGTTTCATATGCACTTACATATGTAATCTTGCTAATAAACATATAAGACATGTACTATCATCTCCTTTTTATAAATAAAGAAACTGAGATTCAGAGAAGTACAGTATAGTATATCTAGTAATTGACAGCACCAACGCTTTGTCTAACTTTGTTTAATTCAAAAGTTTGTCCAAAAGACTAAAGTCTTTTCGATAACTCTAAAGGTACCTCCAGGTTTCTGATCATCTATGCTGAGAGAACAAAGGTGAAGAGTAACTGAGATTCCAAAATGCGCAGTATAGCTTAGGGTTTATATTAGAGTTCTGGTCAGAAAATTCAGGGTTTAAGCTCTTGGCTATGCTGTCTGCAAGCTTAGACAAGTTACTTAACTTCTCTAAAACTTAGTTTTTCTGCAAAATGTACATACTAAAAGCATTCACTTTCTTCAAGGCAGTTGTGTGAGAATTACATTCAAAATACATACAGAATCACTTAGCTCTAAGCTTGACACATATATCTACTTAATAAATATCAGCCAAAACTTGCCTTAAGAAGTGGAACATGCCCAGAACTATGGAAATATGCCTGGCTTCCTGACAAAATTCAGATACCTAGGAGCTATTCTAAATCCTTGTGGAAAAACTCAGCTTCTCATGAGGAGTTGTTAGCATTCTGGGCTCAGATCAAATTTCGAATTTCAGCTATAGGTCAGAGTAGAACTGTTGTGGAAGTTCCTGGAACAATAGAGCATTCCTATGGGTAAGGAGTAGTAAAGGGTGGTCTGGGAATGCTCTCTGATGCACCGAGGTGATGGGGAAAACCTGATGGAATAAACACTGTGAGAACAGGTCATTACCTTACATGAGTACTGATTGGTCCTGGGAGGACAATTGCTATCCAAGTGGCTCCACTAGAAATTGAAGCACTGCCTACAAAGCCCCTAACTAGCCTTCCATTTCATCCAAAAAGCCGGGGACAAAAGCCAAGGACTCTGATTGAACAGCATCTGCCGTGCGATTGATGGAAATGTCTGAGCATCCAACAGATGGATGCAAACATCCTGGGGCTTAGTAATGTGTGCAAGTGACCATATACAAATTAAACAGTGTGGACAAATTATTTTTCTGTGAAAGTTGTGACCTGACATTCTTAGAGAAAAAACAAACACACATTTTTACCAGTAACAGGAACTCTCAGAACTCTAAGAACGGAAAAGTGAAGGTGACAAGAGATACTTGTTTGTAGAAAGGTGTATGTGTGTATGTGGGTGTGTGTATACAAATTAACGCCCTTACAATTTACATGCCAGTAAAATTCTGTATTATATTGATTCTTTGGACATTTTTCTCTAAATAAACTTTATATATAAATATCAGTATAATTAAGTTGATGGTTTTCCCTGTATAGTTGTCTAATATATCAGATAAATTACAGTGAGAGTTAAAACAGAAAAAATCATTAAATGTCACAGGTGCCTGGTTTGCTTAAGGACAGAGTCTTATGGGTAGGTGTATGTTATACTATGTACTGCCTTACAATCTGCTGCAGTCATTTGACTCATTTAGCAAGCATAGCTAGAAGAAAACTTAGATCATCCAGTTCAATCTTTCATTTTAGAGTTGAGAAAACTGACACCCAGAGAGGTTGTTATTTGCTTAAGGTAACCTAGCTAATTAACAACTCTCCTAGAAGTAGAAATGTCTTCTCCAATACTGATCTCATCAGAAAGCATTTCTAACTCTATAGGCTTCTAAATAGCTTGAATTAAAAGGCCTTGGGACAAAGAAAACTCATTAAAAAATTCTCCAAATTTGTAATTCATACATCTTAGACATTGGAAAAACCTCTTTATTCTGCTTTAAATGTTGTATTAACATAGGCATTTGCTTTGGATACTAACTGAGGACCCACCTACCCACTTTTGTGTAATGTATCATCAGAAGCTCCTGTGATGTGTCAGTTTATGATATATCTGTTTATGTAAATTAACAACTGTCTCCAAATTCCATGTGTCATGAAGTACTCATAACAAACTTTTCATCTCTTTTCCCTTTTTCCTTCTCCTTTGTAAGCTTCTGGTTTATCCCCACCCACAAGCAATCTGTGTACCATCAAATTTCCCTTATGCACTCAGTGAGTAAGCTAAGCATCTTGTCAATAGCATTTATCATACTTGTACTTCATTATTTGTAAAGTTATTTGTTTAATATTTAGTTTTAACTACCTACTCAATTGCAAGCTCATTCAGAAAAAACTAAAAGTTCCTGTATACCTTTAGTCAAAGCACGAAGTGCTGGCATATAGTTAGGCATTAATAAATATTTTTGTATGAATAGATGGAATACAGACTAAAGTTAATATTAAGATCAGGGAAAAGAGTCAAAAACAGAAAAGCTATACTGTGTCACCAATACAAGGCCTATAACATGTTCTGAGGGCAGATGTGACATGTTTTGAAATATCATATTTTTCTATGGTTTTATCTTGATGACATAGGAATAATTAAGACTATTAAATTTAACTAATTAATAGTATTGTCTGAATTTAAGTCCTCCTTGCTCAAGGTGTTACTTTCCTATCCATTGCACAAGGTCAAATTTAAGAATAAAATTGAAGAGTAGCCTCAATATGCTTACAAATAAATATTCCCAGTTGTAGGAACACATCCCTTTATTGCTCTAACCTTTGGCTCTAAAGGATGGCCCTGTCACTAATAGCATAGCTATTTGGTCAAAGAAGATTGAATCAGGGAATTTCCAAATCCAGCAAAGCCTGGCAAAAATGACATTAAAAATATGTGATTTTCTACTCCAGGCTAAAGTAGTATAAATGAAGCAAATTGAGTTAAGATAGTAGTCACACCATGTGTCTGGGACATTGGGGCCTGGAGCTGTAGCTAGAATGTATCCCATGACAAAAATATCAGTGTCAGCAAAGCCTACAATGTGAGAGCAGAGTTCTTTCAGAAAGGACATAGGCATGGAGAACAATGTGGTGAATTAGATGTGGATTTCTGCCCATCTACATCTTATGGCCACCACCCCTACTGCTGGTGGAGGATGTTCCTTGCTGGAAAATTACACTTCTTTTCTTCATTGATGTCAGTCTCATCCATGTGCCCTGCTTAAGACACTGTGAGCAGAAGCTATGTGTGTCAATTCTGAGCAGAAGCACAGTTTATCATGTCTTTTTTCTTCCTTCATGAGATCAGTGATGGTCTAGAAAGAGGCTGTGCCCCTAGGCAGGATTCTGGAGCAAAAAAGATATGGAACACAGCTCATTCAACCCAAAACAGACATGAAACTTGAGTCAAAAATGAGTTTTGTTGATGTGAACCACTGAGATTTTAGAATTGCTTACAATCACAGCATATTTAACCTAGGCTGCCAGATACAGACAGAGAAAACAATATGTTTGAGTGCCTTCTAGATGTCTGAGATAGATTCTGTCTGAAAAGGAGTGAAAGTAGTGATGGAAAGCCCAAGGCACCTTGAAGACAAAGAATAGAGATAAACCTGAATTTTAAAACACCAACAATAGTTAAAATAAAAATTAGAGTGAACCCAAGTGATATGGTTTGACTCTGTGTCCCTGCCCAAATCTCATCTTGTAGCTCCCATAATTTTCATATGTTGTGGGAGGGACCCAGTGGGAGATAAATGAATCATGGAGGTGGGTCTTTTTCATGCTGTTCTCATGATAGTAAGTCTCGTAAGATCTGACAGTTTTAAAAATGAGAGTTTCCCTGCACAAGTTCTCTCTCTTTGCTTGCTGCCATCCATGTAAGGTATGACTTGTTCCTCCTTGCCTTCCACCATGATTGTGAGGCCTCCACAGCTATGTGGAACTGTAAGTCCATTAAACCTCTTTCTTTTGTAAATTGACCAGTCTCCGGTATTTCTTTATCAGCAGCATGAATACAGACTAATACACCAAGATGTGTAGAAAGAGAAAAGAAAAACAAAATTTAAAAAGGGGGACATGACGTTTATGTACTGAATCACAAGGCTGAGAGAAATAACTATAAAATCTTGGTTTTTGCCTTTGTTCTGAGAAAAACTGTGTATGTGGCTGAAAATGACACTGATATAGACACTGATCTCCCCTCCAAAACTTTCTCCACATAAAGTCTTCTCTACATAATGTGGTGAAACTCTATCTTTCCAGTTGTTAAGAATAAAAATCTTGGAATTATCTTTGACTCTCTTCTTTTCTCACACAATAAATATAACCTATTAGAGAATTTTATTAGTTATACGTTAAAAACACATCCAGAGTTCTTCCAGGTAGCTAAAGAAGATAAAGGTGTTCAGGTATTAATCAGCTTCCCAAAGTTTCCTTTCCAAATATTACAAAATAGCTTCACAAGTATAAAGCTCCAGGCCAGGCATGGTGGCTCATTCCTGTCTTCCCAGCACTTTGGGAGGCTGAGGCAGGTGGATCACTTGAGGACAGGAGTTCGAGACCAGTCTGGCTAACATGGTAAAACCCCATCTCTATTAAAAATACAAAAACTAGTCAGGTGAGGTTGAGGGTACCCATAATCCTAGCTACTTGGGAGGCTGAGGCAGGAGAATCTTTTGAATTGAGTGGGCAGAGGTTGCAGTGAGCTGAGATTGCACCACTGCACTCCAGCCTAGATGACAGAGACTCTGTCTCAAAATAAATAAATAAATAAATGAAGATTCTACCCAAAAGCAGACCCTCCACATGACTTGAAAACAGAGCTATACTGAAACTTCAAAATAACTGTGCGTACAAAGAGAAAAATTAACAAGAGCCGCAACCTTTATCCCTCACACTTCTGCCCACCTTTGCCCAGCCACATAGCTGTGCTTTAAGCAAAAGCAAACAGTTAAAACCGTCAAAAGACAAAAAAAAAAAACTCTCTAGCAAAGTGCAAGAGTTTGGGTAACCATGAGAAAGACTAAATCCACACAAAATATGAAATTATGAAAAAAAGTAACCAGGTAGATCACAGCATTCCTGGAAAAGGTTTCAAAGCCTAATATATGATTTAAAGGACAGAAGGTACATCAAGGCCCAGGTGTGCAATTTAAAAAAATTTCAGGGTTGAATGCAGTTTAAAAGCACAGGCACAGTTTAAGAAGATAGTCTTCCAATAACCTGGCTCTGAGAAGAAGCAGGAGACAAAAGACAACATGCCACCTCAGAATATGGTGGTAAATAGGTGAAAAATTAGAAAAATTTAGAGTCTTGAGTGACCACCAAGAACCCTAAATTTGTTCACAGCCTATTTCTCCACTAATGAAACCAAAATGAGCAAAAAAAGCCTCCTCAAAGACCTGGATTTTGCTAGGCTGCCAGGAAAGTCACTAAAGTAAGAATCAGTCTCGATCCAAGATGGCCGTTTAGGAAGAGCTCAGGATTGCAGCTCCCAGTGAAAGCGCAGAGGGTGAGTGGACACCGCATTTTTATTGCCCACAGACT